>NC_056522.1:173460600-173506414 GCF_019175285.1 Sceloporus undulatus | reverse complement strand
CACTGATCTAGATAAGAGCAATGTGTACATGGAGTTTCCACACATGTACTTGCACGTCTACTGATGTGCAATTAGGGTTGCAATTGGGTTTTCCTTTGCTAATCAATCAACTGGAATCCCTTTTTTAAAAAGCAATATTGGCTTGGGACAAGGATCTGAATTTTAAGCTGCTCCCTACATCCCATCCCACCCCACCCTACCCACTTATTGTTTCTTTGCTTGCTTTGCCAAGATGTGGAATGAGAAAGCTGCCATGAATGCTGGAAGATGGGTTAGTAAATGTGAAGCAATATCTAGCTCCAGAGAAGAACGAATGGTGGATGGTAAGTGAAGGCAATAGACTGCAGCCCCTTTCACACATTATAGAGTGGGGTAGGGATGGAAGCACATCTTTGCTTATTTTGAATGGGAAATCACTGTGGAGCACAGCCATTTGGTTATAAAAATTCTCACTCACTGAGAATTCAATCAGAAAAATTCTTACTCAAGCATAGTGGTAGCTTCTTGAACCCCATCTGAATCCTTTGGGAGATCCTTTCATGTGCTTTCCCTATAATTTGGTCTATTGTTCAGTAAGAAATAAATCATCTTTTGACATCCTTTGTTCTGACCAAGAAGGACAAGATCTCTTTTTAGTGTCACCCTGTGTGTATGTGCCTTTAATTTGACTTTGAATCTATGGCAGCCCCAGGTTTTTTTAGGCAAGGAATATTCAGAGGTGGTTTCGCCTGTTGCTTCTTCTGGAATGTAGCCAGTAGAACCTAGTACAGTGGTGCCTCGGGTTACGAATTTAATTCGTTCCGCGGCCGCTTTCGTAACCCGAAAAGCCTTCGTAAGCCGAAATGCCATAGGCGCTAATGGGGAAAAAGCCGCGGCTCTGCCGCGGCTCCATTTAAAATAGCGCCGGAGTTTTTTTCGTAACCCGAAAAAACTTTCGTAACCCGAAACAATAAATCCCTATGGGATTTTTTCGTATCCCGAAAAATTCGTAACCTGGGTATTTCGTATCCCGAGGTACCACTGTATTCATTGGTGGTTTTCCTTCAAAGTCTGACCTTGCAAGATCAGACAGATCTGGTGCCTTTAGGCCTCTATTTAGTGTTACTAGTAGTGAATAAGTATACAGTTAATCTTATTCAATCTCCCCTCAGGGCAATCCACTAGCACCAAATGTTTGTCTTTATCTGCACCAGTGATAGGAATATTGTGAAGTCGAAGGCTTTCATGGCTGGCATCCATAGTTTTTTGTGGGTTTTTCGGGCTATGTGGCCATGTTCTAGAAGAGTTTCTTCCTGATGTTTTGCCAGCATCTGTGGCTGGCATCTTCAGAGAATGCTTGCCTGGAAAAAGTGTGTGTGTGTGTGTGTGTGTGTCTGTGTGTGTGCGTACACACACACTGTGTGAGTCTGGGAATGCAGGAGTGATTTGCATGTGTATTGTTCTGTGCTGATGGTGAGCCTCAGGCTGGGAGGCTAATGCAAAAGAGGATTAGTATCTGCTAATTGGTGATCATTATCTGCTGGGAAAGCGTCTGACTCTGAATGGTTTCACATTTGCATTTGCTGAGTCCTTGGCCTGTTACAGACTGCCAAAATAAAGCTGCTTTGGTTCTCTTTGGAGGTATGTTGTTTAAATGATGCATGCATCCTAAGAATCTGGAAGCTGCACCAAAGCTGTACTCCAGTGCTTAGGAATGGAGTGTGGCTTTGGCGCGACCTCCGGACTCTTAGGACCCATGCATCATTTAAATAGCATACCTCCAATGAGACCCGAAGCAGCTTTATTTTGGCAGTCTGTAACAGGCCCTTATTTTGCTATTCCTCAGGACTGGTAGCCAAATTTTGTGGACTTTAAGGGTTTCTTCTTTCCGGTTGAAATTTTCCAGGTGTTTGTGGATTTTAATGGCATCCCTGTGCATCCTGACATGGTAGTGGTTGGCATGGTCCAGAATTTCAGTGTTTTCAAACAGTATTATGCCCAGGATGGTTTGTGGCATGTTCTGCTACTGCTGATTTTTCTGGCTGGTCCAGTCTGCAGTGTCTCTCGTGTTCCTTGATTCTTGTTTGCCTCGTTCCCATTGGCAGCCCAGCCGGGGGAGGGGGGGGCAGCTGGCCTGGCCTGGCCCATCCCAGCCCCCAAATCCTCAGCCCAGCCTCCTTACTGGCTTCTTTGGCCACTGACCAGCTTCCCTGAACCTTCCCTGCACTGGAAGCCTTGCAATCTTCTTCCTGGCTCCCCCCTGGCTTCTCTGCAACTTCCTTCCAGGAAATTTTAAAAAAGGTTGCAGAGAAGCTGGTCAGTGGTCAAAGCCGGTAAGGAGGCTGGGCTGGGGATTTGGGGCCAGGGAGACCAGTGATGGACCATGCCAATAAGCTGTCCCCCACCACTTGCCAATTCCTGAACTGATTCCTGAAATCGGCACAAACATAATGGGAACTACGTTTTTTTCTGAACCAGTTTCAGGAATCGGTTCAGGAAACAGATTTTCTGGTAAGTGGGAACAGGGTCAATAAGTTCAAGAATTCATTTCTAAATTTTTGGTGTATATATGATTGTCTGCTATTGTTCTACTGCATTAAATGCAATAAACTGAAAAGCAGGGGCAGCTGATGACCAGAGGAACAAGGAAAACTGAGCCATTCCCTTTAGTGAAAATATCCGAGGTGAAAAGTTAAGGCAGGATGAGTTTGAGGGTTAAAAATTACTCCAAACTCCAAAGTGAGAATAAAAAATGAGCACAATTCATTAAAATTGAATAGAAAAAACCAAACAAGAATGTCTATACTGCTGCATCTAATGAAATCCTTTTCATGGCTAATCTTAATGTAAATTAATTGGGTGAATCTGAGCACCCAACCTTTGATAATGCATCCACATTTTGTTGAATGCAGGCAGCGTATGTGGTGAGATTACTCTGCAAACAAATTATCCTACTTCGTGGAATGAGGCAATTGAAACTTTTGCAAGTGGACAGACTTACTTCCAGTATAGTACTGGGTCAACTGACCCAACAAAAAATGTTTATGGCTATACTCAGGTATGAAGAGAAGCACCATTTATTTGTGGTAAGGTATCTGGGTGACTAATGATATAATTTTCAAAATACTTACTTCTTTATACCAGCCCTTGTTTTAGGAGTCTATAGGTTAGATTCCAAAGGGGTGCTTACTTGGAAGGATGTCAGATGTGATTGGATGAAGGCACACTCCTCCCTTCATTTTGAGAGCAAGATTGAGTTGAAAGCTGAAATCATTCAGCTGAAACCAACTGAGGTGGAGAGTATGCTCAAGGTTTTAGTCCTAAGTTAAAAGGATGTGTTCACCTTATTTTGGGATATATCTGGCACTGTGAATAATACTTCAAAAGTTGAGAGCAAGGTCCAGAGGAGCTTAACTGCTCCACATCTATTGTATTTACCGACTTCTGCAGCAGGAGCTTCAGACACTCTTATTCTCTCTCTGTCTCTCTCACTCTCTCCCCCCTCCCTCACTCTGTGTATGAAAAGAGCTCATTCTCCTGTCACAAGGACAGGTGTTGTTGAGACTTCCAACATCACTGGTAGGAAAGTGACATTGTCTGTCCCATTCCTCCTTCAGAAACATCACCTGTGGGGTTGCTTTCCATTGTCATGATGAGACATAGTTCCAACCTGCTGCAGGAGCTACAGAGAAGCAACTCCTCCTCCTCCTCTGCATTTCTCTCTGTCTGCACAAGACTGAGTTTATTATGTTTTTAGTGCAACAAGCCCACATATTTGCCATTTTGTTAGCACAGCAGTGCTTGGCCATACCTACCATATAAACTCAACTTTAATTTGACCTCATGTATAAGTCAAGGGCAGGTTTTGAGGTCAAAATTATGTATTTTGATACCACCCATGGATAAGTCGAGGGTAAAATTTAGAGGCATGTATGCCAAAGAACTTACAAAATTCCACCAGACATAACTATTTACCCCCATAAGGTTAGATGGATGAGAGAGCAGAAGGGAGTCGATGCTCCCAGGGCAGATTAAACTGTTGCCTTTCACCAGGGGATCGTTATGTGTGTATGTGTGTGATTTAAAGTACTGTACAACACTTAACATTGACCTGTGGATAAGTCGACTCAGGTTTTTGGGGTCAATTTTTTAACCTCAATTTGTAGACTTATACATGAGTATATAAAGCAATTATTGCAGCCACATTTACAAGCAATTCTGTACAAACATTAGGATTTTTTTCTCCTCATTTCTCCTTCATAGAAAACATATGCAATATGCGTGCCATGTGTAGGAAGCTGCATATGAAATGGTAGAAAAATATTTGCTTCTTATTTCTTTACAAATGTTGCCATTTTTTTGGTTGATTTATTACCATTTTTGTCAAAATCAGAACTATCCAATTTATGTTCAAACCACAACTTGTGTTTTATGCTTCTGAAGACACCATAGTTTTAACGTGCACCCACTTTATGTTCTTAGATTATCTGGCACAATTCAAAGCAGGTTGGATGTGCACTTGGCTTCTGCCCTAAAGCAACCAACAGATTCTTATATGTTTGTCATTACTGTCCCAGGTGAGTTGGCTGCTGCAACTGTATTTTAAATACTTTTTTCACTTGTGAACTGTGGCACCCTTCCTTTACTATGTTAGCTTTTTGCTTACAGCTCCCCCCTCCCCAATTTGAATGGTAAGATCTATTATATAATCTTATTTGTTTCTTAAAAGTTGCACTCTGATGAGAAATGTTATTACGTTGATTTGTAATTTCTTTTTTTTTAATTAAATCCTTATTGAGATATTAAAAAACATATAACATAACATATTGCACATATGACTAAACACCATACAACTAAACACCATACAACCATAAAACATTACACAATTACATAAAGCACAAAAACATAAACAAAACATAATAACATATACCAACACAAAACACTTCCTTAGAAGATACTGAGACATAATAAAGCCAAAGTAATGTCATTCTAATCAGACAAATATATCCACTTCATGCATGCACTATATTTTTTTTCCCTTTTTTAAAAAAAAATTTGATTTGTAATTTCAGTGGAAACATAGACGGACAACTGAACACACCATACAAATCAGGTCCACCATGTAGCGACTGTCGTGGGAGCTGTGAGGATAAACTCTGTAGTAAGTTATTGATGATACTATTTATTTATTTATTTATTTCCCCCCAGTTCAGGACTCAAAGTGTCTTACAATAGTTAAAACAAAGCTAAAAATTTACAACATTTTGCAAGGCCTATTCTCCTGAAAGTCTTCATCTGCTTTTAAAAAATAGCAGGGAGGGTCACAGTTTAGCTTCTCTGGGAAGGGAGTTCCAGAGCCTGGGAGCAGCCACTGAGAAGGCTCTCATCCAGTTGTGTCTATGAGGGTAGTGTCCTTCCAAAAGACCTCAAAGCTTCGGCAGGTTAATAAGGGAGAATGTAGTCCTTCAGATTACCTGAACCTGAGCTAGATAGGGCTTTATAGGTCATAACCAGAAAGCATTTCCTCTGAATAATCCTCTTCCTCCTGCAATTTCATCATTTTAATTTGCCCACAATATATAGTCCATTTGTATCCAGAGGGATTTGGTTCCAGGACCTGCCACTGATAACAAAATCCAGGGATGATTACATCCCCTGTTATTAAATGGCTACATCACCTGTTATTAAATGGTAATGATATGTGTGTGGATGCTTCAGCATATGTGACTTCACATTGCTGCCATTTTAAGTGTTGGACAAAATGACCCAAGGTCACTCAAAATCATGGATCCAGAGCCTGCAGATCAGGAGAGCTCATTGGGAAGCATCCATTGCAGATATTTTACTGCTGGAAAACAGAAATAATCGAAGCAAACCTGGCTGACTAAATAGTACCATGTGTCAGTGTCAGTGCTGCTGACAACTTTCTCTTTTTCCTTCAAGCAAAAGGCAGGACACTATAATGACAGGATGGTCAGGCCTGTTGAGTAAATTAACGGTGTTTGTTCAATTAATTACAATGGGCTCTCAGTATCCATGGGTTTGATATCTGTGGATCTGAGAAACTGTAGAGAAGAAACATTATTAAATTTTTTAAAATCTGCATTGGCCAGGCTGAGACATAGTCATCTTTTTCCTGATTATAGGGCTAGCCCTAAGGGGATGGCCTGTGGTGCTCAAATATATAAACAAGCCTCCGAGGGTCTCCCCTTTCCCTACCCATACCCATATTCCTAAAGTATTTCATGTTCATGAATCCCTTAACATAGCGGCTGTGCACACCGGCCATAAAGGCTGGCCTGGGGGAAGAGTCATGACACATGCTCTGACTCCACCCCCAGGGTGGTGTGATGCCGTGTGAGGCTCCACATGGCGTGTGGCATCATGGCACTTCTCTGGTGTTGCGTCCACACGACATAGCGCCAAAAGAGTGCCTTTAAAGCCGCAGCGCAATGACTATTGTGCCCTTTCCAGGGCGCAAAAAGGAGCTTCTTTTGGTGGCTTCTTTTTGCACCCTGGAAAGTTGCCACGGTCCTGATCCAGCACAGCTGGGGGCAGCTTCAGGCCACCCCCTCGGGGTGCACAACTTCTTAATTTCCCACTTGTGACATAAAAATCATCCAGAAAGCTGTCCAATCATATCTACAGTCACAGTTTCACAGAGCTGCCTTAACATTCTTCCACTTATTCCTATTCCCCATTCTCTAGGGAAGACAATAAATGTCATACTGATACACCAAAATTCCTTTCTGACCTCCGAGGATGACTGGCAACCGTCTTGGGATACTTAAATGGATGTGGTGGGTGTGTGCCAGTCCTAGCTGAGAAGGCTAATATGTAGCTTCCTCAAATCTTGTGAAAGGAAACCCTCTTACACTACCAAACGTCACAAGATTAATTGAACTCATGACATTATACCATCTGCAAGATAATGCCATAGCTGCAAATTGCAGGCATCATGAGATCTCCCCTCTGCAGTGCTGATTGCCTGGCCAAGTAAGCAGTTCAGTTGAGCACAGGGTGCCAGCCACTATGCTGCAGTGATCTCTCATCACTTAAGGGATGTTCAGGGGGCCAGACCATTAACTGTTATATTTCAAAATTTCATTTAAAAAAGAAAACAAAAAAGAAAAAGCCAGTGGCTATTTCTTGTAGAAGTTGAAGTACTGGACAAAATGTCCTGTCCCCTTTCTATCCAATTGTTTTACAATTGGTGTGTTAAAGCAATGAGTGAAATCTCACACCTATGATTGACCTTTTCAATGATATATAACCCATGCTTTTGATCTATCCCTCCAAGACACAGGACTAACTCAGAACCTAGCCCAGGAGGGAGAAGGGAACCCTTTACGCAGTCTGGGTGGAGGGAAACCACATCTGACCCCTCCCCCAAGGGTTGAACCCTATGGAGAGGAAGCTCCAAAAGAAACTAATTCAGGAGCTTTTAAAAATGAAGGAGGTCTAGACCCCAACAGGTCTATACCCTACTTGAGAATCATGTCATAGAATTAGGAGGGTTGGAACAAAGTCCCTCCCTACCGAAGGATCAGACCCATTTGCAGGAAGTCAAAGACCAGAGAGATTTAAATCCCAGTTTGAGGGAGACTGGAAATGCTAGTGGGGGAGAATTTCCTCAACACCAGAAAACCCCCCCCCCAAAAAAAGAAAGTATTACCAAGACCAATGGGTTGTACACCTCCCACGGCTGGGAGGAAGGAAAGAAAGAAATCTTCAAATACAAAAGAACTGGCAAAAAGGGAAAAACTCGGACTGCCCACATTCAAAGAGGAGAGAACTTTCCTCATACTCAAAAGAAACTAACGCAGTCCCCAAGACTCCAACCTGGATGGGGATTGGGACAAACTTGTAGTACCTGGGGAAAGGGGGGGCAAGCCTTGCCCTGGTTGCAACAGTTTAAAGAATTTTTACAACACCCCATACCCGCAATTATGCCTTTGCCGCAAAAGTTTTTAGTTTAGACTTCTGTTCTGAAATTTGACTTTGTTGATGAAGACTTTGTTGGACCAGATTCTGACAAGTTCTTATTAATTTTAAATCTTGAAACTTCTCCATATTATTTAAAAAATAGTCAATAGTTTTATACTTTCCAGTGGATTTGCTATGGACAACATTAAATCATCTGCAAATGCTCTTAATTTACATTCAAAATCTTTAACTTTCACCCCTTCCATTCCTTTATCTTCCTGTATTTTGTTTTTTAATATCATTAATGTTAAAATAAATAATAATGGCAATAAGGGATCCCTGCCTAACTCCCTTTTGGATCTTACAACCTTCTGTTTTTTCTCTATTTATTAATATATAAGCCTCTTGATTCTGATAAATTATGTTTGTCTATCTGATAAAATTCTCACCTATATCTAATCTTTCTGTTACATTTATCATAAAGGTCCAATTTCATAGAATCACAGAATCATAGAGTTGGAAGAGACTGCAAGGGCCATCCAGTCCAACCCCCTGCCATGCAGGAAATCTCAATCAAAGCATCCCCGACAGATGGTCATCCAGCCTCTGTTTAAAGACCTCCAAGGAAGGAGACTCTATCACCCTCCGAAGGAGTTTGTTCCACTGTCAAACAGCCCTTACTGTCAGGAAGTTCCTCCTAATATCTCTTTTCCTGGAGCTGTGCATCCATTGCTCCAGGTCCTACTCCTCTGGAGCAGGCAGAAAAATGCCTTTCCCTGTTCAATAATGACATCCCTTCAAAAGGTAAACGCAATCATATCACCTTCTTTTCTCCAGGCTAAACATCCCCAGCTCCCTAAGTAGTTCCTCATAGGACATGGTTTCCAGACCCTTCACCATTTTAGTCACCCTCCTTTGGACACACTCCAGTTTCTCAATGTCCTCTTTGAATTGTGGTGCCCAGAACTGGACACAATATTCTAGGTGGGGCCTGACCAGAGCAGAATAGAGTGGCACTATTACTTCCCTTGATCTAGACATTATACTTCTATTGATGCAGCCTAAAATTGCATTGGCCTTGTTAGCTGCCGCATCACACTGTTGACTTGTGGTATACTTGGACTCCTAGATCCCTTTCACATGTCATCTCCTTAAGCCAGCTGTCCCCCATCCCATATCTGTGCATTTCATATTTCCATCCTAAGTGCAGTACCTTACATTTCTCCCTGTTGAAGTTCATTTTGTTAGCTGTGGCCCAGCTTTCTAGTCTATGCAGGTCATTCTGAATTTTGATCCTGTCCTCTGGAGTATTAGCTATTCCTCCTAATTTGGTGTCATCTGCAAATTTGATAAGTATGCCCCCAATTATGTCATCCAAGTCATTGATAAAGATGTTGAATAACACTGGGCCCAGGACAGACACCTGTGGGACCCCACTGGTCACTTCTCTCCAGGTTGAAAATGAGCCATTGTTGAGCACCCTTTGGCTTTGGTCAATCAACCAATTACAAATCCATGTAACAGTTACCTTGTCTAGCCCCCATTTTACAAGCTTGTTTGCAAGAATGGCATGGGGAACTTTGTCAAAGGCCTTACTGAAATCAAGATATACTATATCCACAGCATTCCCTTCATCTACCAAGCTGGTAATTTTATCAAAGAAAGAGATTAGATTTGTCTGGCATGACTTGTTTCTCTGAAACCCGTGTTGACTTTTTGTGATTACAGCACTGCCTTCTAGATGTTCACAGACTCTCTGTTTAATGATCTGCTCCAGAATCTTTCCTGGTATTGATGTCAGACTAACTGGATGATAATTTCTGGGATCCTTCCCCCCCCCCCTTTTTGAAGATGGGTACAGCGTTTGCCCTCCTCCAGTCTGCTGGGACTTCTCCTGTTCTCCAGGAGTTTTCAAAGATTATTGCCAATGGCTCCGATATTACATTTGACAGTTCTTTTAGTACCCTTGGATGTAGTTCATCTGGTCCTGGAGACTTAAATTCATTTAGATTAACCAGGTGTTCTTCTACTATCTCTTTACTTATTCTGTGCTGAAATCCCCCTGTTTCTGGTCCTCTGCTCCATTTCCTCAGTTAAGAAGAGCGTTTAGCCTTTCTCAGAAGACTGAAGGTGTTGAGTAATTCTGCCTTTTCTCTGTCCTCTATTAGCATTTTGCCATCTTCTCCATGCAGTGGCCCTACCATTTCCTTCTTCTTTCATCTGCTGCGGACATATCCAAAAAAGCCCTTTTTATTGTTCTTAACCTCTCCAGCAAGCCTGAGTTCATTCTGCACTTTAGCTTTTTTGACTTTAGCCCTACACGTGCTAGCTATTTCTTTAAATTCCTCTTTTGTGATTTCACCATTTTTCCATTTCTTCTACATGTTCCATAGCTCTGTTGAAAGTTCTTTAGTCATCCATCCTGGTTTCTTGAGATACGTTCCATTTTACTTTCTCACTGGAACTGTTTTAAATCGTGCCTTCAGTATCTCCCTTTTGAGAAACTCCCATCCATCCTGTACTCCCTTCTCTTTTAGTATTCCTGACCATGGGATCACCCCCAGTATTTCTCTAAGTTTACTGAAATCAGCTTTCCTAACGTCTAGAATGCATGTTTGACTATGCCTGGCTTCTCCTTTCCACTGTATAACAAACTCTAGGAGAACATGGTCACTTCCACCTAAGGATCCCACCACTTGCACATCATTAACCAAGTCATCCTTCTTAGTTAGTATCAGATCTAAAATAGCTGACCCCTTGTTGCCTCTTCCACCTTTTGGACAATGAAATTGTCTTCGAGGCAAATGAGGAATTTACTAGACCTTGAGGATTTGGCTGAGTTTGACTTCCAGCAAATATCAGGATAGTTGAAGTCGCCAATCACTACTATATCTCTCCTTTATGAGTGTATGATCATCTGTTCTAAAAAGGAATCATCCAATTCCTGCATCTGACTTCAACAAATTTAGTTTCATATCCTCAAAGAAAAAGGAATGGAGAAAAGGCAGTGATTCTGAGTGGGTTGGAGTGACAACCAAGGTCTGAACTGAGGGGACCAGAAAGAGAAACAGAGAATGGGAAAGAACATGAAAGATGCAGAGGTAGAAGCAGAGAGCAGTTGGTGAGCACCAGAATGTGAGTTGCATCAGATGGCAGAGTGTAGATGGTGAGACTGAGACTGCGTCTGAGACAAAGATTTGAGTGGAAAGAGATAAAAGATGGAGGTGGAAGTATGAGAAAGTGAGGAAAGAAGGAGACTGGAGACTGGAGAAATCTAGAAGATTGATGTGGGTAATAAAGAAGAACCAGAGATGGGATGGAGGGGCTCGGCAGACGGCCAGCTCTGTGCTGCCCCTTTTAGCTCCGCATTGTTACCGCAGCCACCAAATGGCATGGCAACGATGCTCTCCTTCCCAGGAGCAAAAAGAAGCTCTCTAAAGCAGCTTCCTGGAAGAAGTGTGCCCCAATTGTGTCACTTCCTGCCAGCATCATTTGGGCACTGAGCAACGCTCATACCATCATGGCACTGCCCTTGTGGAGGGCGGCCAACCATGATGGTGGCGTCTTCGTGGACTAGGGCTGCTGGGCATCTAAATGACCAGCCTCATCTAGCCCTAGTTCGCAGTGAGGATGACGTAAACTGCCCGTCTGTACCAGGACTGAGAAAGAGATAGAGGAGGAAGGCTGAGAAGCTGAAGATCAGGAAACTGAGGCGTGTTAGAGACCGCCCCTTTGGGGTGGCCTGTAGGCACTCCTTTCCCCGCTGGATTGGGGCCTCAACTGCCACAGCAGCATCCCTGAGGCCCCAATCCGCTGTTTTCCAGGCTGTGGGGAAGCGGCAAAAGGCTGCTTCCCCGCAGCCTGGATAGGGGTGTCCTTGGGGCTTCAAGCCCCAAGGACACTCGGTGACGGCGGGGAGGAGGAGAAAGGAGCCGCTTGGCCCCTTTCTGCTCTGTGTGACTGGCGCAGCCATGTAAAGGCTGTGCCCAGTGACACAAAGGTGGAAGGAGCTCTGAAATGGAGCTCCTTCCGGGGCTGCGGAAAGGGCGCCCCAGGCACCCTGACGCGGCCCCACTACGTCACTTTCGCACTGCCCCATTTGGAGGCGACATGGTCGTGACGTAGTCATGGTGGTGCCCATGTGTATATGGCGCCACCATTTTCTATGCGCTCTGCACGTATTAGGATTACAGATGTCCGAGAAGGATGCCCCTTTCTAACCCTAGTACGCGCTCGTCACGTACTAGGGTGCCCATGTGTAAAGGGCCTGAGATAGCAAGGACTGAGACAGGAGACTGACAAGGAGAAGGAGATTTGAGAGCAGCAAAGTGATAGTGGTTGTTGGTGGCAGTGGAATTTATGGCAAATGATTGGTGAGCATACATGTAGTAGATGGACAGAAAATTAGAGGACGAAAAGTTGGAGTGGAAGGCAACAGGAGAAAGAAGACTGAGAGAGTGGAGAGGAGATCAGACTTAACAGAAATATATATGTATATAAACTCAATTAAAACTATAGAAACTATAAAGAAGTTTTGAGGAATAATTGACACTAATTGGAAAAAGACATGATAGCAAGAGAGTCCTGATAGATAAAGACTAGTAGTGCTTTAGAATTTTAGAGTTTAAGTTGTGTTGAATTATGTGGAGAACAGAGATGGTGGATGGCACAAAAAGAGACAACTTGAAGAATTAAGGAGCAGATAGACCAACAGATTATTGGAATGTGTGGAAAACAGAGGAGAGTGGGGTTTTTTTTGGGGGGGGGGGGATGAAGAGGTTATATTGAAAGGGTAACTGTCTATTTAATTGATCTAGTTAGTTAAATTTCATCTAAAATTTTCAAGAAAAAAAATAAAAAAAGGGAAGCTGGGTAAATGATTCTGTATAAGTAATATTTACAAATGTATACTGTACTTCTTAGATAATGATTTGCATACTTACTTATTACAAATAGTTAACACAGATATAAGTGGGTTTTTTGTTGTTTTTTTGATATATTGGACTGGAGAAATTAAATGATAAGTTCTGATTATAAGCAACCATTAAGGTAGAAAATGCATTACTATAGACTACCAAAACTGAATTAAATTGCATATATAATTTATTTACAAATAAGTGTTAATTTATATTTAAAATAGAATCTGTGTGCTAGGAGAATAAGAAGATAGAATATTTACATATTTGGATATTATTTGGTTGAATAAGAATTTAATTCTGAACATTCTGTGACCACTGAAAATAACTTTGAATACCTCAATACGTGGAACCAAATCAAAGTGCAGAAATAATCCAGTTTGAGACCACTTTAACTGCCCTGGCTCTGTGCTAGGGAATCCTGGAAATTGTAGTTTATTGTGGCATCATAGCTCTCTGACAGAGAAGGCTAAATGTCTCACAAAGCTAAAGTTCCCAGAATTCCCTAGCATTCAGCCAGGGCAGTTGAAGTGGTCTCAAACTGGGTTATTTTTGCAGTGTGTTTTGGACTAAGGTTTCTTTCTATTTCATTTGTAAACATCAATAGATAGGGATATTCATCCCCCAATCTCATTTAGATATGTGGAAAGATCTATCTCTATCTCTATCTCTATCTCACTCTTTCTTTTGGATGATGATTTTTGTCTTATTCTGTGGATATTAATTTAACTCCAAATCACTGAATATGGTATATTGTACTGATTACTACTTTTCCTTTGGTTAAGTTTATATTATATAAAATAATGAAAATAAATAAAAATATTTTATTAAAAATACAACAAATAATTATATTGCAAATGAGAAGAGTAACCAGAATTATTTGTATAATGTGCACTATTCCAGATTTGAGGAACATGGAAATGGCAATCCTCTCATCATGGCTTTCCATAAAAATGTTTGGATTCTGGCTGTATAAGCCTTTGCTCTAATAAACAGCTCTTTCATGCAAAAAACAGAAGTAAAATGGGGTTTGCAAGTTTACTATGAAATAAGTAAACAAATAAAAATGTACAGTATATAGTTTTTTGTAAATGTATATATAATTCACATACACATCATTTCCTCAAATTCTGCCTGTGCTCCAGCTTCTGGATACTTTCAAGGACAGCACTAAATCATGTGTATAGAAATAATTTTTAAAACCTTAACAAGGCCTAAATGACAGTGGCAAGAATCCTGTTTTCGAGGACAGAATGCTTTCACAATCAAACAAGTGCTTTGCCTCCTTAGCTTTACTGTAGATAGTACAATAAAATAATACAAATCCAAGGGAGTATTAAAAAATTAAGCAATGGGTCATTTCCTCTCTAATTTCATTTTGGATTTATTTTTTTCAGGCAGCTCTTGCCAGTTTACAGATAAAAATAACGACTGTGAAAACCTAATAGGAAGTTTCACGTGTACATATCCATTTGTTCAAGAAAGATGTCCAGCCTCCTGTAAATGCCCCAAAGATGAATAATATAAACACAAGAATTACAAGGTAACTGTTCTTAACTGGAAGAAAATGAAAATTAAATATGAAAAATGATTTTCCCCTTGAAAAATTTAAAATTTGGAATTTGTAGTGTAAAAATAAAGTATGTTAAAAGTCACTTGCAAAGAGCATTCTCTTTATTTTAATAATTTGCCAATCTATTTATTGTTTGTTGTTCTGCTTCAGAAAATGATCTGCACACTTCCAACATAAATCTTTGCATATTGCAAAATGGCAATTACATTTGTTCCAGTTTTTCCACTCCTTTCTCATTCACATTTCAACCCTAATTCCTTACCCCCAGTTCCTTGTTTCTTCTGAAATTCCAAACAAAGCACAACCAGAAATGACCGCCCAAAACTTTTTATGCTGTTAGGCTCTAACTAAGCAAATAATATCTCAGATTGGTACAAATGTTTATGGCACTGAGGATGATCAACTCAGAATAAGGTGAAGATATAAGCCCACATGTTATATCTAGGAGAACATCCTAGATGGCATTGACCCCTGTCTGATCTAAGGATTTTGTTTACTTAGGAACTGAATAAAATAATAAGGAACTAAAGCTCTGCACTGCAGAGTAATTTGGGACCCTGGTCTTTTGAACACTCTTCTATTATATTCAAGAAAGTATGGTGCGGTGTCATGCCCAAGTTTGAAAGGGCAACTTGTTTAACCTGAGAGCGTGTAATGAAAATTTCTCTTTCTGTGGACTTATTCAGAGCAGGGCTGATACAGAGAGTGAGACACCACATTGGTTTTAAACACTATGCATGTAACATTTATTAAATCACAAAAGTAATACAGACATTGATTATCAAGAGCTCTTTCATTCACTCACACATTCATATAATATTCACACACACCTTCCTTCCGCTGGACAATGATCAGTTGTCCTGGAAGGCTGGGGATGACACTGTAGCCGTGTGGTTGATGCCAACAAAATTAGAGAGAAAACCAAGGGTCTTTATACTTTTCTTCTCTCTCTGGTTTCTTAGTTGCTGGAATTTGCAATAATGCAGCCCATTACTCAACTTCTTCTTTCTGGAGAAGACATGCTGTTCGAAGTGGTCCATGGTGTTCAAAGCAGTCTATTGTCCTGTCAGTTTTACTTCATTGCAGCTCAGGAAAACTCCCTGGCCATTGTTGTTCATCAGCACCTCGCTTCAACTGAACTGAACTGAACAGCACCTTGCTTCAACTTCCAACTTCCTCAGCATTCTCCACTTTGGCTGCCAAACTCCACTTTCACATCAGTGCTCTGCGTGGAACCATCTTCTTTGGTTCTCTAGCTTGTTTTAAAACCCCATTCCTTGGTTCTTTGGTTCTTCAGCTCTGTGTTTAAGTCAGAACTCACTCATTCGTCTTACAGAGGTACAGAGCGCCAAAAAGAGGCACTGAGGAGGCGCCTCTCCTTGCTCGGCAGTAGCAAGCAAATCGTGTGGCACTGTTGCGCAGCCAGAAAGGAGCACGTGAAAGTGGCTCTTTTTAGTGGCACACTTGTGCTGAGCCAAAGCGCCAGTGACGGCACAATGACATGCCAGTGGTGCAGCTCCATTTGGATGCTGCGCTGCTAGCATGTCATCTCTGCACACATCAATTGGATAGTGCTGCGCAGCTGCGGTGTATCCATGACGTGCTAGTGTTGCAGGGTGTGTGCACGCCCGCTCCCGAGCAAGCCTAGCACGTGTGTACCAGGCCTATGTTATATTGATCCAAAGTTTTGCGCTCAAGCTACTGCCAATTGTGGAAACCCAGGCTAATGGAAGCAAAAACACATTTTAAAGAATGAGGGTCTGAACCCTTAACTAACAAATGGTCTTAAAGGACCACAGGCTGAACATAACTCAGCAATGTGATGCAGCAGCTAAGAAAGCTAATGAAATTCTAGGCTGTGTCAACAGAAGTATAGTGTCTAGATCGAGGGAAGCCATACTACCTCTCTATTCTGCTTTGGTCAAACCTCACCTGGAATATTGTGTCCAGTTCTGATCACCACAATTCAAGAAGGATGTTGACAAGCTGGAGCATGTCTGAGGAGTGAGATTAAAATGGTGAAAGATCTGGAAACGATGCCCTATGAGGAGTGGCTTAGAGCTGGGTATATTTAACTTGGAAAAGAGAAGGTTTAGGGGTGATGTTATACTATGGGGCTGTACAGACCTCCCCAAAGGGGTGGGTCTGTGCCACCCCTTTTTGCACTGGATTGGGGCCAGGGCAGCCTCACTAGAAGCCCTGTGGCCCCAATCTGGCGTTTTCCCGGGCCACAGAGAAGCAGCAAAATGCCGCTTCTCCGTGACCCGCAAAAGGCATGTCCTTGGGACAGCCCTTTCTCCTCTGGATCATTGGTACGACCGTTTGGTTGCCACGCCAATGATGCATGCGCCCTAAAGGAGCTCTGAAACAGAGCTTCTTTTCGCGTCACTGGAAAGGAGTGACAAGCATCTTCCAGTGGTGTGGTAACATGTCCTGTGTGATGTGCCATTTGGACACATCGCACAGGACACGTCATGGATGTGCACCCCATGTGGGTGGGGCCGTGCAATCATGGAGGCACCCACACACACTAGGGTTTGGGAGCGTGTAGTTACTGTGTGCTCCCGAACCCTAGTATCGGCAGCGGTATGCCACTTTGTGCCCGTTTGAAGGTATGCCATATCTGAAGGTATGTTATATTTGAAGGTATGTCATACTGAGGATGGAGCAAGCTTTTTTTCTGTTGTTCTAGAGACAGCAGTGGAAGTGAAATAACATATCCCACCCACTTGGAGGAACGGGAAGAAAATTAGCTATCAACCAGTCTGGAATCCCAATGTCAATTCCTGGAAAAGAACAAACCAACGAGCAGCAAGCTTACACTATAATTGTCAAGGAAGGAGGGAAACAAGGGTAGATAATGAAAATAATTAGAATAACTGAAACAGGGACGTATCTAATTTATAAAATATATGCATGTGTATTAACAATATTGAATCTCAGTATTTAAGAAGTCGAGCAACAGTATACAAACAGAAAAAACTATGCTGTATCTTTATGAATATCAACGATAGTCCAAACCAATGAGATAAATGTCCAAAGTGTTGGCAGTAAAATTATCCTGCTGTCTCACCAAACATATCCATTCCAAAGTCTGGGGGAAATCATTGATGGTACTTGCAGTATGGTAGCATGAAGATAAATAATGTAACTTTTACTGGTAGCAATGTCCTTCAATAGTTATACTCTTTCAATAGCAGAGGCTTTCAAAAGTGGAAAGACGGCTACCTCCAGAGTACTATGTGGCCGTTTCGACTCACAAGAAGTCTTCATTAGCAATACTGAAACATTCTATGCCGGATTAATATTTCAATCTGAATATTCCATGCTTCTAAATATACACGGTTAACAACAATTAGTAAAGTAATATACATAAGCTACAGAGTACACAATTGTAAAAAACTTCAAGCAGACAACATTATTGCTTACCCAAACCATAAATCAGCTTGACTTCACAAATAGGAAGGTTTCTGGTGAGAAATTACAGGGATTGTATGTTGTAATATACTCTACCTATACAATAGGCTACAGGTGGTTACCCGGTACATTAAATCTCTTAAAGGTATATCTTTCAGAGTTGTAATGCCCTGTATGTCCCAAAACGTAAGCCTGATATACAGCTGAATGTACTGTTCATACACACATAATAACATTTGCCATATTTATATGTTATAAATGAAACCATTGTAACATATTTTGTGAAAACCAACATGTCATGAATCAATCCTAGTGTTTATGGTTATATAAAGCAAAAGTTTTCCATACTTATGTTCCAGTTCCTCATTTACACATATACTGCATAAGTAAAAAAGTAAAGTTTAGGATCCATCTGAATTTTAATTGGAATAATATTTGTTACAACACTATGAATGGCTTTCCAAAATTTCTTGGCCCACTTACAATGCCACCAAACATGGTAGAATGTGCTAGCACTTGTTTGAAACACCTTTATGTATTCTTGCTAATTTAGCAGGAGTTAGGTACCACCTAAATTGCATCTTGAAGAAATTCTCCCTCATTTCATTAAATAAGGTATATCTTAGCCGACTTTTCCCATTGATCTAGGCAAATATTTTGTTTTACATCCTGGGACCATGTAACCATTTGTTCTTTAATCACCTGTTCTTTCATATCCCATTCTAATATACAATTATAAAATAAAGCAATTTTATGAGGGTTATCTGAGACCAAAATTTCTTCAAATTTAGGGTTAACTGATTTAATACCCTTTGATCTACTATCCGCCAAAAATCTTTCTTTAAGCTGATGGTAGAGTAGCCAGCAACATGAAAAACCTTCTTTTAACAATTGATCTAATGGCTTAAATTCCAATTTCTTATCAGTTGTGTTTTTACTTATCAGCATATGTGATCCATCTCTCATGTACTATGTTTTCCACTTTGTGGAATGCTTCATGGGTTGAGGTCCACTCTGGGAATCCTGGACATAATCTTGGTTTATATTTTAACCAAACCACCTGTCAGAATCTTAGCTGAGACTGACCCCTCCCAGCAGAAGCAATAGCTAAAGCCTGTCTACTCCACCCCCAGCCAAAAGCACACAGAAGAAAATCCTCACCTCTTTCTCACCATTATTCATCTCCCCATCTCTCCCCCCTCATCTTCTAACTCTGTCTGCTCAAAGCTGCATGCCAAGCCTCTGAGAGAGAGACCTTCAAGGACACTAGATAATTACCACCTGTCTTGTCTTGTTCTTAAGGTTAACATCACCATTTTATGATCTGAGAACAGTCTTGGGTTAACTTTAATATCCAAAATTCTTGAAACAAAACAAAACAAAAAAGAAGAAATAAAAATCATATCCAACCTGGCCCAGGATTAGTATCTTTCAGGCTCTTTCAAGCCCTTTCAAGTTGCTTACACGGCTGACCTTGGTGGATCCTGGTGCTACCAGCTTCCCCTACTCATCTAGCTAAGCAATTATTTTACCTAGCACAGGAACCACAAATCCCATTGATCTTACCAGTGAACCTTTCTTCCATTCTTATACTATTCTATAGGCAATAAACAATAACAGTACAAACAGTAATAAGCAAAAAGCTGAAAACAAAGCAAATGACAATATAATTTCACAGCAAAATCTGTTAGATTCCTCCCAAGTTAAACCAGCAATCAGAGGCCTCTTCCTTGTTGCCATTTTTTGTTGTTGAGTGTGTTCAAGTAGTTTCCAAGTTATGGTGACCCTAAAGTGAACCTATCTTCTTGACGAGATTTGTTCAGAGAGGGTTTGACTTTGCTTTCTTCTGAGGCTGAGAGAGTGTGACTTGCCCAAGTCACCCAATGGGTTTCCATGGCTGACTGGGGAGTCACTTTCTTGCTTTCCAGAGTATAGTCCATGTTTAAGCCTCTACACCACACATTCACAATATGCTCTTACATGGAACTTCCTTTTAAAATGAAAACACTAGAAAATTATTTTATTTTATATAGGTCAGAAACGAGTTGAACTTTTCCCACAGACACAGAAATTCAGTCTTCAGCAAGCTTTATTCAGAGGTCAAGGAGATGTAGCTAGTAAGATGTATTGGACAGAACCGAAACCTATCTACACATACATAAAACATGAGTCTATCAAAAGCAGTAGCTTCACCTCACAGAACTGGCAGACTCAATAATTTCACTGTTCTCAAATCAGCAGATTCTTCTTTGGTTGTTTTTCCTTCTTTCCCAAGCCTGTCTTGCTTATTTGTTCTAATTGTTGAAGCCTGACTGGATCCTTTTGGCAGTCTCATTGATCAACAATGGATCTGTACCCATGCATATGTGAACCCTATATATTCTATAAGCAATAAAAGCTGTGCCCATTTCCCCCCACAAAACAAAACAGTATACTGATATATTGGACATGCAAATATTTACATTGTCTTGATGGTAACTAGTTGGTTTGTGAGCTATAACTTCAAGTTGTTGTTTTTCCTTGAATATAATAGAAAAGAAATACTACCGTAAAATACCAGGATGGGTATCAACCCAGGAGGCCTTCGTTAACAGGTGGGATACAGGAAAGTAATGGATTAGATACACCGATTTAATAAAAACAAATGGAAAGCTTGAAATCTCCATGAAAGAATTAATCAGGGGAAAAAAGAAATCAATTGGTATAGTTACTGTCAAATTAAGCACAGATTTAATGAAGACGTTAAGACAGTGGGAATTGAGATAAAACCAACAGAAATAGATGGCCTGATTATGCAATCTGATGAAAAGAAAATAGACAAATATTATACATTTTTCAGGGAGAGAGAATTAAAAAAAGAACCAATAAAACAATATATGATTGACTGGGCAAAAGACACGGGGCATGAAATTCCGTTAGAAGCATGGGGAAAAGCCTGGAAAAAGACAAACTCCTTTACCAGATCTCAAGACTTAAAGGAAAACTTCCTTAAAATTAGTAATAGGTGGTATTATACTCCGGTCAGAATGAATAAAATGTTTAGAAAAGATTTAGACAAGTGTTGGAATTGTCATAAAGAGAGAGGTATGATGATCCACATATGGTGGAAATGTGAAAAAGTGGCAAAAGTGGCATTTTGTGATGAGATACACAAGATAATACAGCAAATATATGGTATAAAGCAGGGGTCGGCAACCTCCGGTCCGCGGGCTGGATGCGGCCCGCGGAGGCCTTTGGACTGGGCCCTGGCTGCTGCCGCTGCTGCCACAACCGCCGCAATCAGCAGTCGCAGCTTTTCGCCGCTCTGGGCGCCGCCACTTTTTTTGCCAAAAATGGCGGCGAAGTCTCGCGTGACCTTCCTCGCCGTTTTGGGCAAAAAATGGCGGTGCCCAGAGGCTAAGTCTTGTTCAACCACGGAAAAGGTCATGTGAGACTTCGGCCTCCAGGAGGCCCGCTGCAGCCGCCGGGGCCCTCGAACAGGGCTCCGACGGCGGCAATGGGCCTCCCAGAGGCCCGTTGCCGTCACTGGTGCCCTACAAGATCCAAGAGCTCAGATCCGACGTAACTGCGGGTCCAATGATGAGAATTCACATCATGTGAATGTGTTATCATACACGATTCCTTTTTATGGGAGCTCCTTCCATGATGCAGTGATTCCAAAATGACTCCTCATTTTGATGAATTCTGAAACTAGCGACTTCATCAAAATCTGCTTCTAAGCTCACTTCGATTTCACTTTGAATTGGTCTGATGTGGAAGATTGTTCCGATGTCACTCCCCCTTGGCACCCTGCTCCCTGCTCCTTCATCCCCCTCCTCCTCCTTCATGTCATCTCATCCTTTCTGCCACCCATCCCATCATCCCCTGACTGCTCCTTCATCTCGATCCTGGCCCCAGTGACTCCCTGTGACCTATCCCATCATCCCCTGACTGCTCCTTCACCCTGATCTTGGCCCCAGTGACCCCCTGCGACCTATCCCATCATCCCCTGCCTGCTTCTTCATCCCGATCCTGGTCCCAGTGACCCCCTGCGCCCTATCCCATCATCCCCTGACTGTTCCTTCATCCCGATCCTGGTCCCAGTGACCCCCTGTGACTTATCCCATCATCCCCTGCCTGCTCCTTCATCCCGATCCTGGCTCCAGTGACCCCCTGTGACCTATCCCATCATCCCCTGACTGCTACCTCATCCGAATCCTGGCCCCAGTGACCCCCTGAAACCTATCCCATCATCCCCTGACTGTTCCTTCATCCCGATCCTGGCCCCAGTGACCCCCTGCGACCCATCCTATCACCCCCTGACTGCTCCTTCATCCCGGTGAAGGATGACAGCTAAGGAGAGGGCAAGGAAAGAAGACAGCAACCCGAGCCCCAATGAGCATGTTCAAGAGTGATGATTTGAATCATTGAACTCTCAAAGTATATTCCAGTGTGGTAATACAATGTGCACTCACCACACTTTGCTTGAAGCCTCATCACGTGACTTGTCTGGAATCGAACTGACCCCGCTTTCCCCTTGATTCGGAAGGGCAACGGAAAGGCGACCGGGTGTTGTAAAACATCACGTTCCGCATTGTTAGACAGGAGTGACTCAAGATCTGGTGTGAAAAAAACATCACGTTTCGCGTTGCTAGAACAGGAGTGACTGCGGATATGAGCTGCAAGCCCCCCACATGTGATAAGGGCCTCAGTGACACTAGTTCGCTTTAAAAAAGAAGTCTACCCCTAAACATGTTCCACACTTATGGTGTAAATTAAAAAAAAATGATTTGCAATGTACAGTAATTGTTCTTGTTTTTGCAGACCAATCCACTTTCTTGCCTATGAATTGCCCTGTTTTGTTGCCCTGGGGTTATCAAGTTCACTATCTGAGAGAATGAAAACATCTTAAGCATGGTTTATGAGTGCAGAAATTATTTATATTTACAAAATGAAGTAAGGCCATTACTTAGATCTAGATAATAATAATCCAATATTGCATCTGTAATATATTAGGGTAAATGTTATCTGGAACAAATGGGACAGCTTAGGTTGATCAAAGCACTGCTGCCTATCTAAATACTATGTTCCTATTAATATGTTTCATTGTACTTTACCACTATGTACCGAGTTTACAAATGTCTTTCATCTTTATATAACTAAAGTAGCTATCCTAATTGGCCAAAAGCTTTGGCATCACAAAACAGAACATGATGCTGACAGACACTGCTAGCAAGTATTTTGCAGCTTATCAAGGCATCTTTTGTATATGTAATATGCCTAATAAGTCCTCCAATAATGAGAATTGGAATGTTGACCTGAAAAGAAATAGAATTTCTTTATTATGAAATTAATCCAGAAATTCAAGGGCAAACAGTTGTATAAAACAGTCTTTCCTCGAAGTTTATCCAGAATTTTACTGATTTGCCAGCCTATTTAACTTGGATTTGAGAATAAGTTACATTGATCTTGATGGAGCTGATTTCTAATTAAACACATATAGTATTGTATTTTATTGTTGTTTAAACCCTGGAAACTGACTTCAGATAATGCCTCTTGCAGTGTTACAAAAGATTCTTATTTTGAGTTAAGAATAAATTTCCTATTATTTTCAGTTTAAGGGAGAGTTGTAATGACTATCAGAGCATGACTTTGTATGACCTAAAGCCAACTGTTACTGTGAAATTGAGCAAACCATTTGAATCAATGGGAAAGAGTGCTTTCGGGCGTGCCTTTTTTGCTCCGCAGCAGCGTTGCACAATTTGGTTGCTGCAACACTCCTGCAAAGAGAGGTGCCAGGGAGGTGCCTCTTTCTGGTGGTCTGTACCCCGCCTAAATTTCTATGGGCAAATTCTTCACATCATGTTGTTGAGTGGCTTGTATTCTCCTCTGGACCCCAGATCACTCAAAACAGCTCAGCTGAATAGTACTGTGAACCTGCAATGGTTTTAGCCAGAAAATTCTTGTTTGCTGCTTTTATTGCCCCACCATAGGCTTTTAGTTAGATTTTATTTCAGACTCACTCTGGGTTTTCTGCCACATTCGGTCTAGTCTCTGTCTTGTTTATTTCATTGCTACAAACTTTTTAGAAAATCCATTGGCTGGTTTAGCTTTCATAGGACAGGATACTTAGGAGTGATTGAATCTACAATCCTGGCCATTTCCCAGTTCCAAAGAGCAGAGTCACCTTCCAAAGAGCCCCCAGGAATCCATGCGGGTCCATAAGCCACCTGGGCTGAACCATTATAAGGATCCTCCACCCTATAGAGTTTCTGAGTCACAGCAAGTCTACATCTGACCAATTGACAACAGAACAATAGAAAGCTCCACCATTCCCAGATCATCACTCTCTCCTTCTGCACAAAAAACAAGGTCTAGCTTGTGTCCAGCAGTGCGAGGGGGCTAGATACCAGTTCGGACAGACTAATGGTTGTCATGCGGGCTGTGAACTTGGGTTATGGATGCAACTGTATTTCTTTTTTTAACAACAAAATTAGTTTTACTCATAATTCTTACAGGATTCTGTTTATATAAACATCTACTCAAGCTGCACTTCCATTATGGGAAACAGGGCTTGTGGGCAACCAGTATCATGTAGATTGGGGAAAGGTAGCTCTGCCCCATGTGGAATCCCAAGCTTTCATTCTGAAAGTATTCCCTGTGAGTGAGATTAGTGAGTTAGGGGCTCGACAGATGGGCAGCTCTGTGCTGCGCCTGTCTGCCCCACATCATTGCCACTCCCTCCCGGGAGCAAAAAGAAGCTGCTCAAAGCAGCTTCCTGGAAGGGGTGCAATTGGTGTGTGCACCCTAATCACGTCACTTCCTGCCAGCACTATTTGGGTGCTGTGCAATGCTCACACCATCATGGCGCTGCCTGTATGGATGGCGGCGAGCCATAATGTCGGGGTCCACGCAAACTAGCGCTGCTAGGCATGTAAATGCCCAGCCTCATCTAACCCTATTTCACCGGGAGGATGCCACAAAATGCCCATCTGTACTGGGCCTTAATTTCTAGATTGGCTGACTAATGCTAACATCCAAATCCAGATGCCTCTTCAACTGTAGCAAATAAAGGTGTGCCCAGTTTTATCTCAACAAATGTAGTTTGTGTCATTGTTGTTAAACCAATCCATTCACATTAGATCCACAAATCACAGTTAAACACATAGATTTCCTGTGAAACTCCTTTTTATTTTAATAGAAACCAGTTTTGTGCTGATTTCGATCTATTCATTTACAAAGCAGGAAGTGTTCCTGTGATATAAACACCTCCTCAATGCAGCTTCTGTTCAATCACTACAGCTCCTCAAAAACACAGAAAAGACAACACTGGAAGAGGTAATGGAGAAAGGTAACCTATTGGGGGCAAACCTATGATCCTCAAGGCAATAAGAAGACATTCAAGCTGTCGTCTGCAAATAGCACCTAAATTAATTCATTAAGCCCTATATAATATAATAAAAACTATAGGGAGCTGTCTTTGAATTAATTGTCAAAAGGGAAAGTTAAGGAATGGTGGGCAATGACATCTGAAATGAATGAATGAATGAATGAATACTAGATTTCAAGTGTTACTGGAGACGAACTGTCTAATGGAAGTCTTTCCTTAACTGGTAATGGCATTAGAAAGTTTTCTGGCACCTGGGACCCTGCTTTAATATTACTTTTAAACATCTGCTTTATATGACTGTGCTTTACCAGCCTAGTACCTTTTTAAAATCTAGTGGATGTAGAAAGAAAAAGTACCCCTACATTGTTCTAAGTAGGCCTGAAATTTTAATTGTCCTCCGCTTTAGCCCTCCTTGCATTGAGCTGAATGCCTCATCAAGCTAATTTTCTGCATAATTGCAGTGTTAGATTACATAATTAGGCACGAAGTGAAAAGTCCTATACTTTGTCCTCATACATGGCTTACATTTAATATCCTGTATTAAGGCTACAGTAAAGGCTACAGGCTCATAGAAATGGAAAAGGCCCCAAGGACTGAGTAGTACAATTCCCTGCCAGTACAGGAATCCAGAGCTAAAGTATTCTTGATAAGTTGCCATCCAATCTCTATTCAAGCACTTTTTAAAGAATGAGAGTCCACCACTCTGCAAGGTATTCTATTGCAATGCCAGGGTGGCAATCTCACTTGCATAGTTCCTTCTGTATGCAATATGGGGAAATATGAGTCAAATGTGCAGGATTTTGTTGGCTTGGGGGGGGGGGGGAAGGATTCTAATCAAAGTTTCTCTTTGTTTCTTCAGAAATGTCTCTTCAGATCATGTTCCTACTGCTAGCTGTGGTGCTGCAGCAATCCCCAGGAAAGGTATGAGCACCAGGATAGGTCCAGAACATCTGTCAGGCATGGTTTGGCCACAAAATAACAATTCACAGTGGCATCTCTGTGGTGTAATTAATCTACAGTAATTAAATGTGTATAGTCAAGTTATCTACTGCTGCTTTCTATCAGCAGCAGCAGTTGACCCTTGGGCTTGAAACACTTATATCTAGCCCCTGGCAGTGCTCGTTTAGGACCATGATGGTGGTCTGCTTTTGGAGCAGGAGGTGCAGTCACCGTGGTCCCAGCCCAATCTCAGCCGGATTGGGCTCCAGCCATCTTTACCAACCTGTCCTTTGGCCCATTTCTTCTGGAGGATAGACATTAATGCTGGAGGATCCCTTACAGTGCTCTCTCTTTTTTTACTTCCACCTGGGAAGTAAATTATCAGAAGCTGTTTTCAGCTGCTTCATACCTTGGTGAATCTGTAGATAGCCAAGCTGAAGCTCTAGTCCTCAATTTGCATCTCATTTTCTGGGTTGCACAGCCTCTCTCCTTTTGGACTCCATTACTGGCCGGATACTCTGTAGGAAAGGTAGAGACTGATCTTTCACTAACATTTGGTTGTTGTTGTTGCTTTTCCATTTCTGTTTTGCTTTCTGATTTATTTTATTAGCCCCTTTGATTTCTTGTTGGAAAAGGCAGCTGAGATGGAAAGTAGTAAGTTGTGGGTGAATGGGAAAAGGAAAAGTACCAGCATCCAAGGAAGGCAGTAGAGGGATCCATTTTCACTCATGCATTAACATTATGCCCAAATGGTTTCTGAATTTGGAAATTTATAAGATGAATCAGAGTTTATGTTGGTAACTTGAGGCAATGTTAAAGATGAAAATTTCAGCAACCTCTGGCAATGTAATGTAATATAAACATGATTATTGTTTACTAGAATCACAATTGGTGAAAATAATATAAATAGCCATTTTTTTAATCCTTAGGCAGACGTTTTGCTAAGTGAAATTTCTGAAATGTTGAAGGAGGAAATTGTTAACAAACACAATTCTATAAGGAGACAGGTGCAACCAACTGCTAGCAATATGATGAAAATGGTAAGAGACAATAAAGTTGGACTGACACTATACGGGAAAGGGGGGGATTGTATGGTGCTTGGTGTGTAAACAGCTGGCTTGGCCCAATTTGGGCCTGGTCCAGCTGTTTGCATCCACAAACCCCTGCTTACTTTGGATTTGGGGTGAAACTCCAGGGAAAGGTTGAATTAATGGGATAAGTCTGCAGTATTCCACCATAAGTCATTGTGCATTGTATAAACAGGCAGCAGTGGCCTCGGGGTAGAAACAAGGTTTTTCACCTGTGTGAAACCCCTTTGTCCTCAGGACTAAATTCTCAGACACTGATCTAGATAAGAGCAATGTGTACATGGAGTTTCCACACATGTGCTTGCACATCTACTGATGTGCAATTGGGTTTTCCTTTGCTAACCAATCAGCTGGATTTTTTTTAAGCCATATGTATGGGTTGGGACACTAAGGATCTGAATTTAAATCTACATCCCACCCCACCCTACTCTACCCATTTATTATTCTTTTGCTTGCTTTGCTAAGATGTGGAATGAGAAAGCTGCCATGAGTGCGGGAAGATGGGCTAGTAAATGTCAAGCAATATCTAGTCCCAAGGAAGAGCGAATGGTGGATGGTAAGTTAAGGCAATACACTTCAGCCCCTTTCACACATTATAGAGTGGGGTGGGGAAGTACATCTTCTTATTTTGAATGAGAAATCACTATGGAGCATAACCATTTGGTTATAAAATTTCTCATTCACTTTACTCAAGCATAGTGATAGCTTCTAGAGCCCCATCTGAATTTTTTGGAAGGTCATTTCATGTGCTTACCCTATCTTTTAGTGTATTGATCACCTTCTGTCAGCTGGCTTCATTGATAAATGTCTTGATTATATTCCATTTTGATTACTCTACATAGGGCTGTCTTCTCAACTCATAAAAGAGATAAAACCTTGTTCTCTTGTCATACACTTTGCTGAAATTCTAAAGCTTAAGATATCCTTAAGTGCAGTGTGATTTTAATCTGCTTTCTGGTAAATGCTCTTGTTTACAAAGTTCAGAACTCAGTGATCAAGATAACTGAGAGAAAGGCAAGAGATAAAAAAATTAGATAATCATAATACTGATTCCCTAGAAGGGACAAATGGCAGGGTGACCCCAAGTAGAATTCATAGGAAAAAATTGAGATAGGTCTCCAAGTGCTCAAATCAAAAGGACAGCACATATTATATAATGATATCTACACAAACCATTACAATACATTTATGTAGACTTCTTAAAAGAAGCCAGTGTGGTGTAGTGGTTTGAACATTGGACTATAACTCTGGAGACCAGGGCTCAAATTCCTGCTCTTCCATGGAAACCCCTAGGTGACAAGACACACACTCTTAACCTTTGAAACCTCCTAGTTGTCAGAAATGACAAGTCACATAACAGCAACAACATTAAGAACTGTTCTTAATGCCTTTTTTAGTTTTGGAAAACTTTCTGACACTCTGTTGTCTGACTTATTTTGTCAAGTGAGCTCTTCTTGGTCAATTGTTAATGGTGCAGCTACAAAACTGAAGTCTGGGATAAATTTTCTGTAATGATGTAGTCTTCTGTGATAATATAGTATTTGTGTGATGTAGTATTTTGAGTGTTGTAATACAACCCTGGAGACCAGGGTTTAATTCCCTGCATGGCTATGAAAACCATTGGGTGACCTTTGGCAAGTCACATGCTCTCAGCCTCATAGGAAGGAAATAGCAAATCTCCCCTGAGCAAATTTTGCCAAGGAAACTCCATGATAGGTTGACCTTAGTGTCACCATAACTCTGAAATGACTTGAAGGTACAAAGCAATAAGAACAACAGCAATGCCCTGCTAATCCAAGAAATGCTATCAATTTGTTTTGGATTGCACTCGCCTGTTAGAAAGAGGACAATTATTAATTATCTCCACCTTAGATATCTCTGGTTTAATTCTTCCACTTCCCACTGACAGTTCAGGGCTTTATTTGTCAACCCCATATTCAAAGGGTTGCACTGCACACTTACAGTGCTGCTATTTCACTTTTACTGCTCTGGCTGCCTCCTATTGCATTCTGGGGTTTGGCTGAGAATTCTAAATGCCTTTCCGTAAACTGCAAATCCCTTACTGCTACAGTAGGCAGCCAGAGCAGTAAAAGTGGAATAGTAGCACAATAAGAGGGTAGTGCAGTAAGCCAATACATTTTCTTCAGCATTAGGTCTAAATGCTGTAGGTGGTCCTTCCATGTATAGTAGAATATCCCAATATCATCAATGTAGGCCACTGAGAAATTATTTAATCCCTGTTAGATGTTATCAACTAATATCGGGAAGGGGCATTTCTAAGTCCAAAAGGCAGGACCATGAAACCTTACATGAGTGATAAAGGCAGTCTTGGCCTGGTCCTCTGGGCAACATGGGACCTGCCAGTATCCCTTTCTTAGATCCAAGTTGGTAATGCATTTAGCAATCCCAGTGCTCTTTCTCAGGCATCAGTTTATGCTGATATAATCCTTTGCTCCAGCATTTCCTTTGTTTTCCTAGCCACACTATCTTCCTGTGACTCTATATGGGGAAATAGCTATAGGTGAAGCATCTCCTGTTCTAATAAAATTATGAACCCCTTGTTTGGGCCCTAGGAGGTCAGAAAACAAACCTTAATAATTTTGTAATACCTGATGTACCTTCCCTGCCTGTTCCTGAATAAGAGATCCTTCAATATTTGCTTCCTTGACCTCACTATCCTTTAGCCACCACTTTCTCCCAGTAAGGTAATTGCGTCTCCTCCCTAATTTCAGAAATGGTGTACAAAATCAAATTCTCCCTTCTATAATATAGTTTTAACATATTGGTATGCACCATCTTAGACTGATTTTGTTCCCCCAAATTAACCAGATAATGGACATCATTTAGCTGAGTCTGAATCTTAACATTTATTTATCATGAAAACTGCAACTTATTTCCTTTCTCAATAAACACTTCATCATCACAAACACACACTTTTGCTTTCTGGTCACACAAGTTCTTTTGTTTCAGTTGGGCTTTTTGAAGATTCTTTTGAGCCATGCACATAGCTTTTCTTAACAATGTTTGCACATTGTCTATATACATGATAATTGATTCTGGCAGTTGATCTATTTCTCCTTCTCAGCCTTGCTGAACTAAATCCAAAGGTCATCCCACCTTTCTCCCATACAATAACTTAAAGGAACTAAATCCTAAACTTTTTTTCTGGATTAACAAGTAAGAGATGTTGTGGTTTGATGTCCACATCATTCTGATTCTCAGCTACCTATGCTTTCACCATCTCACTCAAGGTTCCATTAAATCTTTCTCCAAACCCTTTGTCTCAGGATGGTAAGGTGTAGAGGTGAGATGCTGGATGCCACACACTTCCCATAGTCTCTTCATCAACTTTGAAGGAAATGATGTTTCCAAACTTCACTAGGAAATCCTAATCTACAAATCACATTCACTAAAGCATTAGCAACAGTTGATGTTTCAGTGTTTGATAAAACAATGGCTTCAGGGAACCTAATAGCATAGTCCACTATAGTTAGAATTGTTGGGGCATACAGATGAGCTATGTCTCGCATGCACACATTCAGAGTTGGTGCATGTAGGCAACCTAAAAGATCTTTGTGAAGAGTCTGCGAAGGCTGTGAGCTGCACAGAAAACTTCCTCCCACACACAGGTTGCAGTGTTGAGCTTCCAGCTTGGAAGGATATATCTCTGGACAGTGAGATTTCACCCAACAGGAAGACATTTAATCTTTGTGCAGAGGTGTTTACAAAGATTACACTGAGTACCAGACAGCCATCTTGAATACTCACTACTATACAGACCAACAAAGTGCTTCGCCAACCACCAAACACAACAACCCATCAACGGAGATAGTCAACTTCTCCTTTATATAGGTGGTCTTCTTGGAAGCCATGTGACAGCCATGCCACCAATGAAACCTGGCTGGTTTCATACCTAGTACCTGTTGCATCAGAATACTACTCATGATGCACTGCTGGCTGACTTCACCTACAGTGCATGTTGCATCGGACTTCCCTTGATGCACAACTCACCAAATGCTGACTCATGCACCTGCCACTTGAACTGTAGTAACCTCTGCTCCAGTTCCACCTAATGGCCACATCCATGTCATTTTCCAGACCGGAGTGCCACATAGTCCTGACAATCCCCTGCTGTTATGCTGGCATCATGCAGTGTGTTCCATGTGTCCTTGCATTTGTCTTATGTGTGATGTAGATCTGATTGTGTGTACCATCCCTGCTAGCTACCCACGTGTGATGTCCCGCAGGTGTTGGCTGTGTGCAAATGTTATCCATGTTGTTCCCAGAACCAACATACTGCAGCCTAAGCTCCCCATTCTGCACAAGCCTCCTGACTCCTGGGATCCTCTTTTTTCCCCTTTTTGAAGATGGGGACAATGTTTGCCCTCCTCCATTCTGCTGGGATCTCTCCTGTTTTCCAGGAGTTTTCAAAGATTATTGCCAATGGCTCCGATATTACATTTGCCAGTTCTTTTAATACCCTTGGATGGAATTTATCTGGTTTCCATCCTTGAGGGTTCCGTGCTGTCGCTCCTGCCTCAACGGTCCCTGCAGCACATGAGTGGCTCCAGGAACTCCAGTCCACACAGTCCCTGTTGTAAGAACAGCTCAAGGTGGCCAAGGAGGTGTACAAGAAGGGAGCAGATTGGTGAAGCCAGGAAGGTCCTCCTTTGCCGGTGGGGGATCCAGTCTGGCTCTCGACACAGCACCTTTCTCTTTAGTGACTGTGTCAGTTGTTGGATGCCCAGTTTGTGGGGCTTTACAAGATTATGGCCCAGGTCAATCCAATGGCTTTCTGGCTCCAATTTCCATGGAAGTGGTAGATCCACCTGGTCTTCCACCTCCCTTGGTTGCTCCCCACTACAGGGCTTCGGTCTGTTGTCTCCTTAAGCCAGGTGTCCCCCATCCTATATCTGTGCATTTCATTTTTCCACCCTTAGTGCAGTACCTTACATTTCTCCCTGATGAAGTTCATTTTGTTAGCTGTGGCCCAGCTTTCTAGTCTATTCAGGTCATTTTGAATTTTGATCCTGTCCTCTAGAGTATTAGCTATTCCTCCTAATTTGGTGTCATCTGCAAATTTGATAGAGAATATCTTTGTTACTATACAGTGGCAATATGTATATTGAAGAAAGCTTTCTTCTTGGCACCTATTGCGTCTGTGAATTTGCATCCAGCTGAACTGTTCAGGGGGGTGAGAGTTTAACTCAAGCACACTCCCCACAAATCCAATTCTAGAATCTTCAGCAATTCACTGGGATGCTTTTAATGATCACTTCACAGATAAAATCTCTTGGATAAGAAGATAAATTTAAGGTCCTGGATGGCTGTCCAGGAAGGAAATGCAGTTAGGCTTCAACTATTATTAATGCATCTCTCAGAGAGGAAAGTTTTCCATCCTGTTTAAAAGAATTGATGGTTATGACCACTTCTAAAAATTTCTTCCTAGATTCCCTGGACTTAAACACTATAGACCAGTTTCAAATCTCCCTTTTCTGGGGAAGGTGCTCGAGAGGACAGTTGCCATCCAACTCCAGGCAGTCTTGGATGATACAAATTATCTAGGCCGATTTCAAACTGGCTTCAGACCAGGATACGGACTGCTCTGATTGAGACTGCATGCCTTAGCGGATGCTGTTTGTTTGAGCATTGTCAGGGGGAGTATGTCTCTGCTGATGCTTTTGGATCTCTCAGTGGTGTTCAATATCATCAACCATGGTATCCCTCTGGAATGCCTGGGGGATTTGGACATTGGCGACACTGTGCTTCAGTGGTTCTGGTCCTATCTTTCAGGTAGGTTCCAGATGGTAGTACTTTGAGATAGCTGCTCCTCTGAAAATGAGCTCTTATATGGCATGCCACAAGGTGCCAATCCTAGCCTAAATGCTATTCAACATCTACATGAAACTGCTGGGAGAGATCATCCAGAGGCATGGGGCAAGGTACTATCAGTATGCTGATGACATGGATAATGTGTCTCCTCTGAATGAATGCCTGGAGGCTGGATGAGGAGAAACAAATTGAAACTGAATCCAGACAAGTCAGAGATGCTGACTGTCAAAGGTCCTAGCCTGGGTTTGGAGATATGTCAACCAGTCCCGGATGGAGTTACACTCCCCCGATAAACTTATGTTTGCAGCTTGGGGGTACTTCTGGATCCAGCATTTCAAATGACAGCTGAGATAGATGTGATGGCCAGATGGTTACTATCAGCTTTGGGTGATAAGCCAGCTGTGCCCCTACCTAAAGTTAGAGGAGCTAAAATGGTAGTGTATATGCTAATAACCTTAATACTGTACTTCTGCAATGAGCTGTACATTGGGATACTTGTGTACCAAGTTTGGAACTTCAGCTAGTTCAAAACATGACAGTCAGATTGATTACTCAGACATCTAGGAGTGATCACATTACACCAATATTAAAATGGTTCCACTGGTTGCCAGTTAGTTAGGTCTCAGTCCAGGTCACCTACAGCATTGCCTCCTGCCGTATAATCTGTCCCGTAGCCTGAGGTACCCAAGTCAGTCAGGGCTAGGTTGACAACAGTCAGCCAGGGGTCTTTTTCTTCAGCTGCTCCTAGACTGTGGAATGACCTGAATACACTGTCTGAATTTAAAGGGCATTAAAGATCAATCTCTTATGGCAGGCTTATCCACATATTTTAAATTGTTAATTTTAAACGATGAATTTTAAATGTGGATTGTTTTAATATGTGTATATCTTATTTGTCTTTTTAAATTGATGTGTATTTTACCTGATGTGTTTTAACTGATATTGTTAGTTGATTGTTGTTGCTCCCCACACTGTCATATTTCTCCAACTGTCTGTCTCCTGTGTATGTGAACTGACCTCCTCTCCCAGGACTGTCTGCTGTGCTCTGCCCAAGAAATCCTCCTATTTCCTAATATGCTGCAGAATGGATAAATGATCCTCAAGTTGCTATACCTTGTCTTGGAACAGGGCAACCAACTTGTATTTGGTGTAGATTAAGTTACCCATATCCTCTAATAAGAACACAAACATACCACAGCTGTTGCAGATAACTGCAGCAGCTCCCCCACATTCATATTCAGTAGTCTTAAATAGGCACTAAAACAGAACTCAGGGCCTACCCCTCAAACTCCCCCAGTAAACATCATTTTAAAACACCTCTGGTGTGAGCCCAGCACTATTCACAAAGCTCCAGGGACTGAGGCTGCAGCTATATAGAGATCTACTGGTTGCTCTTCCTGCCATGAAGTCTCTCATTCACTTCCTGTCTTCCTGAGACCAAATAGTAAGGAAGAGGATCTGGGGTTTCACACAATAAAGTACTAATGAGCATGTGCAACCACACTTCCACTCAGCTTACACAAACAATCAGCCCTGACCTAACAAATACAAGGTCACCAAACTACAATAGAAAAATAGATGCTAATGTGCATATTAGGAAGTCTCCACTAAACCCAAACAAATATAATAGACTTACCTCAAAAGACCCTCATCCTTGACCCAACAAACTTTCCCAAAAGACTCTGTGGGGCTGGGGAGATTTCACCCAACCAGCTCACTTTATGCTGCCTCTTCCACCACACCAAAGGAAAAGAACCCTGTTGGTGTCACCTGTTAGCCAAGCTCTCTTTATCAAGCTCCAGGAACTGGGGCTGAAGCTATATAGAGAACCAGTGGCTACTCGCTCCTTTCTTCACCAAGTCTCTGACTCGCTTCCTTTGAGCAGAAGCTCCACTTCTCTCAATCAAGTAGCTGATTATCCACCTGCTTGTCTCTTTTGCATACTTAGGGCTTGGCTTTCTACCTGCTTCTGTCTATACCACTGATTCTGAACCCTCAAATTCACTAGATTAAGCACACCTCAAATCTAACCACTGGTGCACATGTTGGAATCCATTAAGATTATCTTACTACAAATTTGTTAGGTGATAATACAATACTATTTCTGTTGCAGACGTCCTATGTGGTGAGCTTATACTAGAAACAAATTATGGCACCTTGTGGTCTGATGCAATTGAATCACTTTCAAGAGGAAAGAATTACTTCCAGTACCGCACTGGGGCAACTGACCCAACCAAAAATATCCATGGCTATACTCAGGTATGAAGGCAAACACCATTTATTTGTGGCAAGGTATCTGGGTGACTAATGATGTAATCTTCAAAATACTTACTTCTTTACACCTGCCCTTGTGTATCACATAAAGCTTAGACCTCAAAGGTGTGCTTACTTGGAGGGATGTCGGCGATGCTTTGATCTGGATTTCCTGCATGGCAGGGGGTTGGACTGGATGGCCCTTGCGGTCTCTTCCAACTCTATGATTCTATGATTGGATCAAGGGCACACTCCTCCCTTCATTTTGAGAGCAAGATTGAGTTGAAAGTTGAGAGTCATCAGCTGAAACCAACTGGTGGCTTAGATACTACTGAGGTGGAGAATATGCTTCAGGTTTTAGTCCAAAGTTCAAAGGATGTGTTCACCTTATTTTGAGGATATGTCTGGCACTGTGAATAATGTTTCAAAACTTGAGAGCAAGGTCCAGAGGAAATTAACTGCTTCACAACTACTGTATTAGATTTGCTGACTTCCTGTGCAGCAGGGGCTTCAGACTCTCTCTCACCTTCCTTCCTCTCTGTGTGTATGAAAAGAGCTCATTCTCTTGTCAAAAGGACAGTTGCTGAGACTTCCAACATCCCTGGCAGGAAAGTGACATTGTCTGTGCCATTATTCGTCCAGGAACAGCACGTGTGGAGTTACTTTCCATTGTCATGATGGGATATAGTGTCAATTTGCTACAGGAGCTAGGGAGAAGCGGCTCCTCCTCCTCTGCATTTCCCTCTGGACATTATCGAATGGGGCAAAATTGGAAGTTTAAAGTGGGGCCAATGCAGGGTCATCCAGGGCTTAGGGACAAATTAGCAGCTGCTTTTCACATGACACTGCAGGCAATCAGAAGAGAATCCATGGAGAATGTAAGGTCAATCAGAAAATAAGTATATTCACAAAACTACCGGATTTACGTTTCTATTTTGCTTGTGAATTGACTCTACTCACGTAATGTCTGCTGTGTGAAAAACCAAGGCTCCAGGTGCATCCAGTTTGCTGTTTTGTTTTTGTCTGTTTTGTATGGTGTGTATGTGTTGTTTCAATTTGTTTGTTTTAATTATAATTGATTTAATAATTTTTAAGGGGGGGAGGGAAGTAGATTTTGATATATATTGTATTGTATTTTATTATTGTTAGCCGCCCCGATTGACCTCAAAGGGGCAGGATATAAATAAAGTTTATTATTATTATTATTTGTTTCCTGATTTCCCAAGCTACCTTTCTGTACCAAAGAGGGAGAATCTTAAAGGAATACACACACACTTCCCTTGCCCAGCCTCTTTGTGTCTGGTTTTAGGAATTTGCAAAAGGCAGCCTCATTCTGCCTTCCTCTGAAACACCTTTTGGGGCTTCTGTGACAAAGAGGAGTCCCCCCCCTCGGTATGCCCCCCTCCCCTCCCTGGAGCATGTGTGTGTGTGTGTGTGTGTGTGTGTGTGTGTGTATTTGTGGAAATGACACTTTGGAGCATGCTCAGATAAGGTATTTCTAAGTAGGCAACAAGGATTTGTTTGTCTTCTTTTGACAGCCCAATTCGCATTGGGCCCACTTTAATGTGTTTTTAACCCATTGTTGTGCTCTGTGTGTGATAACCAATAGCAAATAGGATTGCTTTTCTGGGATGCCACCACTTTAACCATCTTTGGGTTGGAAGCACATAGGACCTACATGTAATAAGTCCCTTTTTAATTCAAGTGTTTCTCACTTTGCGTGCACTGGCTTAGAACAAGCTCACACTTTTGCCGTCTTGTTAGCACAGCAATGCCACATTTACAAAGAATTCTGTACAGACATTAGTATTTTTCCGCTCCTCATTTCTCCTTCTTAGAGAGCATATACATACCTGTGCCATGCGTATGAAGCCACACATGGAATGTTAGAAAAATATTTGCTTCTTATTTCTTTACAAATGTTGTGATTCCTTTGTTGGGTTATTATAATTTTTGTCAAAATTGGAACTATCCAGTTTATATCCAAACAACAAATTGTACTTTATGCTTCTGAAAACGCCCTAGTTTTAACATGTACCCACTTTATGGTCTTAGATTGTCTGGCATAATTCAGACCAGGTTGGATGTGCACTTGCCTTCTGTCCTGAAGGAACCAAGTTCATATATGTTTGCCGTTACTGTCCTGCGTAAGTATTGCTTTGGCTGCTCCAACAGTATTTTAAATACTTTCTCACGTAATCTAGTTCCCATATGCTGAGAGTAGTTTATAAGAATGAGGGGACTGTCACTGTTTTTTAAAAATATATCTTTATTAAAGTTCATGTATATTTTTTTCTATAAAGCAAAAATAAGACAAGTCCATTTAACAATACAGTAATTTAATAAAACATATCATCAAATAGACTGAATAACTAGACTGGTTCTATATACAGATGTACCTTGAAAATTGCATTTGATAAATCAATTAACGTCTCAGATCCTCATGCTTCCAGAAGAAATTTCCATTTTTGTTTGCATTGCTGCAGTGATCTGCCATTTGCTAACATAGATAAATTATCCATTAATGCAAATTAATGTATTTTGGTTTCCCATTCTTTGACTGGAGGACTATGGGATTTCTTCCAATGCTGTTTTTTGCATACAGTTCCCCACCCCAAAATTTGAACTATAAGATCCATTATATAATCTTATTTGTTTCTTAAAAGTTGCACTCTGATGAGAAATTTTATTACATTGATTTGTAATTTCAGTGGAAACATAAAAGGACAACTGAACACACCATACAAAGCAGGCCCACCATGTGGAGACTGCCTTGGGAGCTGTGAGGATAATCTCTGTTGTAAGTTATTGGTGATACTCTCTATTTATTTATTTATTTATTTATTTTCCCCCAGTTCAGGACTCAAAGTGCCTTACAACACTTAAAACAAAAGCTAAAAATTCACAACATACCAAAGATAAAATTGCAATTAATTATTCAAAAGAAAACCAGTTAAAACATAAATCCTTGTAAAAGAAAACCAAACACAGTGTGCAATACCTGTTCTTCCTATGAAATCAACCCTGAAGATCTTCATCTTCTTGTGAAAAATAACAGGGAGAGTCCTATCTTAGAGCCTTATCACACGTGGGGGATTTGCAGCTCAGATCTGCAGTCACTCCTGTTCTAGCAACGCAAAATGTGATGATTTTTCACACCAGATCTGCAGTCGCTCCTGTCTAGCAATGTGAATTCACATTAAAACGTGATGCCTTACCACACCTGGTTGCCTTTCTGTTGCCCTTCTGAATTGAGGGGGAAGCGGAGTCAGTTCAATTCCAGACAAGTCACATGATGCAGATTCAAGCAAGGCGTGGTGGGTGCACATTGTATTACCACACCAGAATGTACTTTGAGGGTTCAGTGATTCGAATTGGCGCCCTTACACATGGTCAATGGGGCTTTGGATGCTGTCCTACTTCCCTGCCCCCTTCTTAGCGGTCTTCCTTCATCAGGATACAGGAGCAGTCAGGGGATGATGAGATAGGTCGCAGGGGTCACTGGAGCCAGGATCGGACTGAAGGAGCAGACAGGGAATGATGAGATAGGCCGCAGGGGGGTCACTGGGGCCAAGATTGGGCTGAAGAAGCAGGCAGGGGATGATGAGATAGGTTGCAGGGGATCACTGGGACCAGGATCGGACTGAAGGAGCAGCCAGGGGATGGTGGGATAGGTCGCAGGAGGTCACTGGGGCCAAGATTGGGCTGAAGGAGCAGTCAGGGGATGATGGGATGGGTGGCAGGGTGACAGAGAGTATGAAATGGCATGAAGGAGGAGGAGGGGGATGATGGAGCAGGATGCAGGGTGTCAAGGGGGGTGACATCGGAGTGATCTTCCACACCAGACCAATTCGAGATGAGATTGAAGTGAGCTTGAAAGTGAATTCTGTGAATTCACTTTTTTTCTGATTTCACCAAAATGAGGGGTCACTTTGGAATCACTACGGAAGCGCCACAGAAGGCGCGCCCATAGAAAGGAATCTTGTCTGATAACACATTTACGTTATGATGTGAATTCGCATTGTTGGACCCACAGTCAGCCCAGATCTGAGCCCGCAAAATCTCCAAAAAGCTTTGTGTGATAAACACATTAGCCTTTCTGAGAAGGTCCCCAGATATAGCCAATGGCAAGACCCCTGATCTCAGAGCAAATAACTAGTGGCAGCTATGTATGCACTCTGCAGCTCAGTGGGATGTGCAAGTAGTCAGCTTCCTAGCTTCAGAGCAGAGAGATCCAGATCTTTTGGGAAGATCTAGAGTTAACAGGTAATTTGAAAAAACTCATGGTAAAAGGGGTAAATCCTGGTTTTGGTGCTGAGTGGGCTGGCTGTCATCCAGCCTGATCATACCAGAACTGTGCTTAGGGTTGTGCATCGTCTGGTCTCCCCACTGGTGGAATGGGGCTAGGCTGTTGTATTTAGTTCATATAGACAGGGTCATTTTTTTTACACTTTTATACCTATTTAATTTCTAAAAGAAAATTATTAGTTCTTAGGTATAGAGACAAGAAAAGTAGTAGTGATCTCATTACAAAGTAAACAAAACCTATTCACTTTGCAACACTGATATTGTTTATAAGCATTTAAACAGGACTGCTTGCTTTCTGCTAATGTCACCATGTGAATTTTATGACATCTCAGTAAACAGAGAAGTGATTGTGGCAGGAAGCATTTCCTAAAGTTGTCTGGGGCCAGGCCATATAGGCCTCCCTAATACAGATATATCTTAGTTAATGAAGTAGATGTATTCCTCAGCATTACATATTTAATAGAAAAATTGATAGCAGGGGCAGATATAACATGGAAAGAACAGGGGTAGGTTTCTGCATCATAAAACAGATGAGTAGTTCATAGAACCATAGAATCTTGTGATCCATTTATTATTATTATTATTATTATTATTATTATTATTATTATTATTATTATTCCCCTTTCATAGAATTGGATGAGGCCACAAGGGCCATCCAGTCCAACCCTGTGCCACGCACAATCAAATCACTCCCAACAGATGACTTGTTTAAAAAACCCCAAAAGAGGGATACTCCACCACTCTCTGAGGAAGCATGTTTCAGCAAACTCTTTATATAAAACCAACAATGTATACACGTGAAATGAAACAACTCAGTCACATAAGCCTTGCATAAGTGAATAAACATATTTAGACCCTCCTAGAGGCCACTTGAAAACATATTCTAAAATGTATCCAGGAATGATATTATCTTCCATATTTCTTACAATTCCTATTTTGGTGGCCAAATGTACAGATTTATATTTTTAAATATATATATATATAAATGCTGAGGCTAGCTGGTGTTGTTTTCTGATTTCCTCTTTTCTACCATTTTGCAGTCCACACATTCTCAGTAAGGTATTCTGAATGCAGCTGCTGTTTACCTTGCCTGCTACATGGAGGACACACAACTAGACTAGGATTGGCTACTGTAGGCTGTGCTTCCTAGCTGAAGTATTGCATTGTTTACTGCAGACACCTGCAGTATAATCTGTCACTGAAAGTCTGTATTTCAGTTAAATGTGGTATTACTGTAAATATCACTAGCACTGAAGTAACTTGCACCTTATGAATTCTATTTCTGGTACAAATAAGTAAGACATTGGGCCTATACAGAGTAGCACTTTGTTCCATCCTGTGGGTGGAGTTAGGGTTCAGCCTCTGCACGCTGGACACCCTAACTCCACCCATGACGCCATTTTTGCGCACACCAGTCTACATGGTGTGTGTCATCATGGTGCGACTCCAGCACTGCATGTACATGATGCAGCCCAAAGGGGCATCATAAAGTCATGCTGCCGTGGCTATGGCGCCCCTTGGAGGGCACAAAAAGCAGCTGCCTTTTATGGCTCCATTTTGCACTCCCCAGATACCGGATTGGGGCTGAAGCATGAGGTTGACATGTCCCTCGATCCGGGGCAAAAAGGGCGGCATCCTGACGCTCTTTTGGAGCAATTTATAAAGCCTCATTAGCCCAAAACACACTGCAGAAATAATCCAGTTTGAGACTCCTTTAACTACCATGGCTCAATACAGGTAACTGTAGTTTTGTGAGACATTCTGCCATCTCTGTCAGAGAGCTCTGGTGCCACAATAAACTACAATTCCCAGGATTCCCTAGCACTGATCCAGAGCAGTTAATGCGACCTTGAACTGGATTATTTCTGCAATTTGTTTTGGACCCTAGTCTCTCTGCTCTAGCTTTTGGTTTCACTCAAGGACAGCTCTAAATGAAACATGTATACATCTACGTATATAAATCTTTTAAATGGCCAGATCTAAATAACAATGGCGGGTTCCCTGTGTTTTGAAATAGAATGCTTCAGAATCAGGACGACAAACATTTTTGCTCTTTAGAGTAAACCACATTGACTGTTAGAAGAATAAGATAATACAGTACAAGTTAAACTAAGCCTCTTTGCAATTGTTTTTCTAAAAAAGAGAATAGATGGCCATCTATTGGGAGTGTTTTGCTTATATGTTCCTGCATAGCAGGGGGATTGGACTGGATGGCTGAGTCTTCTTGTATCTTCTTGTATCTTGTATCTGTGAGAGAAGGAGTAATAAATAGCTGATCACTTTCTCTGTCTTGCAACTAATTTCATTTTTTGTTTCAGTGCTTTCAGATAGCTCATGCCCATATAGAGATGCATATGATGATTGTGATGACCTAGTAGAGTCTTTCACGTGCGGACAGAAGTTTGTTGAAGAACAATGTCTAGCCTCCTGCAAATGCCCCAGAGATAAATAATATATACACAAAAATTACAAGATTCCTCCTCAGAGAATACTTCACTGAAGAATAATGTAATTGAACATTAAAAATGTTTTTTGAAAACTGACTAAAAATTAGCAGCTGAAATCAGAAGTGTAAAAATAAAGCAGGTCAAAGAGGAATTTATCAGTCTATGTTCTCCCTCTCTTCTTTGCTGATTGTTCTGTTTTACAAAATATTTTCAGTACTTTTACAGATAAAGACAAATCTTTAAAGCTAAAGATAAATCTCAGAATGCAGTATATAACATGGCTGCTGCTTCTTTTTAAGTTTTTGTTCTCCACCTATAATCTTAACTTCACCATGAATTTAAATCCTGGTTAGAATAGCAGTTAAGATGTCATTTGTACTGTATGTTATTCAGTAAGCTCTTTATAATACTTTTATAACTACTTTGAGTTGCACATAGGTGTGATGGTAATTATTAATTGTCTTTCAAAAAGTTTCTGATATTAATTTAATTTAGAAAAGAACCAGGAAATGTTATGCAAAACTGTTTAGTTCCCCATTGGATATTGATTATTAAATGCCAGTTCACAATTCCTTTCTTCATGGATCACCACAAATATATTACAATTATATTTTCTTCTTATGTGCTTTGGAGAATATTACATTCATCCATTCAGTATGTAGTACAGAAAGTTGACCTTTTTACTATCTGAAGAAGACTATATTTTGAGGGACATTTGTTTTGATGACCATGAATCATGACAGAGTTAGGCTTCAAAGGCTTCTAGTGGTCTACCTTTTAATTTCTAGATTTGGTTGGTATAAAACTGTTAAGTTTGTCTTTATTATTAATCTGATTTATTAATGTATATCTTGCATTTCTTTCAATATGTGATCCAAGCAGGAACACAACATAACACAAAACAAAACAAAAAACCAAGCATAAAAGGGCCAATCCATTGCCAAGCATTTACGTCTCCAGCAGTGAGTACAACTCTGCATAACAAAACACCAACACGCCAAATTTAGAAAGAAGAAAATGGGCACAGCTATTTATTAATTACAGATGTAGATGGGTTGGCACATGCATGGGACTGGATCCAGGCATCGAGCAACCTGGCTGTTGTTTGATGGGCCAGATATTCTGGTCTGCTACCGGAACCAGAAATAAACCAGAAGAGCATTCACCTGAGCACTAGTCTTTGCATGATTCCCCTGCACCTTGAATGCTGGTGCCTGAAATGCATCTGCCCATGCCTTGGAAGTACCATTTCCACTCCAGCCCTCTAACTTCATAAGGGGACCACTGTACAGAGAGGTGAAGTAATAAATATCCTAGAATCATAGAATCATAGAATCATAGAGTTGGAAGAGACCGCAAGGGCCATCCAGTTCAACCCCCTGCCATGCAGGAAATCCAAATCATAGCATCCCCAACAGATGGCCATCCAGCCTCTGCTTTAAGACCTCCAAGGAAGGAGACTCCACTACACTCTGAGGGAGTGTGCTCCACTGTCGAACAGCCCTTACTGTCAGGAAGTTCTTCCTAATGTTGAGGTGTCCTGGCTCTAGGACCTATGCCAATGACCCCAATATTGTGACAATGGCATAATAACATACAATGACGATGAATATGAGCATAGCAGTACTCAAAAAGGTACAAAACACCCACAATTAGCCTAATAACAGAGGATGGTTGGGAGGGATGATGGTGCAAATGGAACTGCCTCACAGGTGAGAGAGAAGCTAAATACATACCCGCAGCCGCACATGACCAAGATGAAAACTGCAACCAATTCACTCTGATCAGTCTGTCAGCTAATGAGTTCAAATTGCTACCTGAACCCAATGACAGACACGTCTTGCCACTTCCCAATAGGGCCAGGTCTCCTGGAAAGGAGAAGCCAACATATGGTTGTGAAGGAGAGCTGCTAAAGCTATGCTTTTACCCTGGACCTGTAAAAAAAGCAGCTATGCAGGTGAGTAACACAGCCTATTTAGTAGACAGAGTGACTGCAAGCAATGCTAAAAAAAGAAAATAAATACTCTCAACTTTAGGAGACATTACTAATGATTTTTTTTTTTTGTAAAGTACAACTGTATCAGTAAAATTAATTTCAGAAGAGATTAAGCAAGTAGTAAGAATGCTTATGCTACAAGAAGGGAAAAAATGAATGAGCTTGTTGATGAAAGTAAATATGACACTTAGGAAATAAATGATATGTGGTGATTTTTATTTACTTTTTGGCATCTGTGCTTACCAAAATACCATTTGATCTTAAATTGTACTTCTAAAGCTAAATCATAAGTGGTACAAACTTGAAATATTTCACTGAGTTCTTTAAGATTTCAACTATTTATTTAAAACATTACATGAGGTTCCAGAACAACATAGCTAGGCCTTTAGAGGCCCTGGGACAGAAAGTACTTTCGGGGCCCTAATGTCCCAAGTCCTACCACGCGCCATGGGCGCCATTGTAGGGCGTTCAAGAAAAATGGAGGACACAACCAACTAAAAGCCAAAAACATTAATAAAAAACAACATAAATTCATGTTTCTCAGTCATGCTCAAAATGGAGGACGTTTTGACATTCTTCCTGGATAGAAGGTTAGGATGTAGCTTTGTGTGGTTTGTGTGTTGGACTAGGACTCTGGAGACCAGGATTCGATTCCCTGCCTATTGGGTGACCTCAAGCAAGTCATACTCTCTCAGCCTCCACAGCAGAAGGCGATGGTAAACCTCCTCTGAACAAATCTTGCCAAGCCAACCCAGGATAGGATTGATTTAGGGTCTCCATAAGGTGGAAAACAACTTGAAGGTACACAACAACAAATAATAACCGTGTACTGTACCTTTAAGTGCAGTGGAGGGTCCAGCATGGTGTAGTGGCCTGAGTATTGGACTAGGACAATGGGACACCAGGGTTCAAATCCCAGCTTGGCCATGCAAACCCACTGGGTGGCTTTGGGTAAGTCACACTCTCTCAGCCTCTCAAGGGAAGGTAAAAGCAACCCCCCCAGAAGAAACTTGCCAAGGAAACTCTTTAGGGTTGCCATATGTTGAAAAGGAGTTGAACAACAACAACAGAAGAGGAAGGAGGAGGAGAAGGAGTGAAATGTATGGATTTTAATGATTAATATCCCCGCAATAGATATATAGCAATGAGCTTTTGGAGTTAAGGCTTTGTGAGAGAGAGAAATGCTCAACAGGATTTGCAGTAGGAATGTTTAGAGAACAAGTTGATCTTTGGAGACTGATCGAGGCATCTAGTTGCTTTGAAAGCCAAAACAATTAGGAGCAGCATCCTTGAATGAGGAAACAACACATAGGTGATAAGAAGTGATTGAATATTCCAAATGTGCCTAAAGTATATTTTAATATTCAAAAATCTGTGCTCTGATTGTAAGAAAGTTTTGTACGTTTGCACTTTGAACCAGCCAATAGAATGTATGTTAGGAACCTCCTTGTTTAAATTACTATATGAACAACTATTTTCTTTTGTTCTTTGCCTCAGTATTTGGAAAAGTTTATTTCCACTGGGGACTTGGCTGGCAAATAAACAAAAGAAAGTACAGGTTTTTAAGGATCCCACAAGAAGAACAAGAGAAGGAGGAAGAGGGGAAGAGGAGGAGGAGGATAAAGATGAAAAGGAAGAGAAAGAAGAAAAGGAGAAAGAAAAAAAGGAGAAAGAAGGAGACGAGGAGAAATAAGATAAAAAAAGAAGAGAAGGAAGAGGGGAGGAAGAAGAGGAGGTGGAGGAAGAAGACGGGAGGAAGAAGAGGAGGGGG
>NC_056522.1:173378435-173450600 GCF_019175285.1 Sceloporus undulatus | reverse complement strand
AGGAATTTGTAATTGGTTGTCTGGCTGAACCCAAAGTGTGCTAAAAAATGGCTCCTTTTCATCCTGGAGATAAGTGACCAGTGGGGTCCCACAGGGCTCTGTCCTGGGCCGGTGTTATTCAACATCTTTATCAATGACTTGGAAGACAGAATTGGGGGCCTACTCATCAAATTTGCAGAAGACACCAAATTAGGAGGAATAGCTAATACTCCAGAGGACAGGATCAAAATTCAAAATGACCTGAATAGACTAGAAAGCTGGGCCAAAGCTAACAAAATGAAATTCAACACGGAGAAATGTAAGGTACTGCACTTAGGGCGGAAAAATGAAATGGACAGATATAGGATGGGGGACACCTGGCTGAATGAAAGTACATGTGAAAGAGACCTAGGAGTCCAAGTAGATCACAAGTTAAACATGAGTCAACAGTGTGATGCGGCAGCTAAAAAGGCCAATGAAATTTTAGGCTGTATCAATAAAAGTAAAGTGTTTAGATCAAGAGAAGTAATAGTGCCACTCTATTCTGCTCTGGTCAGGCCCCACCTGGAATATTCTGTGCAGTTCTGGGCACCAAAATTCGAAAAGGACATTGAGAAACTGGAGCGTGTCCAAAGGAGGTCGACTAAAATGGTGACAGGTCTGGAAACCATGTCCTATGGGGAACGACTGAGGGAGCTGGGGATGTTTAGCCTGGAGAAGAGAAGGTTAAGAGGTGATATGATAGCCCTGTTTAAATATTTGAAGGGATGTCATATTCAGGAGGGAGCAAGCTTGTTTTCTGCTGCTCCAGAGAACAGGACCCAAAAGAATGTATGTAAGCTACAGGAAAAGAGATTCCACCTCAACATTAGGAGGAACTTCCTGACAGTAAGGGCTGTTCAACAGTGGAACAAACTCCCTGGGAGTATAGTGGAGTCTCCGTCTTTGGAGGTCTTTAAGCAGAGGCTGGATGGCCATCTATCGGGGATGCTTTGATTGTGAGTTCCTGCATGGCAGGGGGTTGGACCATATGGCCCTTGGGGTCTCTTCCAACTCTACGATTCTATGATTCTATGACCATAAAACTTTAAACTGGGTAACTAGGGCTGTGTCTACAGCGCAGAATTAATCCAGTTTGACACCACTTTAACTGCCATAGGTGGGGTTTGTAGTTTTGTAATATATTTAGCTTTCTTTGTCAGAGTATTCTGGTGCCATAACAAACTACAAATACCAGGAATCTATAGTATGGAGCCATGACAGTTACAGCAGTATCACATTACATTAATTCTGCAGTATGGCAGCAGCCAAATACACCAAAATAAAGATTTCCTACACTTTAGCGCAGTTATGAAGCAAAATGGTGACTAGTTAAGAAATCAGAAGATTAAGATTTGAAAGGAGCTAGCTAAATGTCTATTAGAGGGAATGACAGCATTATGTATAGGGTCATGATAAGGATTTATTTATATAGAGAGAAGAAGGAAGACCATTACTTAGATATTGTCAGGAATTTTTAAGACTGGATTTGTATTTGTGTAACCATTAGCTAGAACAAATATCAGAGCTTATTCAATATCACTGTTATCTTTCTGCTTAAGATCATGTACCTAAAAATGGTTCACTGTACCTCAGTAGTACTGCCATGTACCCACTGTGTAACCTTTCATCTCTGAATAACATGTGACTGTCTTAAAAAGGAAAAAGTTTTGGCACCAGAAAATAGCACAGAATGATTCCAGGAACTGTTAACAAGTATCTTACAGCTTATCAAGATATCAGTTGTGTATGCTGTGTGCCTCATAAATCCACCAACGCAAGGATTGTGCATCCAAACTAACCTTGATAATCTGTTAGTTCTTTAAAAAAATAAAATAACCAAGCATTATCAAACATTAAAAGGAGTGTGGCGATCACTGACAAGGAATGCACCAGTTACCATTCCAAGACTGGGTGGTCATTAGAGTACGACAAGAACCTTTCAAGTATTGTTAAGATGAAAGCTTATCATTCCACAGAATTAACTGTAATTTCAATTACTAGTTTTATAAAAATATTCTATGGGAGCTTATCTTTAAACCAGATGAGCAAGAAAATATCATGGCAATGATTTAGTGTCTAAATCATTTGCTATGGTACAACACTAGTAATGACAGAATTAATCCATTCCTTTATAGTACGCAGCTAAAATTCCTGGTGAGTTTATCCAAAGAAGCAAAGCAGTCAAAACATGGAATACAATATCCATTAAAAAAAATGTGATGTCTTTGAAGTGCCATTGCTGCATCATAGAGAATCCTGAAATTTACAGTTTTGTGAGACACCTTGAATTTTTTGCCAAAGAGCTGTTCAGGGGAGTGGATTAGAAAATGGGATTCTTGTCTTCTTTGTACCAATTCAACTTTGTTTCAAACCCAAAGGGTGCTCATCAATGGCTTCTTTTCATCCTGGAAAGAAGTGACCAGTGGGGTCCCACAGGGGTCTCTCCTGGGCCCATTGCTATTCAACATCTTTATCAATGACATGGATGACAGAATTGGGGGCATACTTATCAAATCTGCAGATGACACCAAATTAGGAGGAGTAGCTAATATCCCAGAGGACAGGATCAAAATTCAAAATGACCTGAATAGACTAGAAAGCTGGGCCAAAGCTAACAAAATGAAATTCAACACGGAGAAATGTAAGGTACTAAACTTAGGGTGGAAAAATGAAATGCACATATATAGGCTGGGAGACACCTGGCTGAACAAGTATACATGTAAAAGGAATCTAAGAGTCCAAGTAGACCACAATTTGAACATGAGTCAACAGTGTGATGTGGCAGCTTAAAAGGCCAATGCAAGTTTAGGCTGCATCAATAAAAGTATAGTGTCTAGATCCAGAGACGTAATAGTGCCACTGTATTCTGCTTTGGTCAGGCCCCCCTGGAATATTGTGTCCAGTTCTGGGCACCACAATTTAAAAAGGATGTTGAGAAACTGGAGCATGTGCAAAGGAGGGCGACTAAAATGGTGAAGAGTCTGGAAACCATCTCCTATGAGGAACGACTTAGGGAGCTGGAGATGTTTAGCCTGGAGAAGAGAAGGTTAAGAGGTGATATGATAGCCCTGTTTAAATATTTGAAGGGATGTCATATTGAGGAGGGAGTAAACTTGTTTTCTGCTGCTCCAGAGAACAGGACCTGGAACAATGGATGCAAGCTCCAGGAAAAGAGATTCCACCTCAACATTAGGAGGAACTGCCTGACAGTAAGGGCTGTTTGACAGTGGAACAAACTCCCTGGGAGTGTAGCGGAGTCTCCTTCCTTGGAGGTCTTTACGCAGAGGCTGGATGGCCATCTGTCGGGGATGCTCTGATTGAGATTTCCTGCATGGCAGGGGGTTGGACTGGATGGCCCTTGCAGTCTCTTCCAACTTTATGATTCTATGATCCTATGATTCTATGAACTGTTAGCTGTTTGTATAACTTGTGATTCACTTTGTCTCAGGCTAAATGTACCCTGGTCACTGGGTATCAGGGGAAGCTGTCAGGCTTATCTTCTCTCCATACTGATGATTGCTGGAAGAGACCTTAGGCACTGGCCCAAATCGGTAGTTGACATGCCTGGATGGACCCAGGATGGTCTATCTACTCTGCCCAGTTTTTAAGGGCATCAGGCAAGAGGCTGGTTGCCCAACGTTTGTATGGAATAGCAATACTTTTATCTAAACTAATTCACAAAATTGTGTCCATATTTAGTGATTCCTCCTACTTCTTTTGTGCCCATTGCACTAGGTAATGAAAGCATTTATACATCTTCATAGTTATGAGAGGTTTAAAAAAAACAGCTTTGTGATAATCTAGATTTTTGATTTTTTTTTTTTGCAGTTGCGGGGGTTGAAATAAAGATTTCCTACACAAAGCAGGAAGGGTTCTGGTTATATATATATAAACATACACAGTACTACAGTGCAATTGAGATCTCCTGCTGTTCAGAAGATACAGAAAAGAATATACTGGTAAAGGTAATTTAAAAACAATTCATTTTAACAACAACAATAACAAAAGCATCCTGACAAATTCAATAATAGTTCAATAAAACTATTCAGATTTAATTAAACTTTGATAAGTTTCTCAAAATATTATTTGTATTATTATTTCCAGTTAGTAAACATTATGTTTTAATTAGCACAGGGACGTAGCCAGGATTTTAGGAAGGGGGGGTCCAGACTAAGTGCCACCATTATAATGGGGCTTGGGCGCGGCGGCACAGCAGCACGCACCATTAATTTTTCTAATGGAAGGGGGGGTCTGGACCCCAAGAACCCCCCCCCCCCTTGGCTACGTCCCTGATTAGCAATATGTCAAAATATAAAATAATGTTATCTCTTCTTGCTATATTTCCCTTGACTATTTTTGGCAGCCCATAGCATGGGCTGCCAATGTGACCTCAGAAGATTGCAGCAGCAGGTTAGTCTTGCATGCCATAGTTCACTCCTAGCAGATCCCCTGTCCACAAAAGATCTCCACCACAAGCAGGCGAAGAAAGGCACCTCACAGTGAAGAAATTCACTTCTACTTGTGGATCTAATCCGCGTCTTATCTAATGAACACATTCTGTTGAAATGCTGAATAAATACATTAAATATTCTTTATTTAAAAATAAAGAATTTACATGCCCAAAAAGTAACATTAAGTCAGTGATTCTTCTAATCACATTTTCTGTCTGTTTCTGTTTCTCTAGAAATGTTTCCTTCACTTCTACTCCTGCCCTTGGCTGCTGTGTTGCAACAATCTGTAGGACAGGTTTGTCTTAAGACTTTCATAGAACATAAACATTCTCTAACAAATACTATAATTGAATCCTTTTTGGTTATATAGACTGCCCAAATAATAATTACACTGGTGGTGGTGGAAGAAGTGGGTCTGCTCATCCCTGCTACTCCTATCACTGTGTGCCAGATCAACCTCACCCCTTGGCTAGTTAAATTTGCTGTGTTTCAGTTTGTGCAGGCTGAGGATGGTGATAGTATTTTTTTTAAAGGAATGGCTAACTAGATGCATAGTTCACTCTTGCTCATCTTAGTTAATTAGAGCTGCCAGAGAGGAACTGTCTATGTGGGTGATGGGAGTGATAAATGTTGTATGGGAGAAGCATGGAGCCTGCCCTTTTGTCCATAAAAAAGAAGCTTTTTGATAGCGGTGACAGCATCCTAGCACATTCCTAGCCATGTCTACATTCCTGTATCCCTTTCACTTTTTCTTCTTCTTCTCTTCCTTCTCCTCCTATTGCATCTCTCCTGGACAAACTAATCCAAAGTTAATGGGAAGGCAACAAAGGGAGGGGGAAATTGTGTGTGTGTGTGTGTGTTGTAGGGGAAGAGCTGAAGAATGAGATGGAGTGATAGGTGTAAGAAAGTGTAAGAAGGAGCAGAAAAACGAGAAAGATATTGTTATAAACATTGTTAATGTGCTTTAGCTTCATGACCAAGAGAAAGGAGATGAATATTTCAAATTATAAGAATTCTCAGGCATAATTTCTTTCTACCCAAAATGTTTTTTCAGTATGCAGGCATAGCAACAGATCTCCCTGAGAAGATACAGGAAGAAATTCTTGACAAATTTAATGCTATCAGGAGAGGGGTGCAGCCAACTGCTAGCAATATGATGAAAATGGTAAGATAGAATTTAATGAGACCATTAAATATTGTTTAAAGCTTTTTCTGTGGCATTTGAAGACAATTTCAGCACTCTGACTTCCACAGTGATAGAATTAGTACATCTTGAGAATTTAAATATATATTTGTTTGCTTCTTTGATTTAAGATTTATTGTATTGGCTTGTGTCCCATTCATGTGTGCATTAAAATAGCTGGGGGCCTGGAACAATTTCAAAACTAGGTCTCCCTTCGCATGCGAGGTATTGGAGAAACAGTGGCATAAAAAATAGACAGGTAGACAATAGAATAAAGTACAAAGTACAAAGAGGTTACTCCTCCCTACACAAATAAATGTTATGTGCACTACATGTATAAAACATAGGTATATCTGCTACTTTAAGCAACAACTACTGTTATTACTTAAATAATTGTTTCTTACCTTAGAAATAAGCTTTCTGTGCTTCTACTTCTGCAAAGTCATTGATTAAATCACTGAAACCTAAGTGTCCACAAGAATTCTTTCTGCTGTCATCAACATCATAGAATTTATTTGTAGACTGAGCACCACATCTTCAGTTCACAATTCTTCTCATCCTCTTTCAGTATTAAATGCCATACTTTAATTTTTTTTCTTTTTTAAATTAGTTTTATTTATTTGCAGACTTTTCTGCTAATGAACCCAAAAAGGTGTCCATGTCACCCCTTCCCCACTGTTTCTTCATAATTGCCCTGTGAGATGGATCACAAAGTGAGTGAGAGCAAGAGGGGAAAGTAAAGAAGTGAGATTCATGTCTCAGTGCAGATAGAAACGCAGGCCTTCCAAATCCTAGTCCAACACTGTAACTACTACAAACTGATGTCTCTTTGAGAGTCAAGCCAAAACTGAGCAGGAATTGCTTTCTCCTATCCTACTAACAACCAACTAAGCAGGGGTGGAAGTAGGGAGGCTCTTACTTCTCTAGGTCCAGAATCCAGTACCAACTAGAGAATATCTATTAAATCAATTGTTGAATGGTGAGTTGGGGGGATACAGATGGGCGGCTCTTTTTGCCACTCGTCAGTGCCATGCCAGTCACACGGCGTGGCACTGACATCCTCCCTAAAAAGGAGCTGCTCTAGGTGGCTGCTTTTTAGGGACGTCATAATGGCGCTCACACGCCATGATGCTGCTGCTTCCGAAGAGCGGTGTTTGAGCACTTAGATGCCCATGTGTCATTGTTGCATGTCCCCGTGTGGACAGGGGTGTGGCAATATGACACATGGGTGCCAAAAGTAGGGCTGAGCGTGTCTGGACGCCCATCCCGACCAAGTCTTAATTTTGGCTTCAGGCCGGCACAGACCACCAATCTGTACAGGACCTTAGTGTCTATTCTAGTTAAGGCTATCAGGAGTGTTAAGGTCTAGGTGTTTCTGCATCAGGGCCCTTTCACATTGCCCAGTTATAGCACTTCAGTTTCCCTTTTATTATGGTTGAATTCTATGGAATCTTGGGATTTATACTTTAGAGAGGAGCACTAAGAATTTTCAGCCAGAAAATTCTACTGCCTCACCAAACTAAAAACCCCAGTATTCCATGGGATGTAGCCATGTCAGTTAAGGTGGTGGAATCATAATGCTATAAGGCTCCTAACCAGCATAGTAAGTGTAGAACAACGGAGATGTCAGGATTTAGGTATCCTGGAAAATGTACAGATGTGGGACAAAGGTAACTATGGGTCATACGAAGCCATGATGACCAAGCATTTATACCCAAATGAGGCAATCATGATAGGACATAAGGTCAACAAGTGGCAGAAAGTGCAAAGTCATGCCACATGGGGGACTTGTATAGATGTCCAGACTGGGAAGAGGCTGGACTAAATGCCTGGAGATGGCAAATGTATATAAGGGAGGAACTCCAGTGCCCAGTGTGGGTGTCGTATGGTGTATTGTACAGGCGTGAGATACTGTCTATTTGATTATCACACTTATCCCATTCTTCTCCTATCCATAAACAGTAATGGACCTGTCATTTGGTATTAATAGAAACTCCCATTTCTGGGACTGGTCCATTACTGTTTACAAACAGGAGAAGAATGGGATAAACACATGGAGGTGTGATAATCTTCCCCTTGATTGCACAATTAACATGGATTATTAATAGGAGAAGGGCACTTGCCTCCTCCGTGTGATAATCTCCACAGACTCCAATCATAGAACAGAAGACAGAAATCCCAGAGGTGCAAGTGGGATTCAAGAACTGATTGCTGCACCAATTGCTGGCCTTGTTGGCAAGCATCTTTAGTCAAGGTGTGTGCTCAATTTATAACCCCTTGTTGAAGCAAACACAAGCTGAGTTTATGTACGTGGACAAGACACCCAGAAGGTCTGTGAAGAATCTTAGTGGTGTAGCAAACTTCCTCTCACACACAGGAATGAATCTCAGTACAGCAAGGTTTCTCTGAAATGTGGGTTCTTTAATCTTTGGCGTATTACAGACCGCCATAAGGGACGTCCTCAGGATGTCCTAGGTTTAAAAAGGGGCGTCACTTCTTGACGCCCTCAAGCCTAATACGTCCCGAGGCCGTACAAGATGGCAGCGCCCCATCTACATGGGGGCTGCCATGATGGCGTCACGAATGTGCCGCCTCCAAATGAAGTGGCGTGGACGTGATGTCGTCGCGCCGTGCGTGGGTGCAGGGAGGAGCTCCAAAACGGAGAGTTAACCTTCTCAGCTCATACTAGGAAAGTACCCTGGACTACTGCCTCAGATTTAACAGCAACAATAATATCAATAACAACCTTAACAGATAGATCTCTTTATAAAACAACATTAACCACCATTAGCCCATTTATACCTATATTTTCATTACCAACCAATTCTGGCAGGAATGAATAGCCATTTATTCCAATCATGACATAGCCACTCTATAGCCTACAGGCTTTACCAACATACCAAAAACACTCTGCGCAGCCACACACACCTGACCTCTGGTTCCTCTCCACCCCTCCTGCTCAGTGCATGTCTCCTTGATCATCTCCTGAGTGTTCCTTGTCTTCTCAGCTATCACAACAAAGATCTCTGTCTGCTTCTTGTACCTCTGTGACCTCATGGAAATCAGGAATGTGACTTGACCACCCCCAGTGTCACTGCTGTTACTGGTCTGAGCATCTGGCTTCTGAACCTGCTCTTTCTCTTGTGTTTTCTGTGTTTGTGTGTGTGTGATCAGCTAGACTGATGTGAAGTACTAAGCTCCTGCTTCTTCACATCCCTGGATGCATCCACCCCTCCATTTCTGATGTTTGTACTATTGCTTTTCAACTTTACAAAACATCTTGGTTTAAGTGGACCTTTTTCCATCCAGAATACTTTTCAAATGTTGCACTTCTTGAGTACAGGATTCTGCCACCACCCAACAGAAATCTATATTTATTCCACACATAACCCACAAATTGTAGCCTCTGGCTCTTGGGATCATTTTTCTTCCCAAATTGAGGTGGAATCAATACTGAAGCAAATTGTCCAAAGACCCTCAAGTACTTAAGGTTGGGTGCCCTACCATGGAACAAGAAATTTAGTGTTTGATTTACAGCACTGCACCACATCCTATTAATGGTATGGCAGGCTACTTTAGTTACCTCTGTCATTTTCTCAGACCTGCTTACCACATGGTCCTGACATCTCTTAACAACCTCCTCCAAATTTTGCCACATAGATCATTTGAAGCAATTCAACCTTTATCCTACTCACTTCTACTGACTTCAAATGCAGTACAGCAATTTTTAATTTAAAACATTAATTAAATAAATTAATAGTTTTGTTCCCTGAGTTACCCAGGGACTCACAATGTATAAAATCAAATGATATGAAATGATAAAATGTAGCATGCATTTCAAGAGAACTGGCTCATGTTCAGACTTTTGGCTGTCCCACTGAAATGGGTGTAAATATTACCTGCATGTGCAGTATCATGCCTAGTAATTTTTTAAAAATAAAATCATTTGAATTAAGCACTTTAAAGGAAAGAGTGGTAATGATTGCTCAGTGTATTGCAGTAGGACAAATCTGAAATGTAATTTCCATCCTTGTGTTTGCTTTATTAAGAAATGGAGTCATAAACTTGCCAATAATGCTAAAGAATGGGCCCAACAGTGTATTGCAAAAGCCCCTCCAAAAGCAGATCGAACAATAGATGGTAAGTGAAATGAATAGATTAAAAAATGTTTCACAGATTGTACAGCAAGTAGTGGGTTTACACTAGCCAGAATACTCCAGGCTGTACATCCACTATTCCGGCCTCCAAGCTGCTCTGAATTCCCCATTACCCATGCATTCTGGAGTGATGGCAGGTGGCTGTCAACACAGTCACTGACATGGGTCAATCCCTCTGAGGCCAGGAAACAGGTGCCCAGCATTAATCAAATGGCTGGGTGCCTTGTTATAACCTCAGTGGGAGTGACCTGCAGTGGTAAGCAGCACAGCAGGATGCCATGCAATAGCATAGCAATAGCAATAGCATGTACATTTCTATACCACATACCAGTGAACTGAGCACTCTCTAAGCGGTTTACAATCTGTAAACCAATTGCCCCCAACAAACTGGGTCTTCATTTTACTGACCTACAAAAAGATGGAAGGCTGAGCCATCCTTGGAACCCTGGGATCGAACTCACAACCTTGTGGCTGCAGTGCCAGCATTTAACCTCTGTGTCACCAGGGCTCCCTGCCAGTCACCTGGCTTTGCTCTGGAATGCTCCAGATTTTTTGGGATCTGGAGCAAATTGTGAGATTTTAAGAGGCAGATTAAAGGAAGGATAGCCTGGATTTGGTGCAGGACTACACCTCTCACCTGTCCCCTTTTCCTCAGTAGCAAGGTCTGGCTTCCTATGATCTGTGGGGAACTAGATTGTTCCGTCTGCTGAGGAGGAGCTTTGTTGCTCCCAGGCTTTCCCAGAAACTCTCTGTGTGTTGAACTCTTGTATGCCAGAGGGACATCCCGATTCCTCCAGTGGCCCATCACAGCCTAGTGGGAGACCAGGATTCAAATCCCAACTTGGCCACAGAAACCCACTGAGTGGCCTTGGGCAAGCCACACCCTCTCAGCCTCAGATGTTGGCAATGGCAAACTCCTTCTGAAGAAACTTGCCAAGAAAACCCCAAGCCCTAGGGTTGTCATAAATTGGAAATAACTTGAAGGAACACCACTACAGCAAATAAAATAGTATTTTTCACATAGGATTTTATTCCTGATGGGGACAACTATGGTCTAAATAGCCAGCATGATGTAAATTCTTGGCTCTTATCCCTATGAATTTACACTAATTGATTTGGAACAAACATTTTTTCTTCTTTCAGGAGTCCTGTGTGGTGATAATAGAGTTCGGGCAACTTATTCATCCTCCTGGTCAGAAGTAATTGACTTGTGGAATCGTAAATCATCAAACTTCAAGTATGGAACTGGGGCAGTTGACCCTACTAAAGATGTATATGGTTATACTCAGGTATGAAAAAAATAATGATGGAGAAGTATTTACATTAGTTCAATGTATGTCAAATCCTAAATTGCCCATCAACAAAGAAATCAACAATAACTCTACAAATCACATTTGTTATAAAACATAAACATACTTATACATAAAATTGCAATAGTGTAATACTTCCCAAAATGAAAAAGCTCAATAATGATATTATCCTTTCCTTAAGACAAGAAAAGAACCCCAGAAGAATTCTAAGAGAAAAAGGGAAGGTTTAATTTTCATGAATATAAAAAAATAACGGTCTCATCATATTTATTGTTGTGTACCTTCAGGTAATTTCCAGTTTATAGCAATGCTAAAGCAAACCTATCATAGGTGATTTACAAACCTCCCTTTTGGGGCAGCCTGTACCCACCCCTTTCCCCGATGGATCGGGGCCTCAGTTGTTACAGCAGCAGCCCCAATCCGCCACTTTTCCAGGCTGCAGGGAAGCGGCAAAAAGCCACTTCCCCACAGACTGGAAAGTGGTGTCCTTGGGGCTTCATGCCCCAAGGATACCCGACAGCGTATCCCCTTTCTCCTTTGTGTTGCTGGGGCAGCCGTGTAAAGGCTGTGCCAGCAACACAAACCTGCAGCACCAAGATGTCACGTCCACGCTGCCCCATGTGGAGGTGGCTCTGCTTTGACGTCGTAATGGCAGCGCCCATGTGAACAAGGTGCCACCATTTTGTATGTACTCTGTATGTACTAGGGTTGCGGGCATCTAAAACAGACGCCCCCAGGAGTACGTACTAAATGGCCCATCTATACAGGGCCCTAGTTTAGACCAGTGATGTCCAAACTCTGGCCCTCCAGGTGTTTTGGACTTCAGCTCCCAGATCAAAGCACCCCAGACAGATGGACATCCAGCCTCTGTTTAAAAATTTCCAAAGAAGGAGACTCCACCACTCTTTGACAGTAGAACATACTCCTTCGAAGAGTGGTGGAGTCTCCTTCATTGAAAGTTTTTAAAAAGAGGTTGGTTAGGAAGTTTTTCCTAATGTTGAGGTGGAATCTCTTTTCCTGTAGTGTGCATTGTTCTGGGTCTTATTTTCTGGAGCTGCAGAAAAATTGAATTTATATAGGTGTTTAATTTTCCATCCATTCAGTTGGTTTTCCTTGAATGAAACTCTATTCAGGTAATGGGTAATAATAAGGAAAAGAAAATGGTTGCTTAAGAAAATGCCCAAGAAAATTCTCAGGAATGCCTTGCTGTTCAGGTTTTTGGTAATTTTCTTTCTCTCTCAAGCTTGGACCACATGTGACATGAAGTATATTGTTTAGTATATTGATCAGATAAGGATGCAATGCAATATTGCAATATGCACATTACATGAACTATGAAGATGTCTCTTACAGACTGACTGGTCATGCTTCATACTGCTTCAACACTCTAAGGAGTTTATCAGAAAAGGGGAATTGGAAGTATAATCTGATGGCAATCAGAACACAATCATGGGGTTTAATGTTATTACGTGATAACCCACTACACACAAATTCAGGCAATGGGAAGTCAGTCCGAACACAATCATGTGGTTTCACGTTATTGCGTGATAGACTGCCACATGCAAATTCGGGCAATGGCATGCTATTTTGGGGCAATGGGGAGCCAGTTCGAATGCAATGCATATTCACGTAAGTGCGCGAAACTAGTGACTTTAAGTGAATGTGTTCTGGCCTCACTTTCTTTTCATTCTAATTTAAGAGAAATTCCTCCCGTTTGATGAACTCCTAGGTTTAACTAAGTTGTACTTTGCCTTAAAACTTAAATACATTTCCCCCTTTATGCTGACAGATGATTTGGCATAACTCATATCTGATTGGATGTACACTTGCCTACTGTCCAGCAGAAGAGTACAAGTTCTTATATGTTTGCCGTTTCTGCCCTGCGTAAGTATCCTTTGGAAACAAATACTTTCTCTGTTCTAGAACTGGTATGCACACACAGTGATGCACATGTAGAATCCCTTTATACAAGTGACAGGGTGTCCAAACTTAACAGAAGAATAAACTAAAATGGGAGCTGAAAGGTTTTTTTTGGGGGGGGGTGGAATCAATGTCCACAGAAATGGCAATTTGTGAGGAGTTTCTGAGAATAAATAGGACATGGCTAAAGGTTGCTGCAGTGCAATGCTGTTGCCATTGTTTGATGTCCCATCAGTGTTTGTTTTTTTAAAAGATGTGGCAACAAGAGACCACAATAGGAAAAAGGAACCTGATCCTGTTTTTAAAGACACATGCAATCTCTAGTGATGCACCAAACTCCATGTGTAGTTCAGTGCTTAAATAAAATGATAGTTTAAATAAAGCTGAAACTACTTTTTAGATAATAAGGCCCGGTATAGATGACCAAAAGCACTGTTGTGGGGCCAATTTTAGGGCTCTGGAGGGCTGGGCGTCCATATGCACCCAGCCCTTCTAGCGGAATAACTAGCAGAATTTCCAGCAGAATTTTGTTTGCATGGGAAATCAATGCTGTGGTCGCATAGCTGCTGCAGACTTTAGTGTCTCATTTTTTGTGGATGATGATGAATAAACCTGAGGACAGGGAATCGTCTATTATCCCCTCTGTTGTTAGCTGCCTGGATTCCCAGTGATTGGGCAGCATATACATAAATCCTATCATCATCATCATCATCATCATCATCATCATCATCATCATCATCATCAAAGGAATTTTGCAGTGTTAAGTGTTCCTTTTATTAAGGGGGGAAATCACACAACAACTGTACCTTGGCTTTGGGAGCCAGCATGGTTAAGTGGTTTGAGCACTTGACTATGAGTCTGAAGATCTGGGTACTAATCCTGGCTCAGACATGTAAATCTACAGGGTGACCTTGGACAAGTCACACTCTCTCAGCCTCAAAGGATTGCAATGGCAAATCCCCTGAAGAAACTTGCCAAGAAAATTCCAATAGGTTTGCCTTAGTGTCACCATAAGTCAGAAACAACTTGAATGCACACAACAACAATCCTGGCTTTATCATACAGGTTATAAGCATGCCAATCAAACATTAAATCCAAATCCAAAAGCCTCTAATCTGAGCAGAATCCATTCTTTCAGCCCCACAAAACACCAGTCATCATAATACAGTTTAATGTTAAGGATTCCTAAATCATTCCTTTCTTTGATATCTCACACGATTTTAAATTTAATTTTGGGTTGGTTTTTTGCCTGCCAAACAAATCTGGAAATATCTTTCTGCCATTTTGCAAAAGGTATCCATTTTTATAACCATTTGAAAATAAATAGAGGCATTGGCAAAATATTTCTTTTTATGGGTGAAATTGTTCCTAGAAAAGATAAATTTAACTTTCCCCATTTTTTCCAATTCTTTTTACATTTCTTTTCAGATTTTCTCACAATTATTTAGAAACAATACACTATTTTTGTGCTAAAATTAGAAGAAAGAATTAATTCATTCTCATCTTCCACATGCATAATTTTAGTCAACAATTTTGTTTTGTCACAATTCATTTTCAATCCAGTTCATGCCCCACTTACCCTCAAATGTTCCAGATGAGCTTTCATTGAATCTCATGGATTTTGTATCATTATCACAAAATAATCTGCATAAGCTTTCTATTTAGGAGGGATACAGACAAGCGGCTCCATGCCACCCATTTTTGCGCCTTGTCGGTGCCATGGCACCGATGTGCTCCCTAAAAAGGAGCCGCTCTAGGTGTCTTCTTCTTAAGGGTGTCATCATGTTGCATTTTTTAAAATTTTACCTTTTTGTACTGAATATGTTGTTTTTACAGCCCAGCTGATGTTTTCTCTCAAATGCATTTTCCTCAACATTTGAAAGAAATAATTCCAGGCAATGCAATCAAAGGCTTTTTCCATATCTAAAAAAAATCAATGCAGCCTTTTTCTCATTATGAAATTCAAAATATTCTATTCTATTCAGAACAGTTCAGAATGAGATCTTTCTCCCCAGTTGTCACATCTGGTGGCACCCACACTGGTGCATCCAGGTTCCCCATTTCTGCATTACACGTGATGACAGGGGGCTTCTCAGTACCAGCAACAACACAGCAAGGTAAATAATGTGTGCTGTTAGCAGGTCCTGTGCAGGGACAGGTGTGTAAACAACCCCCTGCCCTCATGTTGACTGATTTGGGTGAGCACCAGAACAGAACAGGTTATCCAGGCCCATCTGCTGAGCCTCTTAATTGTCTTTTTGACCCAATCTACCCAAATCTTCATGTATATTCTTGGAAATAAGTTTCCTCAACCTGTTTGCCAAAATTGTAGTAAATCTCTTGTAGTCGTTGTAAAATAAAGAAATAGGTCTATAATTCTTTGTATATATCTATCCCTTTTGTGAATGTAAGCATTTCTCCATTGTAATGTAAGCATTCTCCTTCTTCTTAGCACACCATCACACATCATCTTAAGTGACGTACTGGTAAAAAAAAATTGAAATGTTTAACATGTAGTAGTTTAGCAATTATTTTTTGGAATAAAACATTGAAATTTGTTGTTGAAACAATTTGATTTTTTTGTTGAGTCTCCTTATCAAAGTTGTCCTTCAATTTCCTTTCCAGAGTGTGCACCTCATTGAACATTTGACACTTCTTTGCATCCTTTTTTAAAATCTAGAACCATAATTTATAAATACGTAATCCTCTCACATAAGCTTTGTCTCCCAGACTGTTATTAAATCTATGTTCTTTTCTAAATTAAAGCAGCTTTCTCTTCAATGTTATATGTACTGTAGTTTGATCCTAGTATATCAATAACCTTATTGCTTAAGAACTGTACCTTGATAGTCAATGCATTCATTGCTTTGCAATTTCAGTGGGAATAGGGTAGACCAAATTGCGACACCCTACAAAGAAGGCCCACCCTGTGGAGACTGCCCCAATGACTGTGAGGATAAACTTTGCAGTAAGTTTCTGTTTTTACAATGTATACTGTATGTGCAAACCCAGACTCAGGGCTAGTTTATTTCTATATTTTCTCTTGAGAGACACCCATTGCCACTACAGTGTAATCTCTGGTAGTTCTTATAGACATCTTACACTGGGGGTTTCCAGACTGGGAGCTCCTGGTGGCACCCAGTTGTTGTTCTTCCTTTGTAAGCTTCAAACATAATTGAGAAAAACTACAGTGGAGGCCACTGTTCTTTCCACATTAGGGAAAAGGGATGGGAAGGTCAAATCCACACCAGTGGGTATGTTTTAAAAATTGCAGAGATGATCCCCAGAGGGGGAAAAGAGAGAGATGAAATTGTGTGTGTGTGTGGGGGGGGAATGTAGTGACAGAAAATAAAGTGTGGCTATAGTGTGGCTCATTTTCCAAACATATTCTGACTCAAAACTAAACTTCTTATACAGTCGCGCCTCGCCATACGCTGACTTTTTATAGGCGGCTTTGAGCATAGGCGCTCAAAGCTGCCAGCGCGCGTGGGGCGGAAGGGGCGGCACGTCCCATTCAATTGAATGGGCATGCGCGGCTGTTGCGGCCCGCGCGCTACTGCGCCGCCACACCGCCGTGCACGAGCCCCATTGGAAACAATGGGGCTCGAGCATAGGCGGAACATATTATACGCGGAGGGATCCGGAACAGATCCTTCGCGTATAATAAGGTTCCACTGTAAAACAAAAGACCATTTGCACATGACGAGATTGTTTCAATTTTTTAAAAAGATATTCCTGATTAAGGGGGAAAGTTAGGAAAATAATTGTGAAAAGGGGAAAATTAACAAATAAATGATGAACCTCCTCCCATGACAACCAATCATGAGACTCATCCCACCAGGTTTCAGTGATGCCTATTATATCATATTTGCTTTGTTGTACTAGGAGTTCGAGTTCATCTTGCTTATTTCCCATGTCCTGTGCATTAGTGTAGAGACATCGCAGACCAAGGGTCCCCTTTACTTGCTGCCTGTGCAAGGTTTTTTTTCCTCCCACTGTTGGGTCCTTGCACTATTTATCTTGTTTCCTCTATGTCAGTTTGATTATTTTCTCCAGCATTTTTGTCTTTCTTAATATTGTCTCCCTCCCCCACGAAACTCAGTTTAAAGCCCTCCTGATCAAATTCTTGAGACTGTTGGCAAAAACATTTCTTCCAACTGGTGTGAGATGCAACCCATTCATTGCAAGAAGTCCCTCCTCACGATCAAAGAATCGAAGTCGTTCTCGGCAGCACCATCTGCGGAGCCAGTTGTTCATATCCGCTATTTTTCTCTCCCTTCCTGTACCGTGCCCTTCGATTGGCAGATGAGATGAAATGACAACTTGTGCATCCATTTCTTTCAGCTTCCTACCAAGAGCCTCATAATCCCTTCTGATGTTCTGAAGGCTGTGTCTTGCAGTATCATTGGTTCCCACATGGACCAAATGGAAGGGGTATTGGCCAGTAGGCTTGACCAGTCTTGTCAGCCTCTCTGTCACATTACGGATCTTTGCCCCGGGGAGACAACACACCTCTCGAGACATCTTATCAGGCCTACAAATCACTGGTTCTGTACTCCTCAGCAAGGAGTCCCCCACTATGACAGGCTTAGCAGCGACTGTTTCCTCTGGTGGAACTCTCAAGCTCCTGTGCTCTGTCCCTGAAGTCTGTCCATGCTGCTCTTCCTCATCCTCCTTGATAAGGGAAAGAGCCTTGAATCGCAAGCTCCCAGAACAATCCCTTCTTGGCCTATTTCTCTGTGTGACATTCCTCCAGCTGTCTGCCTCCTGTGTATGTGAAGTGACTTCCTTTACCCCAGCAACTTCCTTTGTGTGGTATTCATCCAAGATCGTTAGTTCTGTTGTGTCCAGAAAATCCTCTTGCTCCCTAATATGCTGAAGTGTAGCTACTCTGGACTCCAACTGCTGTACTTTCTCATCCAAGAGTGCTATCAACTTGCACTTGGTGCATGTGAAGTTCTCCACTTCTGTAGGCAAGAAGATAAACATCCCACAAGTGTTGCTTATGACTGCAGTAGTTCCCTCGGTGTTCATATTGCGAAGTCTTTAGTAATCACTAGCTTGTACTTAAGGGCAAGGTTCTGACTAAAGGTTTGCTCCTCACCTGCCACTGCTGTAGATTTCTTTGGATTTAAAAAAAAACTTGCACGCCACTGGGCGCATGGCTCTGGAAGGAGTTATATAGAGCTAGTCTGCTAGCTCCACCCCCTAGTGACTCACAGATGTGACTCACAGAAGCTCCACCCCGCAGCAACTAGCACACTCTCCTAGAGTTTTAAAAAAATATTCAGTCACCACTCAAAATGGCCGCCCAGCTCCTTCACTCCTCCTCCTTTCTCTGGCAGGAACTGAATATCTCACAAACTTATATGTTCTAGACTAACGTACAGAGCATGGGAAATAAACAAAATGAACTCAAACTCCTAGCACAGCAAAGCAAAGCGCATATTATATAATAGGCATCACTGAAACCAGGTGGGATGAGTCTCGGGATTGGTATATATAAGAAAATTGGACCAAACAGAAAAGGAGGATTAGAGAATTAAGCCAAACAGAAAAGGAGGAGCTGGAGCATTATATGTCAGAGATATTTACACCAGGAAGCCAGGTGGAGAGCATCTGGATGAAAAATAAAGGAGAAAGAACCAACAGGGATGTTATTGTAGGAGTCTACTACAGTCTCTTAATTGGATGATACCTTTCTAGAACAGATGACCACCCACTCAGAAAGGAGAGATGTAGTAGTGATGGATGATTTCAGCTGAAAATTGAATTCAAGCAAAAACATACGTTACAGCAAAGTATCATGTTGAAGGTGGAGCAGACCTATTTTTGCAACTCCAGAAAATGGGACCCAGAGTAATGGATTCGAACTAGTGGAAAGAGATTCCACCTCAACATTAGGAAAAACATGACAATAAGACAGTGGAACACATTCCCTTGGAGTGTGGTGGTGTCTCCTTCTTTGGAGGTCTTTAAACAGAGGCTGGATGGACATCTATTGGGGGTGCTTCGATTTTCAGTTCCTGTATGGCAGGAGGTTGGACTGGATGGCCCTTGTGGTCTCTTCCAACTTCATGATTCTATTATTCTAAGATTGATATTTGTTCCTATCACACACAGATACACACACAAAAATATATTTTTAACTGAATAGTGCAGAGGCTTATAATAAAAATTAGAAAATTTAACCTAGGAGTGTGCAGAAGCCAGTGAAGTTGAGTCATAACTGGAGCAGTGTGGCTCCTTTGATTTTCTATTACTAGTTAAGGAGCTACAGAATTATTATATGCCTGTGCTAGCTTTCAGATACTATAAATACATCTCCAAATAAAGTACATTACAGAAATAAATCTGAGTTTAGCAACGTATGTATGACAGGACCCTTACTATCCTGACAAGGAGGCTTCAGAATAAGGGCAGTAAATGGTTTGGATAATTACAGTAAAACAGCTTGTCTTTAAGAAGATTGTATAATGCAATTTAAATGCTTTAAACTGATGGATTTCTCCATTTTTGTATCTAAATTTGTTTTGGTTTATTCCTCATAGTTCGGGCATGTGAATATGCTGATATGCGTGAAGACTGCACAGCAATTGTGACATATTTTACCTGTCAACGTAAGGAGATACAAGATCTTTGCCCTGGCACCTGTAAATGCCCACAAGGAGCTGTATAAACACATGTCCACAAGGGATCTTTACATAACTGTTTGAATGAAGCAGATGTAAGTTTGGCCCTAAAAAGAATATCTTTTTCTCACGTAAGTTGTTCTATTTGGGGAATATGAAGTGATTGATGTATTAAAAAGGATCATTTCCCAGATCATTTGCAAATACAACTAATATATCAACCCTGATGTCCACTTTTTGGTTTTGTTTTTTTTTTCTTTGCTTACTGCATTGCTTTAGAAAACATTTTGGAGCTATTGTTCAATCACAGTTTGATTGTATTGCTGGCAATGCAAGCATGGAATGTTTTATATATTTTTGTGTAAGGTGGTCATTAATGTTTGATGTATAGTGTTATATGTCTGGAACTCCAGAGTAGCCAAGATTTTCTTGTTTTGATTTGCTCTTTAAAATCAATGAAGAAAATATTCAAAAGATTCACTAGACGATATTGCTTATTCAATTTCATTTGTTTGCTGTGCAGTTTATTTTTGTTTGTAAGTGTTCTAAAACACATGCATTTATGCACCTTATAACTTGGCTAATGTCTGGTTAATGATTGCTTTGAATTCTCAGCCATTGGAGAAGAAGCCGTCTATGAATGAGTTAATTCCTATCACTACCTAGGCTAGGCAAGATATTGTGTAAACTGAAACTGACATTTCAGTATTGGTCCTTGTCTCTTCTTTCTTCACTTCTTCAACTTGTCTTGCCCAGGAAAGATTTTCTTCTGTTTTCACAGGTCTTATTATCTTCAGCTTAATCTTTTTTCTTCCCTCTCTGATGTTTTTATGCATATACACTTATCTAGAAATCTTAAAATCTCCAAAACTCTAAACTTTTTGGTGCCTGCTGCCCACTTCTCTGTTCAAGGTGATGGCTGCTGCACTCATACTCATTAGTCTCTCATATCCTCGGTCTCTCTCCAGCCTTGTGTCGCATACACAACATAAGCAAAAAATTAATGACATAAGAGATTGGAAAGAGATTGAGAGATGAAGGAGCCACAGCACTACAGCAGCTGCCTCAAAGGTAGAAGCTGCCAGCGATCTCCTATACAGTGAGACTGGAGAGAGATGCAAGGATCTGTGAATTCGTGGGAAGAATGAATTCATGCTGAGCACTGTGCTTGGATTCCCACAATTTCACAGATCCTTAGTTTCTCTCCAGCCTTGCATCTCATACACAGCATAAATAGTGATATGACACAACACAAGTATATCCAAATACAGCTATTCCAAAAACCAAAATACTTCTGATCACATGTGTTTCTGATAAAGGGTACTAACAAATGCAAACATGCTCTGCTTCTTAGAGCTCTTCTGCCACAACTATGTCTGAGTATATCCATATTATATAATCTACATAAAATTAAACAGATAAGAGTGATAAAATGCAGCTTTGTCTGACCACTACTCTGTTTCTCTGTATTGCAAAAGTGGCCTCTTGTTCTGAAGTTATGCACCAGGACAATCAAATCTTGTTCGCTTTTAGAGTGAACCATAATTTCTCATGATCTACACAGTCAACAGCTTTGCTTTGCTGTTGACATATAGGTTAATTTTCTTATGAAATTCTTTGGTGTGTTCCATTATACAATATATTCCTGAGATATGATCCTTTGTGCCTCTTCCTTTTCTAAAACCAGCTTTTGTTTGTCCATATATGGAAAATATATTATAAAATTTTGAATATCACTTTGCTTACATAGAACATCAGTATAATAGCCCAATGTTTATTAAACTTCTTCCAGTCTTTGAGCAATTGTTTTGCTTTCCACATTTGTTAGATATTTGTTAGAATTGGAATAGAGTCTGTAAATAGGGACAGAGAGTTTGTAGTTTAGTATATTATAGGCGGGTTACAGACCACCATTAGGGACGTTCCCGGACACTGCAAGCAGAGGCGGAGCCAGACCGCCGCTTCTCAGTGATCTGTAACCCGCCATAGTTTAGTAAAGTAGTAAAGAAGCTCTATTCTTGCAGCTAAAACTAGACCAAATGCAGACTGTAGTATAGACCAGGGGTAGGCAACCTACGGCCCACAGGCCGGATCCGGCCCGGGGAGGCCTTGGGACCGGCCCCAGCCCGATCCTACCACTGATTGCCGCCAGGGTCTTTGGCCTATCAGGAGGAGGCGGGCAAGGGGGAGCAAGGAGGGCAAGCGGGGGCAAGGGGGGCAATTGTCTATAGAAGCCTCAGAAACATGCATTTATATTAACATTTTTTTAAAAAATCAGCAAATTTTTTTGCATGCCCTTCGTTTTAAAAAAAAGTGTCCTCCATTTGAAAATTTTGGCCTACATATGTCCCGGTATTTATTTTTTAAAAAATTTAAATAATATTTAATTATTTATTTTTTGGCTTTGGCCCCCCAGTTGTCTGAGGGACAGCAACCCAGCCCCCGGCTCAAAAAGGTTGCCTACCCGTGGTATAGACCATGAATTACTTATATAAACAATAACAGTAAAGCTGAAGAAGGGAGCAAAAACAGTCATCATACCAAAATATAATTGAACAATATCTCAACAGAGTTTACAAACAAAGTAAGAAAAACCTTTATGCTTTTTTATGCTTAGCGTTTTTAAAGAGTTCCATATTTTTAAGTTTTGTATGTTGTGCATATTTTTTTATTTCCTTTTTTATTTCCTTTTTCTTTTTTCATTCTTTTTTATGTTTGTAATTTATGTTGTATTTTTTGAATGTTATGTAAAAAAAACCTAATAATAATAATAATAATAAAACAGCTTTATGCTATTAAGCACAATTAACTGGGAGCCGGAAGAACTATGGTCAGAAGCCAGGAACATAATGGAGGAAGAATGCAAGAAGATACTTTCAGGGACAAAAAAGAAAGAGAAGGCACAATGGATAACAGAGGAAATGCTTTAAGCAGTAAAGGAAAGAAGAGAAGCAAAAAAAAGGGAGATAGAAACAAAATCAGAACAATAAATGCAACTGTTCAATGATCAGTGCACAAGGATAAAGAGGCTTACTATAACAATCAATATAAGACAATAACAAAAAAAGGAAGAATGAAAGATCTCTTCCACAAGACAAGAAAACTCAAAGGGAAATTCATACCAAAGGCTGGGTTGCTCTATGATAGGAACATACTACAAGAGCAAGAAGAAATAAAAATTCATTGGCCGAAATACACAGAATAGCTAAATAAAATAAAAGAGATGAAAAACTGAATGATACATGAAATGAAGAGGCATACAAAGATGAACCTCAAATTCTAGAAAATGGTGAGGAAGCTGCAATAAGAGAAACTGGAAAGAAAGAATCACCAGGAACAGATGATATTCCATGAGACTGCTAACAACTCCAGTGTTAACTAAGTCTTAGAACATATGGGCCAAAAGGGACAGTGTCGGGCTTTACTGAGAGTGTGGCATTTACATGACACATGCCGTGAGTGTGGCTGGAAGCCATGCCAAACCTGCTCCAGTCCAGAAGAGGCAGGCCAAAAAGGAGCGGGGGGAAACTGTTCCTTTTCGGTGGCCGGTTCAAGACTGTGGCAGCAGCCTGGATTAGGACCAGCCATGTTCAGTTGCCAAATACAAATAGGTCCTTGAGCAGATCATGCCTGATTGCTCTCTGGAGACCATGATGATCAAATTGAGGCTGTTGTACTTTGGCCAAATCATGAGAAAGCATTGGTCATTAGAAAAGACAATAATGCTAGGAAAGGTAGAAGGCAGTAGAAAGAGAGGAAAACTGTATGCCAGATGGCTAGTCTCAATTAGGGAGGTTGTGGGTCTGAATCTATAAGACCTAAGTAGTGCAATGGAGGATGAGGGGCTTAGAGGTGTTTTAGCTACAGGATCACCATGACTCGTCGGGGATGCTCTGATTTAGATTTCCTACATGGCAGGGGGTTGGACTGGATGGCCCTTGTGGTCTCTTCCAACTCTATGATCCTATGATTCTATGACTTGAGATCAACTTGAGGGTAGCTAACAACAAAAGAGTATAATTGCACCATTTACAAAGTCCCATATTCCTTCCTTCTTTCCTTCCTTCCTTCCTTCCTTCCTTCCTTCCTTCCTTCCTTTTAATTATCATGTTCAGTAGAAGGGATCTGCAGCAAATTTGTGCATGTGCTATTCATTGTATCCTTCAGGCAGTCTCCTTCAGGCAGTGCCTCCTTCAGGCACTGCAAAGACATGCACACAACAGCACACTCTGTGGCAATGGCCTCCTCTTCCAGCGCAGCCTATGCTAGTGAAGCTGCTGATGTAAATAAAATTGAAACAGATTGTTCATATGCCTCTGACCTGAAATGACTGGGGCTAAAGAAACTGTTCTGCAGGAAACAGAGTTAAAAGCCTCTTAAGGGACCAGTAAAGAGGAATGTTCAGAAGGGACCATAGAGAAAGATGAAGATTAACGCTAGGTGCTTAAAGCCCTATCTAAGCATCACTTTGAACCCCTTAGAACTGTACTATCAGAATTCTTTCTATCAACATGTTGTTTCTGGTGGAAGCCAGCTGGGTTTCTGAACTGTCTGCCTGTCCATAGCCCTATCTCATTGAGCGTTTGAGGGTAATACAGTTTCCCCTTGGCTAGATCTGAATTTGTGGCCCAAAATAAACTCTTACCTTCCACAGTCCATAATACTACCTTCTTTTTTGCCCTCATTCAACATATCCCTTGGAAAGACAATGACACAAACGAGATGTTAAAAGAACACAAAATTATATATTAAGCATAATACTACATACAAATGATTACGTTTGGAAAATCAGAAGTCCTCTTTGTTTCCTTTCTTCCCACCTCCCTAGGAATTAAGGTATCTTCTGGCACACTACCTAAATGTATAAGAATATATACCTTTTCGGCTTATGAAACTAGATTACAGCACACTCATCTAGATCAGCAGCCATAACTGCTCCCTTTTGAACCAATGCATCCCTGGAAGAAATCTGCTTAGCAACTCTCCAAATTAAACAACAACAACAACTAGACAGGTTTGCTTTGGCCAGGGCTGCTTTTAGTAGAAGGGACCTGTAACAAATTTTACAACATGGAAAAATGAACTCCATGGCTGGATACACATTTCTGCTTGGGTAAATTCCATTCATGATTATCTCTTTCTCTGACAGCTGGGAATGGCACATTAGAGGACTTACCTTGAAGGTTCATTTTGAGAAGGAGAAGGAACCATCCAGCCTCACTCTAGGACCTTTATTTTTCTCTCAAAATTGGGGAATCTTTTCTCTTCTTTCCTGTTGTCTCTGCTTCTGAAGCAGCTAAAGAAAGAGGACATGAGAACCAATAGAAAATTTCAGTTTCAGTTCACATGATATGTTGCATAGCCTAGAGGTAAACCAATTCATGATATAATAATGGGCTCCCCCATTATCTGGGCAAAACAGTTGATCTCCCCTCCAGGTAAGAATGTGTTGGGTTAGGCTAGGATTATAGGGAGAGGGGTCAGCTTCATGGAGGAGTCATAGAGATCATGAGAGACAACTGCCATTGAGAATGGCCAATTGAGGAGAAATGCAAAGCTTTGAGATTCCTTCTCAGTGAGTGATATAAAACCACAGTGTGCTACAAGGCAAAGAGAATTGAACAAAGAGAGAGACATAGGAGTATATCACACGGAGCTTTTGGGTGGTATTGTGGCTCAGTTCCAGCTCACTTCTGAAGTGATTGCACTTCCAACAATGCAGTTTCATGTCATAAAGGGACTGTTTTATCAGACGTCATTGATTTATATGGAAGCTGCTTGCAAAGTGCTTCAACAGTGTTTCTGAAGTCACCCCTCATTTTGGTAAAAACAGGAAAAAAGTGACTTCGGAGAATTCGCTTTCAGGCTGCCTTCGATTGCTCTGCGATTTGGTCTGGTGTGAAAAAGCACTCCAATGCCACCTCCCTTGGCCCCTGTGTCCTGCTCCGTCATTCCCCTCCTACTCCTCCTTCATGCCATCTCCTCCTCTCTGCCAACCAGCTGAGTTTGGGAGCAACTTTTCTGGGTGTATTTGTGAGCTTTATGAAGACTCACAGGTCTCTATATATGTTAATAGAAGGGACTCCTCTCCAATGTCGCTTCAGAGGGGCACCATACAGGGATGTCCCCTTTCTCCTATTCTTTTTGTCCTGGCAATTGAGCACTTGCAGAAGCAATTAGGCATGATTATGGGATCGAAGGTTTTTAGATTAATCAAGTAGTACATAAAATTAATTTGTATGCCAAATTAGGCTAGGTACATATGGAGGGAGGTTTGGTTCATCTTCCGGACTGCCAGAATCTTGAAGATAAGGGTTAGTGAGTTCACCCTTCTTGTTTTAGGGATCCATGTTAACAACCATGCCTGGAAAAAAGAAGATTAAGAGGTGATATGATAGCCCTGTGGAAGTTGGAAAGATTAGATGGGGTCTTGCAGAGTCCAGAGAGCGACATAGTAGTTGAGGGTTCCAGAGAGGAACTGAGGTTAAAGTCTAGAGTTGAGGGACTATTAACTGAATAGTTATTCCAAGTGAGGGAGCTAATTAAAAGAAAATAACCTGCAGGTTATAGTTAGCCTGAGTGGCAGGATTAGTAGTAGGTTTAGGGGGAACTAAGAGAGAAAAGAACAGTGTGAGAGTCCTTGAAAACTGTAACATTGATACACTGTGGAGAGTTCTTAAGGAAACCAAAAGTGTAACAAAGTTAATACTAAGAAAGAAACCTCACCGACTGAAATAAGTAACAAGTGTCTGAACCAACAATTACTTTACATTTATTCAAGAAACATTTGTTAAAAACCTCTGTACAATAAAGTTCTGATTTTCATTTTAATTAAAGTTTGTCTGCATTACATCCACATTACCATTACAAAACCGTTTAAAAAGAGATTTATAAAAGGGTTTATTTCAGTTTGGGGACAGCAGTGGGAAAGAAAGCCCAGGGTGCTGTCATCCAGAAAAATATAGTAGTTACCAGAGATGTATGTGTCACAGTCATCCACAAACATTCTGATTTTAGGGACTGTTGAGTCAATCTTAATGCTTTGAATACATAGGTTGCTTATTATACTTTCTGCAAATGATTCCAGAGCAAAAGTAAAAAATGAGGGTAACTGAGGGCAACTCTGCTTGATGCCTCTAAGAAGCTGGAATTATTATGAAGAGTTTAACCGGATATGTAAGATGTTGAATTTGCACAAGGGCATGAGATTAATGTAACTCAGTAGTTCCAAGCTGTATGCCATGGTAGCCCAGTGTGCTGCAGCAAACTCATGGGGACATTGCAGAATATTTTAATCTACCTTCCTGTTGCTTCATCTGGCTGGATGGAAGATATGGATGTGAAGAGGAGGAGGGTGATGACTCTGCTCTTAGGAACCTTGCTGACTGGAGAAAGCAGCAGCAGCAAAGATGTAGAGTAGGTATCCAGTTGACCCTTAGCAATATGCTCCTGCTGTTCTATAGCAGTGACCATGGTAGTGGATCAAGATTCAAAATTACCTGAATAGACTAGAAAGTTGGACCAAAGCTAACAAAATGAAATTCAACAGGGAGAAATGTAAGGTATTGCACTTAGGGCAGAAAAATGAAATGCACAGATATAGGATGGGTGACACCTGGCTGAATGAAACTACGTGTGAAAGGGATCTAGGAGTCCAAGTAGACCACAAGTTGAACATGAGTCAACAGTATGATGCGGCAGCTAAAAAGACCTATGCAGTTTTAGGCTGCATCAATAAAAGTATAGTGTCTAGATCAAGAGAAGTAATAGTGCCACTATATTCTGCTTTGGTCAGGCCCCACCTGGAATACTCAGTCCACTTCTGGGCACCACAATTCAAAAAGGACATTGAAAAACTGGAGCGTGTCCAAAGGAGGGCGACTAAAATGGTGAAGGGTCTGGAAAGCATGTCCTATGAAGAACAACTTAGGGAGCTGGGGATGTTTAGCCTGGAGAAAAGAAGGTTAAGAGGTGATATGATAGCCTTGTTTAAATATTTGAAGGGATGTCAAAAGATATTGAGGAGGGAACAAGCTTGTTTTCTGCTGCTCCAGAGAATGGGACCCAGAACAATGGATGCAAACTCCAGGAAAAGAGATTCCACCTCAACATTAGGAGGACCTTCCTGACAGTAAGGGCTGTTTGACAGTGGAACACAGTCCCTCAGAGTGTAGTGGAGTCTCCTTCTTTTGAGGTCTTTAAGCAGAGGCTGGATGGCCATCTGTCGGGGATGCATTGATTGAGATTTCCTGCATGGCAGGGAGTTGGACTGATGACCTTTGTGGTCTCTTCCAACTCTATGATTCTATGATTCTATGAGAGTGGAAATAAATGATTTCTCCTCCTCCTTTACTAAACTGATGCTGTTGTACTTTGGAAAAGATGATAATTCTCAGCAATATTGTAAAACTGTAGAAAAAGAGACAAATTGTATTATAAACAAATTGATTCAGTAGAGGAAGTCACAGTTCAGTGATTGCAAGATCTCAGAGGGCTGTTGTTGGAGGTCTGTCATTCACAGAGTAGACGTAAGTCAAAACCATCTTGACTGCACATAACAACAAACAAAAAGTTACATTTGAACTGGATGTTCTATACAAACAAATTTCCTGAAAACTGCTAAAGAGTAATTTTGCAAGCTATAAGAACAAATCCTGCAGGTTGTTTGTATATGTATAGTATTAGAATATTACTGTGTTTTATAATATTATTATTTTGTAAAACGTACCTTGAAAAATGTTTTGAAGCACAGAACTTGAGCCTTAAAATAAATGAAGACACCTTCTGTCCAGCTTTGTGCATTTGAGTTGTGGTTTTATTTTGTTTTTGTTTTTGAGGGTTTTTTGAGAGGGAAGGAAACAATCATTTGAAAAGCAGGAAGTGTTCTTGCTTTATATACACACTTATTTAGTGCAATTTGATCCAACGTCTGCAGCCCTTCTCAGACCACACTGTGAAAGGTAATGTAGAAAAGCTTTCCTAAAGACACTTTGCTTCTAAAGCAATTGTTCATATTCCAAATATCATTACTTTAATGTATGTATGTATGTATGTAATCCATAAATATAGCAATAAATGTTTTACATGAAGCTTCCTTTAAATGTACTGTAAAATGGGGAAATCAGCCAACTACAAGCAATTGTCAGGCTTCTACCAAACTTTGTTTTAAAAAAAACCTGTAAAAAATCCCAGTTATTTTGTTTATCTGATATTTGATTTGATATTTAATATTTGATGTTTTTAATTTGTTACCTGCTTATTTTATCTAAATGTATTATTATCTATTGTTTAATGTGTATTTTGTTATTATCCTGTAGAATTTATGCCATTGGCAGGTTTTATTTTTAGCGATTTTACTGATTCTATGTACAGCGCTTTGTAAATCTACAGTGCTATATAAATAAAGTATAATAATAATAACTAATAAGAAATTGAAAGAATGGAAAAAACTTGCAGTTTTTATTGGGAAAACTGTCTATAGTACATACTCTCCTTAAATTATCATTTCTATTTCAGACAATAAAATGAAAGGGAAGGAAAAGTTTGGAAAGCTTTATAAATAACAATAAAACCATTAGATTTGTTAACAAAATTAAATATAAACAAATTACAATTGGGGTCTGTCTATTCCTAATTTTATCATATACTATATAATTTCTCTCTCTCTCTCTCCAGTGCGCCTGTGTCATATGCGGGCGCACTTTATGCAGCTTTCAGCATATGCTGAAAGCCACGCTGTGAGAAGGGGTGGTGCGTCCCATAAGAAATAATGGGGTGTGCACCCATGGTGTGTGCATCACCATGCCACCACACTGCCGCACCATTGCATGCACAAGCCCCATTCATTTAAATGGGGCTCAAGCATTAGGGGAATTCCCTTTACACGGGGGCGGGGGGTCTGGAATGGATCCCCTGCGTAAAGGAAGGGCAGACTGAATGTGTGTGTGTGTGTATAAAATTATTTATTTATAGCCTGCCCAGTCGCAAGGAATCCGGGCAGGTTACAGCAATAAAAATACAGAGAACACAATAAAATGAAATACAATAAAATAAGATTAAAGAGAGTGATGTGTCACAGAATTCACAGCTAGACCTGATGGAACTGCACCTGTCTTTTTCACTCTCCTCCTTGTTGGTGGACAGCTGGAGCAGGTCCAGCGGAGACAGGGGTACTCCTCTACCTCCTCTGCCTTCACCTTCATGGCTGCCACCCAACCACTCTCAACAAGAGGAAGAGTGAGGCATATCCAGAAAAGGTGGAGCCTTGTTCTCCTTGGTGGTGAGGACATCAGGTCACCCTGGTTATGGGGTTGGAACTCTGTTCCCTCCACACACCTGTTGGTGTGTTCCCCCACTCTCACAACCATAGATTGTCCTCCTTTCTCAGGGCACATCCTCTATTTGCACCTTCTGTCCAAGAGGAATTACAAAGGGTTCTCTATTGGGAGTAGAACTAAGAAGCATGAATTCACATTTATATATGAATGCTTTTCGCGCCGGAGCTCTAGCGCTCACATTTAAGGCTGGCATCGCATGAAGTCACTGGGAGCTCAATGGTAAGGGATTTGGGCCACTGTGGAGCCACGGGGTGGGGGGGGGGGAGAAAGAGAGAGGAAAGATGACAGAAAAAGAGAGAGAGAGAGAGAGAGAGAGAAGAGTGGGTTTCTTTTCCCAGCCAAACCTTCAACTCAAATGGGGGACCTGCGAGCAAAAATGGGGAGACATCACACACACACTAAAAACACATGTATAAATTCATGTTTATAGATGCTCAGAATGAAGGACATTTTGGTATTCCTCCAAGACAGAAGGCTGGAATGTAGGAAAGGTCATGGGAAAGGAGGATGGCCCTAAAGTAACCCTATCCCAGAATTTTTTTGGCCAGTTTCTTAGAATCATACCCTATGAGGAATGAGTTAGGGAGCTGGGGTTGTTTAGCCTGGAGAAAAGAAGGTTAAGAAGTGATATGATAGCCATGTTTAAATATTTGAAGGGATGTCATGTTGTGGAGGAAGCAAGTTTGTTTTCTGCTGCTCCAGAGACTAGAACCTAGAATGGATGCAAACTACAGGAAAAGAGATTCCACCTCAGCATTAGGAGGAACTTCCTGACAGTAAGGGCTTTTTGACAGTGGAACACATTCCCTCGGTGTGTGGTGGAGTCTCCTTCTTTGGAGGTCTTTAAGCAGAGGCTGGATGACCATCTGTCAGGGATGCTTCAATTGAGATTTCCTGCATGGCAGGTGGTTGTCCTGTATGGCCCTTGTGGTCTCTTCCAACTCTACGATTCTATGATTCTATGAATATTACCTCATCCAGTCACAACAAATTTCTGACAAGAAAGAAATAAGCAGATTGCAAGATCCAATTGTTCTGACACACAAGACACACTGTAACTGAGTGTATGCTTCAGGCTATCAGCATGGAGAATGCAGATCTTGGCTGAAATGACAAGAAAAATCACAGTGGCTGGTGTGATGCTAATAAGACTAGTTATAGCATTGTAAAAGTGAAGGGATATCACACTGTCAGATTGTAACAAATCCCTGTAGGGACGGTATCCCATGATGTGATGTCCTGTAGAAGTTGTATCAAGTATATCATGACATGGCACAAACAGCCAGAACTGATAGGAAAGTAGTATAGCAGGAGTGAGATGCTGTCAATCCATCATGAATGGGCCGTGGGAACAAAAGTTTTCAGAGCCGTGGAGCTGAATTAGACTTCAAGGATCACGAAGTCTAATTCTTAGCCAGGTGATGCAAAACACCAGGCAGCATGACACTAAATCATGATAGTGTTATCTCTAATGCTTAGACGGAACGACTAGCTATATCATTAATCCACGGCAGCATGCCAGCATGAGCAAAAATGAATATGGCTTTTATTTCTAGCAGTGGCTTCAGAATTCCCTCTTGTAATTTCCATATTTCCACCTCATCTGCCTTTTCCATCATAAAATAAAACAGAAATAGAAAAAGGAGGCCAATGAAAGGGGTTTCATTCACTTTCCCTTTTCCACAGAGTAGCAGTAAGGTAAGGAGGGGAAGAAAAGGTTAAACTCCACATGTTATTCTAAAACAGGGATTGGGAAACTGTGGACTGTTGAATGCTTACACAATGCCTCTAAATACCAAAAAGCCACTCCTAGACACTTGCAGGAAAAGCAAAGCACAAGCTAATCTGCTCCAAACCTCCACCCCACAGGTGTAAAAATTAACCATAAATGAAATTAATTAATCAAATAGAATTACTTCTGATTTCACTTTGGCCACATGGCAAGTGGGTCCAATCCCCCTGCGACAGCGTGAAAGAAAGAAAGAAATGGCCCTTGCACCCCTTACAATTGCCCACCTGTGTTCTAAGTGAACATCAATTGGTTTGAAATAGGAAATGTACCAGTGTAATAGCAATCATTGAAACAGAACTAAAGGAAGAAAAGTGGCTGCACCAATTGGCTACTTCTTGTCTCATTCACATAGTCCTTTTGTGATAGCAGTGTTGAGTAGCACCCCTATCTGCCAAAACCACAGTTTAGCTTAAAGGGCCAATAATGACAGCAGTGTGGCAAAAGGAGACCTACAATGTAGATATGAGATCAGCAAGTGCATCGTGCACTCCCTAAGTGGTTTACAAATTGTAAGCTAATTGCCCCCAACAATCTGGGTATTAATTTTAGTGACCTTGGAAGGATGCAAGCCTGAGTCAAACTTGAGCCCTTTTGCTGGTATTGAACTCGCAACCTTATGGTTTGTGAGTGAGTGGGTGCAGTACAGGCATTTAACAACTGGGCTCCCACCACAATGGCAGGAAGAAGTGGCACCAGAAATTTTCTCACTATACATGGAAACTGGGTAATATAAATGCTATTTTTGAAATTATCAGAGTAGAAAGATGTTTGCAAAGGCATTTACTCCAAGTAAATATAGGTCTTGACTAAATCATGTTTTGCTGATGATCCAACCTGTTCTAGAGATTGCTGCACCACAGCAGCCAAGGGCAGAAGGGTAGTTGGTATAAGCCTTTCTGGAGAAAAACCATCAACAAATACAGTCATAATCTTTGCTTCAGTTATTTGTGGCTATTTAGTTTGACTCATTATAATTTTATTGTAAGTCCATTATAAGCTCACTTAAGCTGAATATGCACAAAGTAATGCAGTTTGACACCATTTTAACTGCCATGCCTTAATGCTATGGAATTCTGGGATACATAGTTAGGTGGGAAACCAGAGCTCTTTGACAGAGAAGACTAAATATCTCCCAAAACTACAAATCCCAGAAATCCATAGCATTGAGCCAAGGCAGTTAAAGTGGTGTTAAACTGCATTAACTCTGCAGTGCAAATGCAGCCTCAGAGTGGATTCATACAATGTTTTTCCCACTGTGAAGTGACCTTCTTGGTTTCACATTGTAGTGAGCTTGATCTTTTCTGTAATTCACTTTATTCAGGTTATGTGCCAACTTAAACTGGCACAACAAAGGAGGTCTGCTTGAATATGGTGTCTAAGCAGAGGCTGTATGATTTGAAGGCACTCAAAGAGTAATCTTCTCCAGCCACTGGCTGGTGCAAATCATCTGCAGCTAAAGTATGGCTCACAGATGGTCATCTAATCCCAATTTAAAATCCTCTGTTGGAAAGCCAGCACCTCCAGAGGAAACTGTCAAACAGCACTAGTAGTTGTTGTGTGACTACCATATAACTGAGCCCATATGGTTTATAGGTCTAAGTATAAGATTATGACCCTGGAGTTCAGGATTTGATTCCTTGATTGGCCATTGAAACCCACTGGCTGACCTTGAGCAAATCACACTTTCTCAGATCAAGAAAATCCCATAATGGGTTCTCCTTAGATTAGCCATAAGTCATAAATGACACGAAGGCACACGACAACAACCACGTAGCGCCTCAGTTCTCTCTTCTCCAGGCTCAGGAAAAAAAATAAGGTTTTTGTTTTTTTCAATTGTGAGTATTTCTTTGTGAAGAAAACTTAATCATTTCACAGTACTGGAGTTTACTTCCAAGGAAATGTGTACAAGATTGCAGTCTAAAACTAGTTAAATATCTTCATCTGAAATAAAAGCAATTTAAAAGCATTGCATTGTACTCAAGATATTTCATATATGAATGTGAAATACATGTTTGCAAAGACATGGTATCACAGTGTCACACTAATGTACAACCTCTAACTGGCTAGTGCTTCCTGTTGAGTGGACATTGTGTTATAGATCTAGGCTTGTTGCCAAAATAATCTTGAATTGGGCTCCAATATTAACAGAGTCTGCAATTATTTACAATGTACTTGCACAATATGTTCTAATTGCAGAAGTTTGTTTCTCCAGGTTCGTAATCTGGATATCTTAATTAAACCCTTTGAAGGATGAATTGAGCTGCATTCTCAATTTTTTTACCTGAGGTGGAAAGTCTGACATTGAGGATCCAAACTCATATCCACATAGCTGAAAAGTAATGGATTATTTAAACAATGTTGTTTTAGCACCTGCTAGATGGTCATACAAAGGCGTGATAAAAATGCAATTAAGTGCACAAAGCTGGTGATAGCTTGAACTAACATGATATTTGATTTTCTTGTTGAATTTTCATGTCCCATTGTAGAAAAGTATTGTCCAATTTTAGTGTGTTTTTCAAGTACTAATTAAATAGATTGAGATCAATCAATTTTACTTCTGCTGCCGTATCTTTGCAATCTAATTCAGAACACAATTACTTAGAAATTCCAAGATTTGTCAGAATCCAAGAATATATCATTACACAGGTACACCTTCAAACTTTAGTCATTCATACAGAAATGAAGCAGCCATTTCTGGACTTGTTTGGCTGTGAGACTTACCTGAATTGTTGGTTGGTTGTGGAAAATGGGACTTTGCAGGGACTTTGTCTCGGTCTCCTGGTTAATCTAAATGATTTTTTTAAAAAAAAAACTAAATGAATTTAAGTCACCAGGACCAGATGAAGTACAGCCAAGGATATTTAAAGAACTGGCAAATGTAATCTCAGATCCATTGGCAATAATTTTTTAGAACTCTTGGAAAACAGAAGTCCCAACACACTGGAGGAGGTGTTAGGAACGATCAAATTAGGGGAATTTTACTTAGCTCAAATATAGACGAGGGGCATGTCCTAACAACGCACGCACAGGATCGTGTCCCTTAGTGTATACCAGAGGTCGCCTAGTCCACCCCCAAGAGAAAGAGACTCGGATTCCAATGAGGTGCAATTAAACTATGAACATTTATTAAAGCCACACAACAAAAAGGATCACACACACACATTCAATGCTATAGCGAGGGAGGGATGAGTTCGGGGAATAAAGGAAGAAAGAGAGAGGCACCATTGGGGATATTTACCTTAAACGTCTTCTCCAAGGAGTCGGATGAGATGATGGTGAGACACAGCCGCGGGAACGGGAAAAGGAAAGAGTGGCCGCGGTGGCTTAGGAGCTGAGTTCCAGCGGGCAAAGCTAACTTAGAGGCCCGGTGACAGTGAGCTTGGCTTCGCTCAAGTGATTTCAGCAGAGCAAGATGCTCTAGGAACTCAGGCTCGGAACTGGAAGCTCAACAATCCCACTGGAGGGCTGGAAACTGGGACCTTATACAGGGCTAAACCTATCCTCAGGCGATGGCTGCCTGGTGGGACAAAGGCATTGATTGCTTATCTTTGTCTAAGCTGAACTTTACACAATGGTTGCACAAGGCAAGAGGTCTGCCACTTTTCAGGAGAGCAGATACCTTGATGGCTGAGCTGTTAAGTTAATCACTGGCTCATTAGTGAAGAAGCCACATCTATTATCTTCCTTGTAGAGGTTTCTGCGAATCTGGTTTTGCAACTCCCAAAACTTCCTCTTACAGGTTTGAATCTACCTTTTTCTGAGACCATGCCTTGGCACAGCAGCTAGCTACATGGTCTGCTTGCCTTTAGGTTAATGGTGGCTTGCTGTGGGGACAGTCAGGGGTCATGGCTTCAGATCGCATGTCACCCAAAATTTTATATAAATCCATATTCGGTAACAGAGGGGAAAAGTCATCCCCATTTTCAAAAAGGGAAAAAAGGATTCTAGAGCAGATTATTAAACAGAGAATCTGTAAGCAGACAGAAAGGAATGCCACAATCACAAAAAGTCAACATGGATTTCTCAAAAACAAGTCATCTGTTGTTGAAGTTTGTTTTTTTATTTTTATTTTATTTTTCTTTATTATTTTTTAGATTTTGTTGTTTAAAAACACATCCATATTTACAACTCTCGAAACATTCACAGAAGGAAAGGGGGTAGGTAAACACCAACATTTATACAAACATGAACATAAAACAACATAAAATGACTTCCTGTCTCTTATTTTGAATATCTTTAATTGATTTATATTTACTTTGTACTTTCCATGTTTTAAAGCCTTATAATTTCATTATTGTTATCTTTTCTACTAAATACTTCCTTTTCAAAAACTCCATTACTTTATTTCTATAACATCCTCATATTTATCTACATATTTTTATTACTTATATTGTGCTGCTTAATTTTTACTCACACCTTTTTTTTACCGTTCTCCCCAATATTACATTTTACCAGTTATACTTTGTTTCTCTTTATGTACTTTTTCTGATAATTGTTATTTACAATGTTTAAATTGAACATATCATTCAAGTCATTTTAAATGTAGATATTTAGCCAGTGGATTCCAGTCTTCTACAAACCTTTTGTTGCTCTGGTCTCTAAGCAGATATATGAGTTTATCAACAATCATCATATCATAAATCTTTACTTTCCATTCTTCTAAAGTTGGGATTTCTTTACTTTTCCATTTTTTTGCAAAGGCCATTCTGGCTGCCACAATCAAATAGAACCAAAGTCTTCCATGTCTTTTTTCTAATTCATTGTCTTCTATTACATTCAGCAGACAGAATGTTGGTTCAATCTTTATTTTCACCTCTAATATCTTTTCCAATTCTATGTTGATCATTTTCCAAAATTTCTTGCTTCTTGTTGATGTAAATGTGAGCGCACAGAGTAAACTTGGAAGCTTGTGTGAAGACAAACAACCGTTAAGCTGCTGGAGCATGCCAGGAAAACAGCTGTTAGAAGAAAGGTACACCGAAGCCTGGCTTATCTCCAAAGAGGCACTTTGTTTATTTGTTGCAAAGACACATGCGGGAACAATTACCAACACATTCCACCAACTACAAACCCCACAAACTGTACAAACGGACATCTGGGCTTATATACACATTTGCCATGCGGCCACCTTGTCCAGCCTCTTCCTGTACAAGTTCCTGTGCATCTTGGAATATCTTTCCCCTTGCAAAGATGACACAGTATATTTACACATTGCTAAGTGCTGTCTGGCACACACTGTGACCTTGGACATCACCTGATGGTTTGAGTCCCAGATGCAGCCAATACCAGGCTTCTGCAAAGTGAATAACCATTTCCATTATGTTACATCTGAACATTTTCATACACTCTGTACTTTAACATCTTTCGCATTCCCACCACATGTGGAAAAAAGTTCCCAATTTAGATATACAATGCCAACATTTTTATTGGAATTTTTATAGATTTTCAATAATTTCTCCGGTGATAAGTACCATCTGTATTGTAGTTTGTAACAGTTTTCCTTTATATCGTAGCTCGATGTGTGTTTCAGTCTTATTTTCCAATTTTTTCCCCATTGTTCTAGCATTATGGGTTTCTTCACATCTTGGGCCCAATTGATCATATATTGTTTTATGGTTTCTTCTTCCATGGCATATTTTAAAATCAGTTTGTAAAGTTTGGAGATTAGATGATCTGTATTTTGTCTTATCAATTTGCTGAACTCTGTTTCTTCCTTCTCGATCTGTTGTAATTTCATGTCTATCTTATATCTTTCAAGTACTTGACGATATAAGTACCAGTTACAGTTATAGCCTTGTTCTATTCATTCTTCCATTGATTTTATTCTTGTTGGTCCTTTCCCCCAGATTATTAAATCCTCATATGTTATACAATCATTCTCTTTCATTCCCTCCCTTCTAAAGAAGGCCTCATTAGTCGATGTCCATTTTGGAATATTTCCTACTAGAAATTTTCTATATTTTTGCCAAATTTGTAACAGGGATTTTCACATATAATGATTTTGGAATTCTTTATTTGTTTTAACTTTGTCATATAGCAAGTAACCGTGCCAGCCATAAACATTGTCAAAACCTTCTAACTGCGATAATTTATTGTCCTTTAATTGTATCCATTCTTTAATTGCTGCAAGGCCGCATGCGTGGTAATATAATTTAAAGACTTGTCAAGCCTACTGACCATTATCCCTCTCTTTTAGTTCATGTGGGAACCAATGATACTGCACGGCATAGCCTTCAGAATATCATAAGGGATTATGAGGCTTTGGGTAGGAGGTTGAAAGAGGTGGATGCACAGGTTGTCATCTCCTTTCTTCTCCCAGTCGAAGGGCATGGTCCAGGAAGGGAGAAGAAAATAGCAGATGAAAACAACTAGCCCTGTTTAAATATTTGAAGGGATGTCATGTTGAATAGAGCAAGCTTGTTTTCTGCTGGTCCAGAGACTAGGACCCGGAGCAATGGATGCAAGCTGCAGGAAAAGAGATTCCATCTCAACATTAGGAGGAACTTCCTGACAGTAAGGGCTGTTCAACAGTGGAACACACTCCCTCGGAGTGTAGTGGAGTCTCCCTCCTTGGAGGTCTTCAAACGGAGGCTGGATGGCCATCTGTCAGGGATGCTTTGATTTGGATTTCCTGCATGGCAGGGCATTGGACTGGATGGCCCTTGCGATCTCTTCCAACTCTATGATACTATGATTCTACCCCCAGTATTTCTCTAAGTTTACTAAAATCCGCTCTCCTAAAATCGAGAAGACGTGTCTGACTATGCCTGGCTTCTCCTTTCCATCGTATAACAAACTCCAGGAGAACATGGTGACTTCCACCTAATGATCCCACCACTTACAACCCATTAACCAAGTCATCCCTGTTGGTTAGGATCAGATCCAAAATTGCTGGCCCCCTTGTTGCCTCTTCCACCTTTTGGACAATGAAACTGTCTCCAAGGCAAGTGAGGAATTTGCTAGACCTTGAGGATTTGGCTGAGTTTGAATTCCAGCAAATATCAGGATGGTTGAAGTCACCCATCACTACTACATCTCTACTTTCTGAGTGTGTGGTCATCTGTTCTAGAAAGGCATCATCCAATTTCTCCGTCTGACTTGGGGGTCTGTAGTAGACTCCCACAATAACATCCTTGTTGTTTCCCTCCCCTTTAATTTTTATCCAGAAGCTCTCCACCTGGCTTCCAGGATTGATGTCCTGGGTCTCTTCACTGGTGTAAATGTCCCTATTCCTCCTCCTTTCCTGTTTGGCCTATTTCTCTTGAAAAGGTTACACCCCTCTATTCCTACATTCCAGTCATGAGACTAATCCCACCAGGTTTCAGTGATGCCTATTATATCATATTTGCTTTGTTGTACTACTACTATTATTATTATTATTATTATTATTATTATTATTTATATAGCGCTGTAGATTTGCACAGTGCTGTACATAAAACAATAAATATATAAGAGTAAACCTGCCTATGGCGTACAATCTAAGAGATAATAGGATAATTCATATAAAATACATAGCAATACAGGAAATGGTACGATAAAAAATATAAATTAATTTTAATTATATTTGCAGATTTTTTTGTTCCTTAGTGATGCTTCTTCAGATTCTCCTATTTCCTTTGGCTTCTATGCTACAGCAAACTCTAGGACAGGTATGAATCTCAAGAAATGACAACAGTTACATGAAATACCAAAATTCCTGAAAATAGTTTCCCACTGTTATTGATTCTTGGTGGGCATATATCTTACTGTTTTTGTCCTACCTGTTTTCAAATGTCTCTTTTTTTTTCATGAAACAAAGTGGATGAGGTGTAAAGATGTAAGAGTAAAACATTTTATTTCTGTTCTTCGCACATATGAATTGTGAGATCATTTAAATGTCTCATTCCTCACACAGTCCAGAGCTGACCCATTTTAATTTCAAATAAAGTAACTGGGAGGGTACTTATGTGTGAAATGTGATGTTCTTGATTTTACTGCTTTAGTACTTCATGTTTGTTGATCATTTAAACAGCAGGGGTGCAACTAAGTATATGCAGCTTCAAGTTGAAAAGGTCTAGCAACATAGGAAGCTGTTCTTAGTGTATTGACAACAAGACATTGACATTGTGTATTGTTGTTTTGCAAACTGTATGGTGGTGTTGTGCTCAAAATGAGTCCCATCTGGCTTAAAAAAGGAAAAACTGTATATTGAATAGGATAACTCAGTGCATTAGAGTATGCACTAGAGAGAGGGAGGGGAGAAAGAGGGAAAGGGTGAGAGGGAGAGAATTAGAGTTTGAAAAAGCTTTGGACTACAGCTCCCATAATCATCCACCCAGCTATGGGAACTGTATTCCAAAAAAGCAATGTTTCCAAGCTCTGGGGGATATGGACCAATACAATGGCATGAGCATTTGTAATTTCTTCAGGGAACTGACTCTGAGGACTAGTGTCACATCATACTATGTGAGTGTGTGCTTTTCCTCAGTTACACAGAGTTGTTTCAACAGACCATTTTGGTTGGATTACAGCACATATGGAACTGAACTGGAAAAGTGATCCCAGGTTGACTTCACTATATTCTCCTCATAAACTTTACCAAAATACCTTTCTTCTCCCCTGTGTGATATTTTCTGTTTTAGGGTTTACAATTTTGAATCCAGTCAGTCATTTGCAAAATAACAACATACAATTTCAGCATCCAGACCTTTCCAACTTAAGATACACAGAATCAATTGCACACTTGCTGTTTAACTGCAGTAGAGCAATAAAGCAATAAAAACACCCAGAACATCAAATTTAAAATTAGTGCCTGCCCAGTTACTTCATTTGCAAAGGAACCATTGGAAAGTTCCCCCACTGGGTGTTCAGATGGCAATTTTCTCAGCTCATAAATAGAAATTTAAAAGGGTCAAGAAAACAGAAATCCATGTGATTAATGAACTGCAATTAATGATTTTCGCATCCCCAATGGATAGTTAGTCCATTATTTACAAGGAATTAACACTCCAATGAGCCTTCCAGAAGCACTAATTACTTTATTAGCAAGGCACATATCTCTGTGCATCTTGTTTTAAAGATAAGTTAAGCCTTCTCACACTCTGCCAAATTTCAGTATCACCACATAGCATCTTGTTTACAAAGTGGTCAATCTGGACATGCTTCCTTTATTATTTAATGGAACTAAAGCAGGAGAAATTAAACTAGTTAAGGTGCTTAAGTTCTTCAAACCCTGAAGTGGAGATTCCTCTGGTGGTGGTCTTGGAAAGGCTATCACCATCAACCTATTCCCACTTACTGCTGAGGATAAAATTCCCCCTCTCCTCTGAGATCTCATCATTTGGAAGTGGTTCTTCAAGGAAGATGGTGCAGGATGATCCTGCCGGACTGCTATAGTTCCATTAAATAATAAAGGAAGCATCCCATATATAAAACAACAAAAAATTCTTTACTTTTTGAGATTCATATATTTTTAAAATATTTTCTAGCTATAGATGGTTGAATTTGGGGATAGACAGAACTGATTGTACTCAATAAAAAAAAGGCAAGGGCAAGAATAGAATGAACCAAAAGAACAATCAGAACAAGTCATTTAATCAAAGGGGAATGAATTATTTCCCTGGTTGCTTGCAGGCCAAAAGAGAAAGGTGAGAGGCGGTGAGGCTACCTGAGGTTGCAAGTTCTGTTACACTGGAACGTCTAATGAGAAGCCCCTTGCATGTTTCCCAGACAGCCAGACTTTCAAAGGCTTGGGAAGACAGAGAAGAAGCCTTTTGTATCAAGTGAGTGGAGCAGACAGATAGGGAAAAAATTAGTTCGGCACATAACGTTATTACCTGCCTTCACTTAAGTACTAGGCTACCCAATTAATAACGCTTGAAAATGAACTACAGGCCAGAGTAACTCCATAACACCAGAATAAAATAACCCACAAAATTGGCACTTATAAAAATGTTTGCATGTGCAGCCCTGTGGTATTTTGATGCGACAGGCAAAAAAACACTGCTACCATGTTGTTGATTAGGTGGGAAAAGGTGGAGATTTTCCAGTCAATGCAATAGGTTACATAATATTTTTCTAAACCTTCATTTAGATAAACAAAGGCATAGTTGCTGATATATCTGAAAATCAAGAAAAGGAAATTATTGAAAAACACAATGAGATCAGGAGACATGTGCAGCCAACTGCCAGCAATATGATGAAAATGGTAAGATACAAATCACTGATACTGTTGATGACTCTTGAAAACCCTTCACTGTGGCTTTTGCAGGCAAACTGTTCCCATTTGTAGCTTCCAGCATTATAGACAGCTAGAAAATAGCCCATCTAATACATTTAGAGTTAGAATGAAAGATGCATGAAAGCAACTGCAGGAAGGCAAGATGAGAGAAATTGAGATAGCAAAATATTCCACAAGAGAAAAAAAATGCTCAACAATCATAGATATTTGATAAATGAGGAACACCCATTGTGTACATTCTATATTACACATTAACTGAATCATAGGATCCTAAAATCATAGAGTCAGAAGAGACCACAAGGGCCATCCAGCCCAACCCCCTGCCATGCAGAAACTCTCAGTCAAAGCATACCCGACAGATGGCCATCCAGCCCCTGTTTGAAGACCTCCAAAAAATTTGACTCCACCTGACTTTGAGGAAGTGTGTTCCACTGTCGGACAGCCCTTAGTGTCAGGAAGTTCCTCCTAATGTTGAGGTGAAATCTCTTCTCCTGCAGCTTGCATCCATTGCTCCGGGTCCTTGTCTCTGGAGTAGCAGAAAACAAGCTTACTCCCTCCTCAATATGACATCCCTTCAAATATTTAAACAGGGCTATCATATCATCTCTTAACCTTCTTTTCTCCAGGCTAAGCATCCCCAGCTCCCTAAGGCATTCCTCATAGGGCATGGGACCCTTCACCATTTTAGTCACACTCCTTTGGAAATGCTCCAGTTTCTCAATGTCCTTTTTGCATTGTGGTGCCCAGAACTGGACACAATATTCCAGGTGGAGCCTGACCAGAGCAGAGTACAGTGGCACTATTACTTCCCTTGATCTAGACACTATACTTCTATTGATGCAGCCTAAAATTGCATTGGCCTTGTTAGCTGCCCCATCGCACTGTTGACTCATGTTCAACTTGTGGTCTACTTGGACTCCTAGATCACTTTCACACGTAGTTTCATTCAGCCAGGTGTCCCCCATCCTATATCTGTGCATTTCATTTCTCTGCCCTAAGTGCAGTACCTTACATTTCTCCCATTTTGTTAGCTGTGGCCCAGTTTTCTAGTCTAATCAGGTCATTTTGAATTTTGATCCTGTCCTCTGGAGTATTAGCTATTGTTCCTAATTTGGTGTCATCTGCAAATTTAATAAGTATGCCCCCAATTAGTCATCCAGGTCATTGATAAAGATGTTGAACAGTACTGGGCCCAGGACAGAACCCTGTGGGACCCCACTGGTCACTTCTCTCCAGGATGAAAAGGAGCCATTGTTGAGCACCCTTTGGGTTTGGCCGGTCAACCAATTACCAATCCATGTAACAGTTTCGTTGTCTAGTCCACATTTTACAAGCTTGTTTGCAAGAATGTCATGGGAAACCTTGTCAAAGGCCTTACTGAAATCAAGATATATTATATCCACAGCATTCCTTTAATCTACCAAGATGATAGTTTTTATATATAAAAAAGATATTAGATTTGTCTGGCATGACCTGTTTCTCTGAAACCCATGTTGACTTTTTGTGATTATGGAATTGCCTTCTAGATGTTCACAGACTCTTTGTTTAATGATTTGCTCCAGAATCTTCCTGGTATTGATGTCAGACTAACTGGACGATAATTGTTGAGATCCTCTTCCCCCCACCCATTATCCCTCCTCCAGTCTTCTGGGACTTCTCCTGTTCTCCAGGAGCCCTCAAAGATTATTGCCAATGATTCCAATATTACATTAGCCAGCTCTTTCTAATACTCTTGGATGTAGTTCATCAGGTCCTGGAAATTTATATTAATTTAGGTTAACAGGTATTCCTGTATTATCTCTACTTATTCTGTGCTGAATTTCCCCCTATTCTGTCCCATTTTCCTCAGGTTGAGCACCCTTTGCCTTTACTGAAAAGACTGAAGCAAAGAAGGTGTTGAATAATTCTGCCTTTTCTCTGTGTCCTGTTAGCATTTTGCGATCTCCTCCACGCAGTGGATCTACCGTTTCCTTCTTCTTCCTTTTTCTGCAGACATATTCTTATTCTTATACAATGTCAGCAATGTCACTGAGGGCTGAAACATAAGGCCCTTTTGTGCCACTTTCTGGGTGGCATGGGAGCGTGGTGTTTATATGCCACACACTCCCAAGCCTCCTTGAAGCCTTCTGTTTGTTTACATGGCTTCCAGGTGCTCCAGCAGTGTGGCATTTACATGCCACATGCCACCAGAGCACCTTAAAGCTGGCTTCCCACTGCAGTAGGGCAGAACAGCTGGCTTTTTGCTGCTGCAAAAAGGAACTGCTGTTTGCATCTCCCTTTTGGTTGGCCAAAAGGCAGTTTGGGGCTACGGCGTGGGGTTGCCATGGCCCTAATCTGGCTTTGGAAGGGGCAACTTGAAGCCACCCTTTCAGGGCATTCTGTTTTGTCCCATAGTTAAGTATATGATTAATCAATGTGTTTTAAGCATTTTACTCTAGCTCAGTCAAGCTAAATGTGTGGCAGATATTTAGATAACCATGTATCCCTCCTAAATATGCTGGCATGTTAACTGACTTGGTCTTGGAAACATTAGCATAATTAAATTCACACAACATTAGATACACTTTAAAAAAATCCAGCATAGAACAGGCTAGAAGGTGAGAAAAAGAGGAAGTCAATGGAAAGAAATTGATAAATCTGCCCATCCATAGCCTGCACTATGTGCATTTGAGACTAGTGACAAACAAACAAACAAAACAAGCTTCATTTATATACCACTTCACACTGCCTAAGCAGTGTCTAAGTGGTTTACAACTGTAAGCTAATTTGCCCCCAACAATCTGGGTACTCATTTTAGTGACCTTGGAAGGATGCAAGCCTGAGTCGAGCTTGAGCCCTTTTGCTGGTCTTGAACTAGGAACCTTATGGTTTTGAGTGAATGGCTGCACTACAGGCATTTCACCACTGCGCCACCAGGGCTCCTCTTATTCCAGTTATTCACTGCATCTATCTAACCATTCTGTCCCCCAGGTATCCCTTTCCATTTCTTTCCATGGCCCACTCTTCTACCCCTAATAATTCTAGAGGCCATCAAAATGAGTTGATTATAAACTATATAGATTGGGGCTCAGTTCTTCCCAATGTATATTTGTATAAAAGGAACTGAACAATATAAGAGAGAGTATGAGGTTTTAAATTATTTTTAGAGGTACTTTACAACAACAAAACCAACAGCAACAGTTGTGGTTCTATCTGCATCCATTGCTGATCAACTGTAGCTTCTAGGCATGCTTCATTAGGAACCCAATGTACTGCAAGTTTGGTTCTCCCTCCAGTACAGGAGGGAGATATTGATCTTTGCCTGCAGCTCTCAATTTATTTTATTATTATTATTATTAATTATTCAAACACTAATATTTTCTTAATATAAGACATTCATAAAAGGTTACAACACTAACAATACTACAGGTATTACAAAAACAAAGACAAAACCCTTTTATATAGTTCTACATCTATAAAACTATTCCATATTCCACTGTATTAACTTATAAAGACAAGCGTTAACAAATGACTTCCAACTTGCCAGGTCTTGGTATCAAACCAACTACAGTTGGCCCTTCTTATACACGGATTTTTTATACGCGGATTCAAGCATCTACGGTTTGAAGATGTTCCTAAATCGTATACATTTCAAATATCAAACTTTGATTTTCCATTTTTTATAAAGGACATCATTTTGCTATGTCATTATATTTAATGGGACTTGAGCATACACGGATTTTGTTATACACAGGGGATCTTGGAACCAAATACCAGCGTATAACAAGGGTCCACTGTATTAATTCTACTTCTCTAATATCGTGTGTGTGTGTGTGTGTGTATAATTTTAAAAAACTCAAGCCCTGTCTGTACAGGCAAAATAAAATGTCCTCCCCTCCATTGATACAGCAAGTAGAACTGATGATGCAGGGCTCAGTCCCCTGTTTTGATGCGAACTGTCTGGATGACAACTGGCTAGGACATTAGCAAACCTAAGGTATTATGCTCTTAAATTTTTTTATCAAAGACGGTGGGCCACCCAGCATTGCGACAGAGTGCCCAAGGTAAGCTCCCAGAGTATTCTGGCCAATCAAAAGCCACCTCATTTTCTAATGGTAATACTGATTATTAATAAATGACATACTACTTAAGAATACAATCTGTGCTATTCTAGAAATCCTAAAACAAGAGGCAAAACAGACCGGCTCAAAACACCTGCTTCCCAGTGACTTGAGGGCATGCACAACACTTGCCCCGAAGCCTCTTCAAAGTTTCTGAGCTGCCCACACATGGGCCAGCTTCACATCACTCCAGCAGCATATTGTTTACACACTACACATCACAGGAGTGCCATAAAGTCACAGAGGGGAGATAACAGATGGCTTTTTGCAAGCTCACAAAATAACGGCATTTTGCTGCTTTGTGTGTGTGTGGGGGGGGGGGGGGACAGCCTCAACCCAGCTTTCTCAGCTCTCTTCGGGGTGGTCTGTTTCGCCCCTAAATATTTTTCGCCATTTCTTTTTTCCTATACTCAATCATTAATCTCCAGTCAACTTTAAATAACTCAATAGTTCTTTCTCTTATAAGATTGGTTATTTTATCCATTTCTACAAATCCATTACGCTTTACTAGCCATTCTTTTTGGGCAAGAAGGACATTCCAATGTTGTGAATACAACTATCTGGCTGCTGTGACTATCCCATTCTTCTTTTCAGTTTGTTGTTCTAAAATCCCAAGTTAAAAAAAAAATCAGGTCTCAATTGAATTTTGGATATTAGTATATCTTCCATCGCTTTCTGTATTTATGTCAATTTTTTTTTATTGCTCTTTCACAAGTCTATCACATGTGATGAAAAAGTCCATTCTATTTTTTCCCCTGACATTTCCAACATAGGTTAGAAGTACCTTTATACATTCATACCTTAGGAAATCTTTTATGGAGTTAAATAATATCACCTTGTAAGGATTTTCTTTTAGATCATAATTCAAAATAAATTTCAAACCTTTTCCCCACATATTTTCCCATTTGTATATTATGATCAATATTTTGTGCCCATTTCACCATTTACTCTTTTACTTATTCATCTTCCATCTCAGTTTTTAAGAGTGTTTTTTACATTTTGGCTATGAAGTGGCCATCATTTGAAAGCAGTTGTATTTAAAATTCTGATCTGGAAATCTCAAAACCATATAATTTATTATTTATTTTAAATTGCTTAAACAATTGCCTATAGAAATGCCACTGAATCTCTATTCCCTGCACATTGAGTTCTTCCATCAATGTAATGCAATATTCATTTTTTTCTCTAATACTAAAAGCTTTCTATATGTAATTCATTTAACATTTAATTTATTTTCTCATGCATAAAATTCTTTTGTTATTAAATAAATTTTATTATTAAAAACAGCTTTAAACAATAACATTATAAACAAAACATATTCATACACATATACACATTACATACATTTAAATACCTACACACTATTAAATTATCATGTGGTAAAATCTACAAAGGCAAAACAGAATCATAGAATCATAAAATCACCTTATAATACCATAAAATAATAGATTTGAAAAAAAACCCTATCCAACCTAACATTATATTTTATAACAATTATTATTAAAGCCAGCATTTGCCTTGATTTTGTCATTCTAAAGAAACTCATGCCACTCAAATTTTGAATAAAAAAACTATCAAATATAAAAGTTTCTTGTTTTGTTTCTTTAAAAAAAGACTTAACCAAATTAAACAGGCAAAAGAATACGCTTTCAAATTCAGCAGTCCCAAACTGTGGAGCTCACTTTAACTGTGGAGCTCATTTTAAATGTGCTGCTGCTTGGATATGAAAGGATGTCATGTTGAGGAGGGAGCAAGCTTGTTTTCTGCTGCTCCAGAGAACAGGACCCGGAACAATGGATGCAAGCTACAGGAAAAGAGATTCCACCTGAACATTAGGCATGGCAGGGGGTTGAACTGGATGGCCCTAGTGGTCTCTTCCAACTCTACGATTCTATGATTCTATTTTTGTGCCTTGTATCTCCATTGTAACTGGCCTACTGTCATGATACAGCTAAAAGGTGTCTCCCCCCTTTGTTTTATTAAGGAATGGAGTACAAAAGCTAGTGAAAGTGCTAAAAAATCAGTTGAAAAGTGCCGAGGAACAGTGAGTCCCAAAGACGAGCTATTTGTGGATGGTAAGTGAAGAAGGAGACTGAAGGCTCTTGTACTACAATTTGTTATATTCCTTTAATCCATTTTAATGTCCTTTGATTTCTTAGGCAGCTGCCACACTGAAGAAATAAAGCATAGAATCATAGAATCATAAAATCGTAGAGTGAAGAGACCACAAGGGCCATCCAGTCCAACCTCATTGTGCCATGCAGGAACTCTGAATCAAAGCATCCCCGACAGATGGCCATCCAGCCTCTGTTTAAAGACCTCCAGGGAAGGAGACTTCACTACACTCCGAGGGAGTTTGTTCCACTGTCGAACAGCCCTTATTGTTGAGGTGGAATCTCTTTTCCTGTAGCTTGCATCCATTGCTCCGGGTCCTAGTTTCTGGAGCAGCTGAAGACAAATTTGTTCCCTCCTCAATATGACATCACTTCAAATATTTAAACAGGGCTATCATATCACCTCTTAACCTTCTTTTCTCCAGGCTAAACATCCCCAGCTCCCTAAGTCGTTCCTCATAGGGCATGGTTTCCAGACCCTTCACCACTTTTGTCGCCCTCCTTTGGACACGCTCCAGTTTCTCAATGTCCGCTTGTTGAATTGTGGTGCTCAGAACTGGACACAATATTCCAGGTGGGGCTTGATCAAAGCAGAATAGAGTGGCACTATTACTTCCCTTGATCTAGTCACTATACTTTTATTGATGCAGCCTAAAATTGCATTGGCCTTTTTAGCTGCCGCATCACACTGTTGACTCATGTTCAACTTGTAGTCTACTTGGATTCCTAGATTCCTTTCACATGTAGACTCGTTCAGCCAGGAGTCCCCCGTCCTATATCTGTGCATTTCATTTTTCCGCTGTTTGACACCATTTTAATTTCCATAGCTCAATGCTATGGAATCCTGTGATTTGGAGTTTGTTGTGGCACCAGAGCTCTCAGGCAAGGAATTCCATAGCATTGTCATGGCAGTTTTCATTATTGTTGTTATTGTTACTGTGATTATTTTCTTTCCCCTTTTAATATTTTGTGTTTTTCATTATTTTCCTTTATTTTTATCCTTTTCCTAATATATTCCATATGTGACTACATAAAAATATATTTAGATGTCTGAGTATACACACACACAAATATGTGTGTGTATTTAATTCTCTACTCTTAATGTACTTTTCTTTCCCCCTATTTGTTTATATAAAAAAGTCTGACCAGTCTTGTCTGAAGTTATTTGTTGATTTGTTCCTGATTAGATGGGTTAACTTGTCAGATTCCATAAAATCATATCATTTAAGCAAACAATCCATTGTGTCTGGTTCTTCCTTTGCTTTCCTAGTTTTGCATATATAATTCTTGCCACTATTATCATATAAAACATCATCTTTCTGTATTTTATCTCTATATCTTTTTCAAATATTCCCAAAAGGAACATTTTAGGATCTTTATATTTATATCTAGTATCTTCTTTATTAGCAAATGTATTGGTTTCCAGTATATTTTGCTTTTCTACAATCCCACCACATACAATACAAAGTACTTTTTTTCCTGAACACTTTGTACATTTGCTTGTATTTTTGTACAGTATATTTTTCCTCCTTTTCAGGGGTCAGATTTTTGCCATTTTTCAAATACCTGGATCAAATTGTATAGTAATTTCAGGGATCAGATTTTATAGTAATATTCCTCCATAGTATAACTAAGGTCTAAACTGCACTTCTAAATTAATGCAGTTTGACACTGTCCTAACTGTCATGGCTCAATGCTATGGAATTCCAGGATTTGTAATTTTACAACATATTTTGGCACTTCTGACAGACAGCTCTAGTGCCGTAACAAACTACAAATCCCAGCTGCGAACAAGTCTACATAGGGAACATGAAACACAGTGTTCAAACAGGAATCAAGGAACATGAGAGACGCTGCCAGAAAAATCAGCAGTACCATAACACATTATAAACCATCCTGGGCATAAAATGCTATTTGAAAACACTGAAATTCTGGACCATGCCAACAACCATTGGGCCAGAATGCACAGGAAAGCCACTGAAATCCATAAACACCTGGACAATTTCAACAGGAAAGAAGAAAACCTGAAAGTAAACAAAGTTTGGCTACCGGTCCTGGAAAATACCAACATCAAGACCCACCAGATGCAAAGGAAAACCACCCAGGGTGAAGGGGTTTTCCAACAGACAATGGATTATTAATAGACACTCTGAGTCCTTGTCATTCAACAACAGAACAATACACAAATTAACATGTAAATCACTTCCTCTCAACCAAGGGTCACACAGTTTATATACTCCACTCTCTCCCATGCCAGAATTCTCTGAAGATGTCAACCACAAATGCTGGCAAAACATCAGGAACAAACTCTTCTAGAATACAGCTTCATAGCCAGAAAAATCCACAAAAAACTATTTCCTTACAGAATCAATTCCTACAAGCCTGGGTTTCATCCCTTTTATATAGCTTCTTAGTGCACTACTTAAATTTTATTGATTCTGTTTTAATTTTTCTCCTGATCATATCATAGAATCATAGAATCGTAGAGTTGAAAAAGACTACAAGGGCCATCCAGTCCAACCCCCTGCCATGCAGGAACTTTCAATTAAAGCATCCTTATTGACAGATGGCCATTCAGCCTCTGTTTAAAGACCTGCAAGTGATGGACACTGTGCTGGAGAAGCTAACTTTTTCCCTCTCAACACCAGGGCCAAGTCAGCAATGGAGCAGCTGCAGCCAGAGGTGAGTGGCCAGAGCTGGGCCAAGTCAGCAATGGAGTCTTGCCTCCCTTCATCCAACTGTGTCTCCTGTTGGAAACATGATCCTCACAAGGAAAGCCTGTAAAGAATTGAGAATTTCTTCTCCACCTGTGTTTGATTTACCTATGAGAAGGAGGAAGATAGTTCAAACAAAAATCTCAAACTTTTTTTCTCCATAAGGCTGCTCCTTATGGAGTTAAATGAATGTTTGTTGAGCAAAAACCACATGATAGGCCAATAGAATCTCCTTGGAGAAAGCTGGAGTCTTTGATTCCCAACGAAGCCCATGCACCCTTAACAGACCTAGCAACTGAAATTGCAGAAGCTAAAGGTTTGCTGGGATCAAATCGCTACCGTATTTTCCGGCATATAAGATGACTTTTTATCCCTGTCTTATACACCGCGGTTGGTGGTCTCCACAGAGACAGACAAATGGCGTAGCCACCTCTCTGTCTCCGGGATCCTTGTGGGTTTCTATCCCAGCAGGCACCACAGCCAGTCTCTCTCTTGTCGCCATTGCTGGTTTTGGGCCTGAAAAGGTGATGGAGAAGCAGCTCCAGAGCCGATCCAGTGGGAGAGGGATGGTCAGGCCAAGGGAAAGAGCTGGTCCCTTATACCTCACCGCCGCTGCTTGGGATACTCTGCTCCAGCGGCTTCTTCTGCGGTGGGGCCGGACTGCCCCTTGCGACACCTGCCTTCCTTTCAATGAGGGGAGAGAGAGGAGAAGGGAGAGGATACTGGAAGGTGTGGTTATCCCCCTGTTTTAAAAAGGAGGAGGAGGAAGAGGAGAGGCGTGGGGGATAATGATACCCAAATTTGTTTCTCCATGTCTTGGACTGCTTCAGTGACCAAGGATGGCATCTCTCCTCTGAATGACTGTCTGAGGTCGGTAATGGATTGGATGAGGGAAAATAGACTTAAACGGAATCCAAATAAAACGAAGGTACTCGCTATAGGTAATCTTAATCCGGGAATGGTGATAAACTCTCCTGTATTGGACGGGGTCACACTTCCCCTAAAGGACTGTGTTCATAGCTTGGGGGTATTCCTGGACTCATCGCTTCACCTGTCGTCCCAGGTTGACATGACAGCCAGGAGTGCCTGTTATCAGCTTTGGCTGATACGCCAGTTACGCCCCTTCCTGGAACGGGAAAACCTTGAAATGGTTGTACACGCCCTGGTAACCCCTCGTCTCTGTTTCTGCAGTGCGCTCTACATGGGGCAACCCTTTTGCCACCTTCGGAATCTGAAACTGGTCCAAAACATGGCAGCCAAATTGGTGACTGGGAGTTCCAAGTTTGATTCTATCATGCCTATCTTAAAATCCCTACACTGGCTGCCTATTAGCGTCTGGGCACAGTACAGTATAAGGTGTTGGATATTACCTATAAAGCCCTACATGGCTTGGGTCCAACTTACCTGAGGGAACGCCTCCTCCCATATAATCCTTCCTGCACTCTCAGGTCCTCAGGGAAGAAACCTACTACAGTCACAGAGAACTAGACTACTAACTACCTCCCAGAGGACATTTGCTGCTGCCGCTCCAAAAATCTGGAACGATCTGCCGGATGAGATCCACCAACTAACATCTTTCGAGGCCTTTAAGAAGGCAATAAAAACAGATCTGTTCCAACGGGCCTTCCCAAATTAATCCCCTAATTTCACTCTTCACGTGCCTAAATTGTTTCTCTTCGGACCAAGTTGAATACTTTGATATTATTGTTTTCTATTTTATATGCTGTTACCTGCCTTGATCCAACACAGGGAAAGGCGAGTTATAAATAAATATTATTATTATTATTATTATTATTATTATTATTATTATTAGTATCTCATTTAGAGTTAACTGTGTGGCTAAGATTGCCATATCATGGATCCTGGTGGGACATTCCCATTTTTATAGTATTTGGGAATGTCCTGTCCTGTTTAGATACATGTTCCAGCTCCCAGGCCTCCCCAATGCCAATCGCCATGTTTCCAATCTCCTCCAGGTCCAGCCTATATTTCCCAACAATAGGGGAAGCGGTCATGTTTGTGGTGACCTGAGACTGCAGCCAGGGGGTTGGCTGTTCCAGCTACTGCATCTCCATTGGCCAGGCTCAGAAGAGGAGGCACTTTCTATTCAAACCTGTGTGCACACGAGAGAGAGAGAGGAAGAGCAGGCGAGAGAGAGGGAGTGAAGGCAGGCTGAGAGAGAGATCTGACAAGGCCTGGTATTGGTAGGCCTTGCTGGGCCGGGGGGGGGGGGGGGGGGGGGGGGGATTGGGCTACCAACACCATTTATGTTTATTGATGTTTTTGGCTTTTAGTTGGTTGTGTCCTCCATTTTTCATGAATGTCCTCCATTTTGGGCTAATTTTTGTCCTACATTTTCCAACATTTTGTCCTGGTTTGGTGGTAGAGAATTATGGCAACCCTGTATGAGGCCACTGCTGTCGTCTCTGAGAAATCCTCCACCAGTTTCACCCTCCACTACTGCTGCTGTCCCATAGCTGTTTGGCATGTTTAGTCTGGTTCCTCAGTAAAAGCCTGTTTGACTTGGGGCATACTATCAGACATAATGCTACCATCAGCATAGCCTCTTACTTCACTGGAGCATCACTCCCCTTTACCCAGACAGGTACTGCCAAAGTATTGCTAGGTAGGAGGTCACAAAGAAATTCAAGGATCTTCATGGTGTCAGTTAATGAGCTTTGATTTAGTTTGTGGAGGGAGATTAATTTGGCACACCCAAGAATCCTATGGCCTAGAGAGTAATGGCTTTTGGGAAGCCCACCTCTTCATATCAGTGAATGACAGAGACAAGAATTAGTGAAGCATAAAACTTTCCCACATTTTTTGTATTTTTATTCACTTTCTCTAATTATTAAATACAATATTTACAGTGATATTTTATTTTTAATCGACATGTAACCAATATATGATCTTCATGTAATAAACCAAGCTACTAATTTGTGTGTTTGGCAATGGTCTTATATCCATAGAAATGCAATTTCTGTGGACAAGTTAGCAAAAGCATTTAAGTATTGTAACTTAGATATAAATAGACACAAATATATCTTTCTGTAGCCTTAAACATAAACTATATTTCTTCCTGTTACAGGAACCTTCTGCATTCAGATTGTTTTGCAATCAAAGCAGGTTAGCTCTTGGTCAGATACAATCCAGGTGTGGAATAATACAGGAGTCAGTTTCAAGTATGGCATTGGAGCAACTGACCCCAAAAATGATATTTCTGTCTATACTCAGGTATGAAATGATAAACATCTAGCATGTGATATATTGCTCAGCTAATGTCAGTGGTTGTCAGAGATGTCAGAATGTGTTGAGCTCCTTTGCTGCACCATCACTTCCTAAATTTGTTAGACCTGTTTTGTTTTTGTTTTGTTTTTGTTTTTTAAATCTCAGAATTCCTCCCAGGCTTTCTAAAGGGGTGAGTGTCATTTCCCAGCTGTTTTAAGTTCAGGTGAGGCCTTTTTTAAAATCAAGAAGTAAACAAACAAACAAAACAAATAACCTTAAAGTTATGTGGAACATTTTTAGTTTTTAAAGAATATTATCCTCCCCAAATCTGATGGTCTTACCCCTGGGTAGCTTCAAAACGCAGTTCACATGTCATATTATTATTATTATTATTATTATTATTATTAACTTTTATTTATAAAGTGCTGTAAATTTACACAGCGCTGTACATACAATCTTTTTAAAATTAGACGGTTCTCTGCCCTCAGGCTTACAATCTAAAAAGACATGACACAAAAGGGGAAGGGAATGGTGGTGGGGAAGGGGATGAGGTCCAGCATTTCTTCTCAACCTCTGAGGCCTGGACCAGGGGAGATGGACTGGAGGGAGGACTTGGCTTGTTGGAGCTAGCCCGCCTCTCTCTCCCTCAAGATGGTGGATGAAGGGAGGGCTGTCCTATTAGTGATGTGGTAGTATATCATAGTAGTAGTAGTGTGCTGGATTCAGACTTAAGCATTAGCAATTAGATTCTACTGAATGGAATGAGCCATGGTGCAGAGAGAAAGGGGCAACCCCCAAAATTAAACTGAGACACCTTCAATTGGATGGAATGCTTTGCTATTTTGAGAACTGGGTTTTCCTTGTTAGAAAATTGTGGGCTCCAAGAAGTTGTTTTATGTTATGCTAATGTCCCATCTCTGTCTATTGGAACATCACCAGCCAAAATGGGAACACTCACTACATCTTGGGATGTGAGATGGATGGACAGTTCATATTAAAAGTTTTATTGCCTTATTTCCAATTCAGAATCTTGGCCAAATGCCCAAAACTGATTGTTAGTTGTGAAGGTTTTTGCCATTTTATAATAAATTTTCTTTAAAAATTAGTCTCTATGTTCTATCAAACACTTTTCTTTGTATTTGTAACATTATTATACTGTGTAGAAACAAGAATTTCTGATCAATCCAGGATTTAAAGTCATTATTTCATTTTTTTCCCCTTATGTGCCTAGCTTGTTTGGCATAATTCAAATCAGGTTGGATGTGCATTAGCTCTCTGCCCAATGAATAAATTTAGCTACTTCTACCTGTGCAATTACTGCCCTGCGTAAGTATTAATTTTGAATTAACATACTGTTCATTCACTGCTTTCAAGAGTTCCCCATGAACACTCTGATACACACACACACAAACACACACACACACAATATGTGTGTGTATGAAATTATGTAAGGAAATGAAGTGGTATTTCAGTAGAGAAAGCAAACTTGTGTATGCAGGAGTCCACTAACCAAACTACAGATGAATAAGGAAGCTCTTCAAAGCTGTGTTAGTCTGTATAATCTTGTAGCACCTTTGAGACTAACTGATAAAAAGAAGTTGGAAGCATGAGCTTTCATACACTTAAACAGAAGTTCTCTACCAGCCTGCACCTCAGGAAGAACACTACCATCCCCACATCACTGTAGGTAAATTTGTGCTTAAGTCCATCCAGCAGTTCACCTACCTGGGAAGCATCATCTCCTCAGATGCCAAAATTGATAAAGAGATCGATCACAGACTAGCAAAGGCATATAGTGCATTCTGAAGGCTTCATAAAAGAGTCTGGAGTAACAAATACCAAAATCAGTGTGTATAGAGCCATTGTACTGTCTATTCTCCTTTATAGGTCTGATACATGGTGTATCGCCAACACCTACAACTCCTCGAACGCTTTCATCAGCGCTGTTTCTGCACAATTCTAAATATACACTGGACTGACTATGTGACAAATGTTGCTGTCCTTGAGCAAGCAGGGATCACCAGCATTGAGGCCATGCTATTGAGGATGCAGCTGCACTGGGCCGGGCACATTTCTAGGAGGAAGGACATCGCCTCCCAAAAATAGTATTCTACAGTGAATTTGCCACGGGTCAGTGTAAGAGGGGCGCCCCAAAGAAGAGATACAAGGACTCCCTGAAGCAACATCTCAGGCTCAGCCAAATTGATCACCAACAAGGGCCCGCCCTGGCCTCGCATTGGGAGGCATGGAGACGCACTATCCATGATGCTGCAGCCTTCTTTGAAAGTTCACACCGAATGAGTCTCGAAGAGAAACAACAATGCGAAAGAACCACAACTTGGAAACATCACCCAAGGAGACTTTCTGCTGTGCTTTCTGCCACCGGACCTGTTTATCTCGGATTGGCCTTTTTAGTCATCAACGCACTTGTAGAAAGCACGGGATGAGTCCTTCCTGAATCTTCATCCACGAAGTAAAGCCAGAGATATGAGAATGTCAATTCAAATTTTAAAAATCCCTTGTGTATGAAAATGAAGTAGAACGTCCAGTTTTAACAATACAGTAGTTGTTTGTGAACAAAGGCATTGGAAACTAGCCTTTGTGTATGGGAATGAAGTGGCAAGTCCAGTTTGTCATTGGAAATAAACCTGTAGATGAACAAAAGGACTACAAAGATAGATTGGAAAGAGAAACAACAGAATTGGAGTTCATCCACAGACTACAGTTCATCAGCAATGGGTTGAACAAAGTTAATGGCTTTGTGGCACACTACACACATTTCATCACTATCTAACCCCCTCTATTCTCTTCACCTACAGACTAGGTTCGAATGCCAGACTAGACTTGCCATACAAAAAAGGCTAGTTTCCATACACAAAGGGTAGTTATTTATTTATTTATATAGCACTGTAGATTTGCACAGCGCTGTACATAAAAACAATAAATATAAAAGAGTAAACCTGCCTATGGCGTACAATCTAAGAAATAATAGGATAATATATATATAAAATACATAGCAATACAGGAAATGATTCAATAAAACAGACAACAAAAGAACATGAAATAGCAAGTGACAATCATGCAATGTCTGGGAACGCTTCTCTGAACAGGATGGTCTTCAACTCCGTTTTGAAGCTGGTTAAAGAAGTGATGGCTCTTGCTCATGGAAGAAGAAGGTTCCAGGAGTGAGGGGCAGCAAGTGAAAAGGGGCAAATCCGAGATGTGGCAGAGGAAATCCTGGGCTGAGACAGGAGACCTTGACTACCAGAACTGAGGGCCCTAGTGGGAAGGTGAGGATAAAGAAGGTCTGATAAGTAAGGAGGGGCCAGCCCATGGAAGGCTTTAAACGTCGACAGCAGGAGCTTATACTGAATACGGAAAGGGAGGGGGAGCCAGTGAAGGGATGCCAGAAAAGGAGAGATATGGTCAGAGCGGTGGGCAGATGTGATAATGCATGCTGCTGAATGCTAGACAGAAATTAAAGGACAGAGGTGAGAAAGAGGAAGCCCAGCCAGGAGGATGTTACAATAATCAAGTCATGATACCACTAGGGCATGGGCCAGAATCTTGGCAGTAGAGGCGGAGAGATATGGTCGGATTTTGGCAGAATTGTATAAGAAGAATCTACAAGCCTTGGCTGTAGTCTGGATCTGAGGGATACACGACAGAGAGGAATCAAGGATAAAACCAAGACTGTGGGCTTGCTGGACTGATTGAATAGAAATGTTGTCCACAGAGACAGAAAAGGAGTGTTGAAGGGTGGGCTTAGGAGGGAAGACAAGAAACTCCATCTTGGATATGTTGAGCTTCCACTACGAGACAGCTGTGAGTGGATTAGTTTCCAATGCCTTTGTTCACAAACAACCATAATTAAAACTGGACTTCATTTCCACACACAAAGGATTTTTAATTTGAATTTATATTCTCACACACCGATGGCATATATGTCTGTCACTGGATTTCCACTCCACCAAATGAATCTGAGGAAGTAGACATAAGTCTATGAAAGCTTATGCTGCAAACTTCATTCAGTTACTCTCAAAGGAGCTACAAGAGCTCTCTACATAGTAAAGCTCTTGTAAACATTAAAAAATCCACTTTAATATTGGCTCTTCAGCATATCAAAATATATGTGGACATTTGTGTGCATTTTTATATGTACACACGCACAAAAAAGGATGTGGTGGCTCAAGCAGTTAAGATATTTGACTCTGTTGATTGCAAAATCGGCAGGTTGGCAGTTTGAGGCCCAGGTGCCGGATGATGGGGTGAGCTATCACTAATCCCAGCTTCAGCCAACCTAGCAGTTCAAAATCATGCAAATGCAAGTAGATAAATAGGTTCTACTTTGGTGTGAAGTCAAACAGCGTTCTGTGCAGTCATTTTGGCCACATGATCACAGAGTAGTCTCTGACAACGCTGGCTCTTTGGCTTAGTAACAGACACAATGTTCCCTATGGTAAGACATGACTTGACAACCTTGTCAACGGGGAATACCTTTACCTTTACCTTTTTTATATGCATAAGAATGCAAACATATTTCTGTGTGTATTTCCCTTAGTATACATATTTTTATAAGCAATTTCCCCTAGTATATTCTTGTATAGTAGCTTCACCTAGTGTTTTCATTTGTATAGGCAATTTTACTAAATGTATGACATTCATGTGTACACTTTTCACTAACTTTTGCATCCATTCACTCATTCATTTAGACTTATGGGTGCTTCTTAACAGCAAGAGTTATTTACAACAAAACAAAACAAAACAGATGATTAACACTGTACATAATCATTATAACAAAATAAAAATTATACAAATACTATCAATACACAGAATTTAGAAACACTCAATGTAAGTGTTCATCCATGACATACATTTGCATCTCCCACACACATAGGACACACCAATCTGGTATGAATATCATATATCAACAATATACAGTAGGTCCTTCTTATACACAATTTTTTTAAAAATACAGATTCAAGCATCTACAGTTTGAAAATGTTCAAAAAAAAGTATAAATTTCAAATATCAAACCCGTGATTTTTCCAATTTCAAAAGGAACACCATTTTGCTATGTCATTATATCATTATATCATTAATGGGACTTGAGCATCCACGGATTTGTTATCCACGGGGGATCTTAGAACCAAACCCCAGCGTATAACAAGTGTTCACTGTATAGCCCTCTCTAATGCCCCAAACTCTATGAGAATTAGTATTTATTTGCCAGGAATTCAGTGGAATTTACTCTTGTACACCTAAAAGGTACCAGATCCTATTTGATCTTTGAAACTGAACAGGATCAGCTCTGGTTAGCACCACTGCTGTAGGCTAAATTTCAGAGGAAGGGACTGGCAACACCACCTCTGAGTATTCCTTGCTCATGCCTATGAAATTAATGGGGTCAGAATAAGTTGACAGGCTACTTAAAGGTACATACACACAGGCATACACATAAAGGGTGAGAAAATCCTTTCTCTCTATTACTGAGTTAAAATACCAGAACAAAAAGAAAATGCCCTTTGTTGTGAAACAACTTGAAATGATTTTCTCTTAGGAGGTAGAACTGGAGGCACACAACCATTCTATCATCACACACATGAAAATAATTTCCTGCAAATCTTGCTTTCAAAATCAATTATTAAAAAGTGTTTTGAACTCTGCTGAAGCTACTCAAGTTTTATTCAGATTCTGCTTTATTTTTAATCTTTAAAGACCTATTCTTTATAGTAATAATAATCATCTTTTTTATTCTTCCATGATTTTAGAGGGAATATAGTATCGCAATTGAAAAAGCCCTACAAAGAAGGCCCGCCATGTGGAGATTGCCCCAAGAGCTGTGAGAATAAACTTTGCAGTAGGTTACTATTGATATAAAGCAGCTTCTCTGAATATCATCAGTCCTCTTCTTAGCTAGGTGTGATAATCTAAAATACCCCTTAAAGGGATCACAACCATCTAAAATGTATGGTACTAGGATCTGATCATGTGAATTTCTGTAAGGAACATGTTGCTTCATTTAAGGGCTGCCACAATATTGTGGGTATCTGTAGCATGAAGCCTAAATCCAATTGCTAGCTCTAAGCAGAAAACACACTTTGGGTCAATGGTATTTATATGTGTGTTTCATACCCTCCAGCGTTTCACAGATGAAAACTGGGGTGCATGTGGCCAAGCAACATCAGAATGTGGTCAAGATGGCAAAACATAATACTTTGGAAGAATACTCAATCTAGGAGGCATTACAACAGTTTGCCTTTCTGCCTGATTCTGCAGGGAAAGACAAGAATCATCCCATCCTCTCCTTTCCCCATTGCTGAATTAATTAAGTACAAACTAGTTTTGCAATTTGAACTAATTTTCTAGCAGTTGAAATAAGGATAAAGGGGGGAGGGAGGGGGAGGGAGGGAGGAAAGAGAAACTGATACATTTTAAAAGCAATTGAAAATAAAGTATGACAGGATTAATTGGGACTTCCCTGCCAAACTGGTACATTTGAAGGGTATGCATTAAAAGTCCAGTTCCCATACACAGAAACTTGATCTTACTATCAGTGTGCTCTATATAATGGTTACTTTCCACCAGTGGACTAAGCACCAAATTCAATTCTCCCTTCCCTCTCTAAACCCCTAAATCTATTCCAGAAGATTGGGGGAACTTCTGGATTAGATATGTATGCATGGAGAGCTTTGGAGAGGAAGAAGACAGGAGAATATTAATTGCACAGTTAGAAACATATTCACATAAAACTGGACTTAACTTAATTTGTTTTACATCATGCCACAGTGAAATGTGGGGGGGAGGGAGTAATACCACCTACTAGCTTTCATATACAGTGGTACCCCGGGATACGAATTACCCAGCTTACGAATTTTTCGGGATACGAAAAAATCCCATAGGGATTTATTGTTTCGGCTTACGAAGGTTTTTTCGGGTTACGAAAAAACCCCGGCGCTGTTTTAAATGGAAAGGCCGCCACCGGAGGGCAGCAGAGAGCTATTTTTTCCATTAGCGCCTATGGCAATTCAGGTTACGAAGGTTTTTCGGGTTACGAAATTAGCCGCGGAACGAATTAATTTCGTAACCCGAGGTACCACTGTATCTAATATATTGAGTAAATATTACAGTCAATCCAAGTCAGATCAAGACCATGAGAGACCCCAGGCTCCCCATAGTCAATTCACAAATGTTTGTATGCATATGCACACAGAGAAGATTAGTGCATCTGTGTACAGTCAAAGACTAGAATCTTGCTAGTGCATCCTTTTGTACAAGCTGTCATAGAAAGAATGTGTGTCCTAATCAGGAATGTGTATTTCACTGACTTAACCACTGCACAAGTGGTTTCCTGTTTAGGATGTTGCTCCATGAGCACAAACAATCAGTTTGCAACTACACACAGCCCTGCAATTACCTGACAGATTTTTAAACAATGGTGTGATTTATCATAGGTCCAGTGTGGCTATGCTTGTGTAATTCTGCACTAGGCGATCACTGGACAGTATCTTGATCAAAGTATCTCTTCCAATAGGTTTTTTCTTCTTCAAGTCCTTCTTAATTGGTTTTTTTCTTCTCTTTTATTATCTGTAATATTTGATTTAATTTCCTTTCTCTTTTTTTTCTCCATTTTTTTTCTCCACACTGAATTCTTCTGAATGAAAAAGCCTCTCATAACTGCTTTTGAGGCATCTCAAATATTTTCAATTTTCACTTCATTGTTTAGATTTTCCTTGAAGTACAGATCTAATTGGTCCTTTCCTTGTTTTATTATTGTTTCGTCTTTCAAAAGTACTTCATTCAAACACCAATTAATTTTTTGGGGCCTGTCTCTAACTTAAATTGATATGGGGTTGTGATCTGACACTATTTTTGGTAAGACATCTAGAATCATAGAATCATAGAATCGTAGAGTTGGAAGATTTGTCTGGCATGACTTGTTTCTCTGAAACCCATGTTGACTTTTTGTGATTATGAAAATGCCTTCTAGATGATTACAGAATCTCTGTTAAATGATCTGCTCCAGAATCTTTCCTGGTATAGATGTCAGACTAACTGGACGATAATTGTTGGGATCCTCTTTCCCCCCCTTTTTGAAGAGGAGGGAGTAAGCTTGTTTTCTGCTGCTCCAGAGACCAGAACACAGAACAATGGATGCAAACTGCAGGAAAAGAGATTCCACCTCAACATTAGGAGGAATTTCCTGACAATAAGGGCTGTTCGACAGTGGAACAAACTCCTTGGAGGTCTTTAAACAGAGGCTGGATGGCCATCTGTTGGGGATGCTTTGATTCCTGCATGGCAGGGGGTTGGACTGGAGGGCCCTTGTGGTCTCTTCCAACTCTATGACTCTATGATTCCAGGCTAGGAAAAACCAGCAGATGGTCAAACAAGTGGGGAAAGGGAATGAGAGGTAAACTGATGGGTTTTATGGAAATTAAATTGGTTATTTCCTGTTGCTTTGTTGGAATGAAGATGGGATAGCCAAGGGAAAACTCCTTTCTCTCCTCACAAACAAGCATTGTTCATAGGCTGTTGCTTTTTTTATAATGATGTGCCTGTTGCTTGCCAAGGGCAAAATGCTGGGTTGTTTTTTTCCCTACATCTAAAGACAGCCTTTTAAAATTTAAGCTATAATTTATTTATTCATTTATTTGTCTTTCTCCCAATATAGGAACTCAAGGCAGTTATAAACATATAGTTTAAGTTATAATAAGAGCAATTGGCTCATGCTAAGCATATCTATGGACATGTGCATTCTGGAGACTCGGGTTCAAATCCCAGCTCAGCCATCTAAACATAATGGGCGACCTTGAGCAAGTCACACTCTCTTAGCCTTGAGGGAAGGCAATGACAAATCTCCTCTGAACCAATCTTGTCAAGAAAACCCCATCTTAGGGTTACCATAAGTCAGAAATGACTTGAAAGCACACGACAACAACAATAAGCACATCTATATCAAAAAGGTGGGAAATGAATCATGAGTTTCCACAGATGCTGATTGACTGCAACTCCAAACTGTCTGAGAATGAAGGGAATTCACTCTAAGCCTCTGAGGCTTATTGTCCATAGGACAGGAATGCTGGGACATTTGCATGATAATCAATCAATGAGGAAAGTATTCTGATCTCCCCCTGCAGGTACCTTCAAGTAGACAAAATTAATAACAACCTGCTTTTTAAGAGCCCCTCTTAAAAAACAATTCCCTGTAGCTACATGTGTTAGTGGAAATAGAAACATAGAATCATAGAGTTGAATGGGGCTGGAAGCATCATTGAGTCCAACCCTTGCTCAGTGCAAGATCTCCAGCTAAAGCAGTGATTCCCAAACTTTGACTTTTCAGGTGTTTTGGACTTCAGCCTCCAGAAGCCCTAGCCAGCTTGCTCATCTGGAGGACCAAAGTTTGTGTACCATGGAGCTAAAACATTCACACCAGGTGCAGCAGCCTCTTTTTAAAGATGTCCAGAGGAGGAGATCCCACCACATCTCTAGGCAGTTGGTTCCATTGCTAAACCACTCTTACTGTCAAGAAATTCCTTCTAATGTTCAATCAAATTGTTCAGTCATGTAACTTCAAACTATTGGATGGGATCCTGCCATCCAGGTAATTAGAGAACAAATCTCTTTTTGGCAGCCCTTGAGGTATTTAAAGTGTGCAATCATGTCACTTCTCAGTCTTCTCTTCACCAAACTGCCCAGCTCCTTCAACCTTTGGAACTTGGAACTATGTTCCTATTAATGCAGGCTGAAATAACATTTGCCTTCTTTGCTGCAGTATCACATTCCTGGATCATGTTCAACCTATGATCAATAATAATCCCAAAGTCTTTTTCACATGTAGCTGAGCTGTTTCACAGGAAATAACCAATTTAATTTCCATAAAATCCATGAGTTTACCCCCTCTTTCTCTCCCCCCCCCCCCACTTGTTTAACCCTCCCCTGGTTTTTATGTGTCACCTATCCCTTGGGTTTTATTTATTCAGTTAGTTATTTTATTTCTAAATAATTTTTGTGGCGCAACTGATTCAACAGGTCTGCCTTAGCTCAGGGATGTAGCCGAGGGGGGGAGGTCTTGGGGTCCAGACCCTCCCTTCCGTTAGATAAAATGAATGGTGTGTGATGCTGCGCCGCCGCATCCAAGCCCCATTATAATGGTGGCACTTAGTCTGGACCACCCCCCTTCCCAAAATCCTGGCTATGTCCCTGCCTAGATGGGAATAAAAATTGAATTGAATAATAATAATAATAATAATAATAATAAAATTTTATTTGTATACCGCCCTTCTGAAAATCAGGGCGGTGAACAGCATCCAATAGCATACAATTAATCAAAAGACCATACAAATACATTAAAAACAATTCAATAAAAATAATAAAATTATCATGCCGGCATACAATGCTGACGGGGGGGGGGGGGGGGAGAATTACTGGTCAGGGGTAGGCTTGTTCGAATAGATGGGTTTTTAGCCCCTTCCTAAATTAATTGAAGCCTAAATAACCTGTGGGAGTAGAGTTTCAATCAAAGCCTCTTGGCATAATGGAGATAATTATGGCATAATGGTATAATGCAGATAATTAGGAATGGCCTAGAGAGCTGAGGATGCTTATCCTGGAGAAGAGAAGGTTAAGAGGTGATATGACAGCCCTGTTTAAATGTTTAAAGGGATGTCATATTGAGGAGGGAGAAAGCTTGTTTTCTGCTGCTCTAGAGACTAGAACATGGAACAATGGATGCAAGCTACAGGAAAAGAGATTCCACATTAACATTAGGAGGAACTTCCTGACAGTAAGGGCTGTCCGACAGTGGAACACACTGTCAGAAAGTGGTGGAGTCTCTTTCCTTGGAGGTCTTTAAACAGAGGCTGGATGGCCATCTGTCAGGTATGCTTTGATTGAGATTTCCTGCATGGCAGGGGGTTGGACTGTATGGCCCTTGTGGTCTCTTCCAACCCTATGAATCTATGATTCTATCAGAAATTTCTTTTTCTTAAAATTGGCAAACCCAAGAGAGTAGGAGCCAATGAAATTTAACCAAGACTAGTGTAATATGAGGTTTATGATTAGCTCTACTCAGTGACCATGTTCTGCAGCAGCTCTGGTTTCTGAATATTTTCAAGGACAATTTGAAGTGCAATATGTTGCAAAAGTAAAACTGAGGGGTTGCAATTCATACATGACAATGATAAGGTCCCTGTCCTCCAGGGCAGAATGCACATATTTTGGATCAATGGGTTACGTGAGCCTTGGCTGTATCATGGTATTCAAAGGTATAGCTGTGTTAGTCTGTAGAATCAGTATGTACAGAGATCTTGTAGCACTTTTGAGACTACTGAAAGAAAGAGGTTATTTCTTTATTTTATTTAGTCTCAAAGGTACAAGTTCTCTCTACATACTGTATTATGCTATGTTATGCTATGTGCATTTAAATAAGTTGGAAGTATTATTTTTCTCCTTTGTCCTTAACTTTGTTTTCCTTTTTATCCCTTTCAGCTAGCTCATGCAGTTATGTGGATGTTTTGAACAATTGTGATATGATGCTACAACTGTTCCAAGGTTGCAATTCCAAGATGGTAAAAGATTATTGTCAAGCTACCTGCAACTGTGGAAGATAAAAAGCATAATAAGAATCATCCTGAGATAATTTAATTCAAGAGGGAACTTCAACATTAAAAGGAAACTCACATTTTTGCCCTACTAAAAATGGTTAAAATTTGACCAAATTGGCATTCTAAAAGAACATTTTAAAAGATTTTTAAAGCATTTTACAATGTTACTTGTGTAAAGAATGAAATAAATGTATCCATTTTGAATCTCACATTTTCCTTGTTTCTTTTCTCATTGTTTTGATTTAGAAAATACTGCAAACCCATGGTATCCATTGTGGTTTGTTTCCAGGACACACTGTGGCTACCAAAATCTATGGATGCTCAAGTTCCATTATACATGATGTGGTAGTACAATAGTGTCCCAAATATAAAATGCCAAAATTAAGGTTTAGTTCTTAGAATTTCAGGTGGGAGTAGGCAATATTTTCAAGCCATGGATGATTGAATTCATGGATGCAGAATTGGTGTACAGTCGGCCCTTCTTATACACGGATTTTTTATACACGGATTTAAGCATACACGGTTTGAAAATGTTACAAAAAAGTATAAATTTATCTTGATTTTCCATTTTTATAAGGGACACCATTTTGCTATGTCATTATATGCAATGGGACTTGAGCATATACGGATTTTGTTATACACGGGGGATCTTGGAACCAAACCCCAGCGTATAACAAGGGTCCACTGTATATGGAGGGCCGATTATAGTATAAATCTTTAAAGCTATCAAAATAGAAAAGTGAAGGTTTTTTTTAACATTTTCACTTTCTTGCCTAGAAGTGATACATCAATATATTAAAATTTGCTGGATGACAAACTCTGCCAAAACTTCAATGTCTAGCAAATTCCTTGCTTGCCTGGCAGACTATTTCATTGTTCAAAATGTGAAAGAGGCAACAAGAAGGTCAGCTATTTTAGATCTGGTCCTAACCAACATGGATGCAAGTGGTGGTATCCTTAGGTGGGAGTGACCATGTTCTCCTGGAGTTTGTTATACAGTGGAAAGGGGAAGCCAAGCATAGTCAGACACACATTCTAGACCATAGGAGAGCTGATTTCAGGAGGGAAATACTAGGGGTGAGCCCATGGTCAGGAACACTAAAAGAGATGGGAGCTTAGGATGGATGGGAGTTTCTCAAAAGGGAGATACCAAAGACACAGTTTCAAACAGTTCCAATGAGGAAGAAAAATGGGAGGTGTCTCAAGAAATTAGGATGGATGACTAATGTACTTTCAAGGGAGCTAAGTTTTAAATGGGGCATGTATAAGAAATGGGAAAAGAAGGGAAATCACCACAGAGGAATTCAAACAGATAGATAGTGTATGTAGGGGTAAAGTCAGAAAAGCTAAAGCGCAAAATGAGCTCAGGCTTGCTAGAGAGGTTAAGAACAATAAAAAGGGCTTTTGGGGGGTATGCTTGTAGCAAAAAGAAAAAGGAAGTGGCATGGCCACTATGTGGAGAAAATGGCAAAAAGCTAAAAGGGGACAGAGAAAAGGCAGAATTACTCAACACCTTCTTTGCCTCAGTCTTCTCACAAAAGAAAAAGGGGGCTCAACTTGGGGGAAATGGAGCAGACGACACAATAGGGGAAATACAACACATAGGTAGTACAAGAATATCTGCTTAATTTAAATGAATTTAAATCTCCGGGACCAGGTGAACTACATCCAAGGGCATTAAAAGAGCTGGCAAATGTAATCTCAGAGCCATTTCAATAATCTTTGAGTACTCCTGGAGAACAGGAGAAGTCCCAGCAGACTGGAGGAGGGCAAATGTTGTTCACATCCTTAAAAAGGGGAAATAAAGAGGATCCCAACAATTATCATCCAGTTACCAGGAAAGATTCTATGGCAGATCATTAAACAGAGAGTCTGTGAACATTTAGAAGGGAAAGCCATAATCACAAAAAGTCAGCATGAGTTTCTGAGAAACATGACTTGTTTCTCAGAAAGTCATGCCAGACTTAATCCGATATCTCTTTTTTGATGAAATTACCAACAGGGTAGTTGAAGGGAACACTGGATATTGCATACCTCGATTTTAGTAAAACCTTTGACAAGATTCTCCATGACATTCTTGCAAACAAGCTGGTAAAATGTGAGTTAGGATGGGCAACTGTTAAATGGATATATAATTGGGTGACCGGCCAAACCCAAAGGGTGATCAGCAATGGCTCCTTTTCATCTTAGAGAGATGCCGCAAGGTTTTGTCCTGGGCCAAGTGCTATTCAATGTCTTTAACAATGACTATAATTAGGATTGCATTATATAGAATTGGTAAAACATACAGAAACAAATTATATAGGGGAATACCAAGCTGGGTATCCCCTCAAGAAGTTTTCCAGATTAGAGGAAATACAAAAGGAGCAAAATGGCTTAGATATAAAGATATTTTGAAGGAAGGGGCAGGGGAAATCAAATTAAAAACGTGTGAAGAATTGTTAGAAGATCATGATTTGTATTGGTTCCCATATAGGCAATTAACAGAAAGATTTAAGATTTATATTAAAGGAAAAAACGGAAATAGATGCAATTATCAAAAAAAGGAAAACGGGAGTTATTTCAGAGCTTTACAAATTGTATTTGAAACTAAATTTAGAAACAGAATCTGTCAAATCATGTATGATACAGTGGGCAAAAAATATTAGGCATAACCTACAATTGCAACAATGGGGAAGCGCATGGAGGAAGGATTTGAAATTCACACAATGTATGGATATAAAGGAAATTGCAAAATTTTTAGAGAAGGACCCAATTTTCTTTGAAGATGAAGTTGATAATATATACAGAGTTAACTCCCAGGTTGCTAAGCAAAAAGGTCTTCCTCGTGACATGGCTGTTTCTTTTGTAAGGAAACGTACCAGAGATCTATTATTGAGTAAACATAACGAGACGCCGTTTCTGTTTAAAAATTTGGAATTGAAAATTCTGAAAGATATTCCTGGTCGTATCCTACGGAAGAGGAGGGATTACAATGGTCTTACAACATTTTTAAGAAACGAAGGTCTGTCTTATCGGTGGGAAGCTCCAGAAGAAGTTACATTCTGGTGGAATAAAAAAAGAATTTAAATAAGTTCCCCAGAACAAGGCAGGAACTTTTTGAGACGAGCTGTGGACCAAAAGAAGGAGAGAAATAAGGAAGAAAAATCAACTAATCAAACAGGAAGAGACGAAGTCGAGAATCAAGATAGACGTGACGAAGAAATCTCCGTACCATTGAATCTTGACCTCCAGGAACTGTTAGAAGAAGAAGAGAGATTGAGAAGAGAGGAAGAGGAAGAGGGAGTGAAAGAACCTGACCAAGAGTAAAGGAGGAATCTAGTTATCTGGAATTAAAATCTTTATTACTATCCCCATTCTTATTTTTTTTTAATAATAAAACAATAAATACTGTTCTGCATTGATATTTGGGAGTCAGATATATTGTGAAGGTACATTAGGGGTATGGCGGAGACTTTGAAATTCTTGTCATGGAATGTACAGGGGTTGAACAACCCTCAGAAGAGGAAAAAAGTTTTTCATTATTTGCAAAAATTAAAACTTGATATAATTTGTCTTCAGGAAACCAGAATCAAAGAAAGGGATAAAAGACATTTAAGATGTGTGAAATTAGGAGAAGAATACATAGCGGCAGCAAAATCTAAAAAGAAAGGAGTGGTCACATACATCAAGGATAAATTTATAGCCAAAGAAGTATATAGTGATAAGGAGGGACACTTTATCATAGTGGAAATAAATTACAAAGAGAATAAATACCTTCTTGTGGGAATATACGGCCCATTAGAGAATAAAAATAAATTTTACAAAAAAGTTAAGGAAAAAGTAATGAGTTTAGAATCTGATAACATAATTATCTTGGGGGATTTTAATGGAGTAATCAACCCAATATTAGACAGATTTTCTGAAAAAAAGATAAAAACTAGTCAAGGTAAATTACCAAGAGAATTTTTCGAATTGATGACAGTTCACTCCCTGGGGGATGCATGGAGAATCAAAAATGGAGAGAACAAGGACTTTACATTCTACTCTAACCCACATAAGACTTGGTCTAGGATAGACACAATTCTGACTTCTTTGCATTTGGTTAAAAGTATTGGCAAGGTGACAATAATTCCAAAAATATGGTCGGACCATAGTCCAGTCCAAATGGAGTTAAAATTGGGAAAGAAAGACTTTAATTGGAGATTAAACCCGTCTTTATTAAAGGATGAAGAACTAGTGGAAGAACTGAAACAGAACGTTGAAAACTATTTTAAAGAAAATTTAAATAATGAAACATCACTTCAAATTATATGGGATGCGATGAAAGCGGTGATTAGAGGATGGTTAATAAAAAAAGCATCGGAAAGGAAAAAAATAAAAGAGGAAAAAATGGCAAAAATTAATGAGGAAATAAAAGAATTGGAGATACGGATAAGAAGAGAACCAAAAACTGGGGAACTACAATATAAGATAAAATTTCTTCAAAAACAAGTGAGAACTCTCCTGATAGAGGAGATGGAGAAAAAAATGAGATACGTGAAGCAGAAATACTTCGAATCAGCTAATAAATCAGGGAAAATTTTAGCCGTACAATTGAGGAAAGAAAAAGCTAAACGTACAATAACTGGTTTAAAAATAGAGGGTATGCTAATTACAAATGAGAAAAAGATTAGAGACACCTTTTTTGAATATTATAAAGATCTGTATAAGAAACCAAATGTGGAAGAATTTAAAATTGGAAAATATCTGGAAAGGTTAAAGTTGAAGGAAATTACTGAGGAACACAGAGAGAGATTAAATAAAGTCATCTCCGCACAGGAACTTGCACAGGCCATTCAAAATAGTAAGAAAAGTAAATCTCCAGGGCCGGACGGATTTATAGGGGAATTTTATAAAATTTGTGAAGATCAATTGAAATAACCCATGTTAAATGTGATGAATGAGGTAAGATTGGGTCGTATACCCCAAACATGGACTCAATCAAACACGATTTTGTTACCAAAAGAAGGGAAAGACTTATTTGATCCAAAAAATTATAGAACCCTTTCTTTACTAAATTCGGACTATAAATTGTTTGTATCAATTTTGGCAAATAGATTAAAGATAGTATTATCGGATTGGATACATCCTGATCAAAACGGTTTTCTCCCAAATAGAAAGATTAAAGATAACATTAGAAATATAATTAATTTGGTCGAGATTCATGAGAAAAAAATTGCAAAAAAATTGGCTATGTTTTTTATTGATGCGGAGAAGGCCTTTGATAAAGTATACTGGAAGTTCATGTTTGGGGTATTAGATACTATAAATTTAGGGAAAGAATTTACGAACATGATTGGCACAATATATAACAAACAAGAAACAAGGATTATAATAAATGAGGTCAAAACAAAAGCATGCCCAATTTATAATGGGGTTAGGCAGGATTGTCCCCTGTCACCACTCCTATTTTTATTGGTGTTAGAACCCTTATTGGTAAACATTCGAATGAACCAGTCAATTGAAGGGTTTAAAACTAAAGGAGAAGAGTATAAATTACGAGCCTTCGCGGATGATGTGGTGTTAACAATTGCGAACCCAACAGATAGTAGTGAACAAATTTTAAAAATTTTAAAGAAATTTGGGAAGGTTGCGGGCTATCGAACAAATATAGATAAAACAAAGATATTGGCTATGAATCTATCCAAAGAGAAAGGATTGAGTTAGAACAAAAGACTGGATTTAAAATAGAAAAAAGAGTTAAATATTTGGGATGTATACTATCCACTAAGAATTCGGACCTCTTTAGAAATAACTATGAGGCAACATGGGCTTCAATTAAAAAAGACTTACAAGGATGGGGGAAATTAAATTTATCCTGGATGGGTAGAATCGCAACTATCAAGATGAAGGTCTTACCAAAAATGGTTTATTTATTCCAGTCACTACCAATAATAATGAACGATAAACCTTTTTTGAAAATATTGGAAAGAAGTTCATAAGACGATACAAAAAATATATATAAACAAGAATATCCTCTTGACCAAGAATTATATTTATTGAACATGGTTGAGGATAAGAATGCTAGAAAAATTCTAAAACCATTATTATACATGATAACAACAGCTAGAATAATGATAGCAAAGTTTTGGAGAAGTAATGATATGCCAAAAATTGATGAATGGTTGGAAAAGTCACTAGAAGTAATAGAAATGGACAAGATAACCCTGCAACTACATGATGAGATGACTCTGGAAGAATATACTTGGGAACCTCTACTTAAGTTTTTTGAGCAAAGATGGTGTAACTAAAATATAATTAAGACTCGGTAGACATAGAATATTCATGTACATTATAGTATATTATAGTGTGCGATTTATCAGTGGGAGAGAAAGTTTTAAACTGAGTTTTGTGGTTAGT
>NC_056522.1:173335799-173378425 GCF_019175285.1 Sceloporus undulatus | reverse complement strand
AAGCAAAAAGCATGAAGAGAAAATGCACAGTCTTTTATTTCAAACAAATGATTACTTTGAAGATGAGAGATAAAGAAGTTATGAAAAATTATATTAGAGGAATATATGACAAAGGGCTGAAATTATGTGTAGCTATGTAAAATTACAACAAGGAAAAGGGAGAAGAAGGAAGGATTTATTATGAGACTATGTATAAAGCGTATTTTAACTGTAAATATCATAATTAATAATAATAATAATAATAATAATAATAATAATAATAATAATAATAGTCTGGGCAACACCAACAACAACTCTGAGACCAGCTGTATATAGTTATATAGAATTAGGCTTCTAGAAGTGACTCACAGTTTTAAAAGTTTAAAACTCACCCAGCCAGAATGGCCACAGAGAAACAGTTTCCTTCTTCCCTTCATCTCCTGAGGCATTTGTTTTATCTCTTCCAAAATTGTAGTTTAATCCATCATCCTTGTTGATGTTTCAAAGTATATTCTCCTTTGAGGTTGTCTTGAAGCGTGCCCTGCAATCTTTGTCTCAACTGACCTTTTTCTTTAATTTAACTTTATCAATTTTATCTTGTAAACTATTTTGATATGTGAACTGGGGTAAAAATGGGATAAAAATGAATAGAAGGAGAAAGAAGAAAGAAGGATGGAGCAGGAGGAAGAGGCAACTTATGTGTTGTTTCTAGGGTGATTTTATGCAGATAGGAATCTTTTCTTCCTTCCCCAAGGTGAGACTACTTTGAAAGCTCCCATTTTTCACCCTCCCATCCATGGACCCAAGTGAATGTACTGAGGGCTTTTTAAAACAAACAAACAAAAAAGTTTTAAGACACAGACAGTTTTTAAAAGCCTGAGTTTGTATTTTGCTTAAAATGCGCACATAGTGCCTGGTTTAGCAGAGAATCCATCTCATGGGACATCTCATACAAGACATCAAAGGCTGTGGAGCATTCCTACTGTGCTTCAACAATGACATTGCTATTGTCCTCCTCGTAATCAGGATTGCACTCCTGTGGGAACTTTTCAGAGGGAACCTAAAAAGAAAAAAGAAATTTGAATATAACAAATTGTTTCTTTTTTTAAAAAAATATTTTTATTGTTTAAGAATCGTCAAAATATCATAACAACAACCATATATAAACATTTTCATACATATTCTCATGTATATTTCCATTTATGTTGTTTCATTGTGCTGAGAATGTAGCATATCTTGATTTCAGGAAGGTAAGGTGCTCTATAATATTTTAACAGGGAAGCTGGTGAATTATAGGCTACATAGTGCTACTGTTAGCTGGATTTGCAACTTGTTGACAGGCAGCAAGTGCTCATAAATGGTTCGTCTTCATCCTGAAGAGAAGTGACTTACGGAATACCTCAGGGTTCTGCCTTGGCCTGTTGTTCAGTGTATTTGTAAATGACTTGAATGATGGAATAGAAAGTATGCTTATTAAAAATACAGATTCCATCATGTTAGGAGGGATAGCTAATGCTGCAAAGATCAGAATTCAAAATGATCTTGAGAGGCTGGTGAGCTGTGTCAAAACTAAAAAACAGGGATGAATGTTGACTCAAGCTAAACATGAGTCATTTTTAGGCATTTCGTGCATTTGATGAAATAAATGAAATCTGCAAAAGTTTATGCTACCAACTTCTTTCTCTCAATTAGTTTCAAAGGTGCTACAAGATTTTTTTGTATATCAATCTAGACTAACATGGGTATGCCCTTGAATGAGTCAGCCATGTTATTTGGTGGCCAAAAAACCCCAATGCAATTCTAGACTGCATTCACATGAGTATAGTATCCAGATCAAGAGAATTAGTAGTGACAGTCCATTCTGCTTTGGTTAGACATCACCTGGAATACTGTATCCAATTCTGGGCATCACTGTTCAAGAAGGATAGTGACAATAATGATAATAACATTTATTTATAACACCCTTTCCACCAAAGGGTGAAATATCAAACTTATATAGTCAGAGACAAAGACAGTAATGCATAACAGTATAAATATACGTAAAATCCCTCAATATCCCATCAGAAGGGAGACTATGGCCTCAAGGAGACTGGGAAAAAGGAGCGGCCAGAGGCCACCCCCACCCCAATTACTGCAGTGCTGTGGTGACCAGACACTGTGGTCCCAAGACCAGCCACTGACACAGTCCCAAAGGAGCCGTGACAAGGAGTGGATAAAATCTGCTCCTTTTGCGGCCAGGTTAGGGCTGCCTTAGGCAACCCCGAGCAGCTTCTGCATGGCTTGGGGACATTTGTCATCCAATCATCATGCTCCCAAACCACATGGCAGGTGCCTTTTTTTGTCAGCCTATTTCGGGCCCAAGATAGTCAAAGGTTTTTGTCTGTTTAGCTTGGAGGGGATAAGACTGAGAGGTAACATGACAGCCATCTTTGAATATTTGAATGGATGTCATGTAGAAAATGGAGTGAGGCTATCTTTTGATGCTCCAGAGACAAGAACACAAACCAATAGATTCAAATTACAAGAAAACAGATTTCACCAAAACTTTAGAGAGAACTTCTTACATGTAAGCACTGTTCATCAGTAAAATAGATTGCCTTGGAATATAGTGGACTATCCCTTTTCAGAGGTTTTTGAACAGTGGTTGGATGGGCATCTTTCAGGAGTGCTTTAGCTGTGAGTTTCTGCATGCCCATGTGTTGGACAAAATGGCCTTTATAGTCCCTTCAAGTCTATGATTTGTATTTGATCCAGGACAAGGCATGCAATTAATAACAATACTCTTCTGCTTAGTCAGTATTTCTAAGGGCGATCAGGATTCTTTTTTGTGCCCTGGAAAGGGTACAATAGCCGCGGCGGCGTGGCTTTACGGTGCTCCTTCAGTGCTATGTTATGCAGACACAGCGCCAGAAGAGTGGCATGATGCCGCGTGCTGCATGCCATGCGGTGCAGCATGTAGCATCATGCTGCCCTGGGGCAGAGCCGCAGCATGCGTCATATGGACACTATGCTCCACCTCTTTTCCCAACCTGGCCTTTAAGGCCAGTCTGTACAGGGCCTAAGTTTGTTTTTTACTAATTGCTTGTATCAAACTAAAATGTTCCTTCTAATGGTGAATTGTGCCCCTTGGGGTAGATGTTATGCAAATTCTGTAATTCTGTAGTCTCTGGAACAGCGGGGGGGGGGGGATACATGATCCATTTTCTGTGTGATTAAGTCTTACCTCCCAGTACACTGAGTCATCATAGCAGTTCTGATCAGGAGGTTGTCCCAAGAAAGGCAAGTGTAGAATTAATCCTGCATCATAGGGAGAAATGCACAAAAGGACATTAAATGCAGGCAAATGCTCAGTGTTATATGAAAATGGCAGCATAAACTATTATGGAAAAAAAATTCTTGTCTCTTTCCATTTTGGTAAAGCTGCTTCTCTATTAAAAGAGATTGATTTCTTTAAAGAAATGGTGCAGAAGTCAATACATCTTATTATCACTCATTAGAATGCATTACATAAAACAGTGTCCAGTTTTGAGCACCACAATTCAAAAAGGACATTGAGAAACTAGTGAGTGTCCAAAGGAGGATGACTAAAATGGGAGGAACTTCCTGAGAGTAAGGGCTGTTCGACAGTGGAACACTCTTCCTCGGAGTGTAGTCACCTTGGAGGTCTTTAAGCAGAGGCTGGATGGCCATCTGTCGGGGATGATTTGATTGTGATTTCCTGCATGGCAGGGGGTTGGACTGGATGACCCTTGTGGTCTCTTCCAACTCTATGATTCTATGAGAGTGACAATTGAGCAGGGGGTTTGGTGGGATGGCCCATGGGGCACCTTCCAGCTGTATGATTCTATTATCTTATGAGCTTACTACTTCTTGTGGGGTTTTAAGAGTACATAGATATAGTGTTGTTTTTTCCACTGACCTGTGATTGTTCCACCCACGAGAGCAATTGCAATTGAGCATCCCAGAGCAGCAGCCTGCATCCCAGTAGATAAACTGCAAGATGGGACAATAAAATACAAATGGCATCATCTTCTTCTCTCTTGAATGGCATTTTTCAGACACATTTTTTAAAAATACAGAATAAAATAAGAACAATTGTGGCAAAATACATGGAACATTTTATGGCAGGTGAGAAACATGTAGAATGGCAATACTTGTCCGAAGGCCACAACTTGTTCAATATTCAGAGGTCCCTCAAATCAGCTGCCAATAATTTGTGGGCACCTTCCCCCTCTGTCTTTGTGGAGTTACTGGTGTTGTGCCTTACACTCTGGGTGGAAAAATGAAACCACCCACAGTGATAATCACCTCTACTTGTGTTTCCTGTTCAGGCAGTCAGTGAAGCAAGAAAACCTGTGTCCTGTAGAAAGCTGTGAGGTTTGAGAAAAGCCCTGTCACTGGCTGGAAATAATGCACTGATATTCTTAGGAGCTACAGACCCAAGTACAGACATGAAGTACTTTTACCCCAATATCATTCATCATAATTTTGTGGCATTTTCTGCAGAACAATATGCAGAATAGTGTTTCATTGCTACATTGTATTCGCCTTTTCCAGCTTCCCCAGCATTCTTCCCTCTGGATAGTGGCAATAGCAGTGGGCAAAGTAGTAAGCACCTGTAGGGGTAAAGTCAGAAAAGCTAAAGTGCAGAATGAACTCAGGCTTGCTAGAGAAGTTAAGAACAATAAAAAGGGCTTTTTTGGATATGTCCACAGCAAAAGGAAGAAGAAAGAAATGGTAGGGCCACTGTGTGGAGAAGATGGCAAAATGTTAATAGGGGATAGAGTAAAGGCAGAATTACTCAACACTTCTTTGCTTCAGTCTTCTCAGCAAAGGCAAAGGCTGTTCAACCTGAGGATAATGGAACAGAGGACAGAATAGGGGAAATTCAGCAGAGAATAAGTAAAGAAATAGTACAGGAATACCTGGTTAATCTAAATGAATATGTCTCCAGGACCAGATGAATCACACCCAAGGGTATTAAAAGAACTGACAAATGTAATAACGGAACAAGTGGCAATAATCTTTGAGAACTCCTGGAGAAGAGAAGAAGTCCCAGCAGACTGGAGGAGGGCAAATGTTGTCCCCATCTTCATAAAGGGGGAAAAAGTCCTTTACCTAGGTTTTCCTTCTAGCCAGTTTCAGTGTTCTCCTCTTCTACTTCTTTTCTTCTTCTTTTCTCCCCAACAGAAAAAACCCAAGTCTCTACCTTTTCTTCTTTTAGTTTTATGCTTAAAAAAACAAAAGTTTAGTCAAGCTTTATCTTTATAGTCTCTATGGTCAGCTGCTTGCTCTTCTTCTTTGCTTGTTTAAGCTTATGTATATCTTCTTCTTGACGTTTCAGGCATTTTGGTCTTTCTTTTTTTATGTCCTTGAGAATATCTTATCTTTACTCAAGAGTTGTTCCTTTTTTGTCCTTTCCTTCTTTTCCTTGCTTTTACGTCGTTCTCACTCCTCCTCAATTAGGTGTTGTTCATTAGTAAGTTTGTCCTTTTTATTCTTTTTATTCTTTTGCAGTCACTCAGCAGTGCATTAACTTGTTATCCAGTTCATTTTAGTCCACTTTAGCCTCTTTAAATGCCTTAGTCAGTTCAACTTGCACTCTTTAATATCTGTTTTTGATTTGAGCTTACCTGCAGCTTCACAAAGCACTCTTTGTTTTGGGGAAACTCAGTGATTACAAGCCACTGTGCATTCAATTTCTCCCTCCTCGCCAGTAGTCTCAAAGGGGGTCCGTTTTGTTTTGTTTGTAAAGTCCACTCTCCCAGAAAATTAGAGAAAAATAAACTTACAGGATGTGTTATGAGACTATCCTTACGCTTGTAGAATTAATCATATTATTGAAATTTTGCATTTAGGAGTGTGGGTCTCAGCAAGCTGCCACAAACAGGCAATTGCTATCGTGGATGTCGGAGCCCTGTGGTTTCTCCCCGTATTCCACCACGTAGAGATGGGGAAGCCAGGTGCCGACCTGGGCAAACCTCCTGGCGAGGTACAGTTGGCAGCCCCTCCCCCGTATCTGGGGAAGCTGTGGATGGGGAAAAGATGGTCCCATTCCAACAATAGCCGCGGAAGCGAGGAGCAGCGAAAAGTTGCGTCCTCTCGCCTCTCCTCCCACACTGGAAGCGCTTTAGCTTTTCTGACTTTACCCTACTCTCCACATTACAGACCGCATTACAGCCAGATAAACTCAATCAAGGAAGCCACTGTCTTGAGTTTGCAAAATCTGATGAGATCTGTTAAGAACAGGGTGACTTTGAGAGCTCTTATTCACAGGGTGTCATTCATATTAGTTGACTTGATAGCTGTTAACAACAACAAAAGGAAGGTAAGGCAAGTGGTTTTTATATCTGGAATGAAAATATCAGGAAACAAATCTAGTTTCTGTTTTATTATCTCATTATCGGCTTGGTCTGACTGAAAAATGATATTTGACTTTTGTCTATGCATAAGTAAAACAGTTTCGCTATTATTATTATTATGTTTATATCCCACTTTCCTCCCAGTACAGAGACTCAAGTCGGCTTACAAATCTAAAACAGTTCAAGTTAAAACACTATAAAACATGCAAAATACAAGTTTAAAAAACAATTAAACAATTAAAACAATTAAAAACATTACATTATTAAGAGTTAAAGTTCAAAACTCTTTAAAAAACAAAAACAAAACTTCATCCATGTCATGTAATCCACTTTGTGGGTCACAGGGGGATTTACTCTAAAGCAAGCCATAAATTTATTGAAAAATCAAACAAAAACTCACTTTTCGTTGACTTGTAGAGCAGCTGCAATAATACTTGCAATGCCCCCCAAAATTCCAGGCATGCCATGCAAGTTATGAACACCACAGGTGTCTTGAATATTCAGCTTTGAGGCAAACAAAGGCTATAAAAGAAGTGAGCTGTTGAGCACTGAGTTTGAATATAAAAGAAGTGAACTACTACTTTTAAGTCCTTTTAAATGGATAATGTAGAAAGAAAATAAATATAATTATTCTTTTTTCTGTTACATTTTCAAAACAGCATGTCTAATACAATGTACAAAAGATATCATTGAATAGATTCTGTAATATGTGCTAATCTGAAGCTGTTATCCAGCTAATGAATGACGATGGGACAGTATACACATACTGGCTTGCAAATGAAGAGTCCTGACTGAAAATCCAGCAAAATTTTGCTTGCCAGGCTATAGTCGTGCCTCTTCCTGATCAGAATTGTTGTTGTTCATAGAATCATAGAATCGTAGAGTTGGAAGAGACCACTAGGGCCATCCAGTCCAACCCCCTGCCATGCAGGAAATCCAAATCAAAGCATCCCCGACAGAGGCCATCCAGCCTCCGTTTGAAGACCTCCAAGGAGAAAGACTCCACTACACTCCGAGGAAGTGTGTTCCACTATCGGACAGCCCTTACTGTCAGGAAGTTCTTCCTAATGTTGAGGTGGAATCTCTTTTCCTGCAGCTTGCATCCATTGCTCCGGGTCCTAGTCTCTGGAGCACCAGAAAACAAGCTTGCTCCCTCCTCAGTATGACATCCCTTCAAATATTTAAACAGGGCTAGTTGTTTACATCTGCTATTTTCTTCCCCTTCCTGGACCATGCCCTTCGACTGGGAGAAGAAAGGAGATGACAACCTGTGCATCCACCACTTTCAACTTCCTACCCAAAGCCTCATAATCCCTTATGATATTCTGAAGGCTATGCCTTGCAGTATCATTGGTTCCCACATGAACCAAAAGAAAGGGGTAATGGTCAGTAGGCTTGACAAGTCTTTAAATTATATTACCACACATGCAGCCTTGCAGCAATTAAAGAATGGATACAATTAAAGGACAATAAATTATTGCATAAATTACTGCCGCATCGCACTGTTGACTCATGTTCAACTTGTGGTCTACTTGGACTCCTAGATCCCTTTCACATGTTGTCTCCTTAAGCCAGGTGTCCCCCATCCTATATCTGTGTATTTCATTTTTTCGCCCTAAGTGCAGTACCTTACATTTCTCCCTGTTGAAATTCATTTTGTTAGCTTTGGCCCAGCTTTCTAGTCTATTCGGTTCATTTTGAATTTTGATCCTGTCCTCTGGAGTATTAGCTATTCCTCCTAATTTGGTGTCATCTGCAAATTTGATAAGTATTCCCCCAATTTTTTCCTCCAGGTCATTGATAAAGATGTTGAATAGCACTGGGCCCAGGACAGAGCCCTGTGGGACCCCACTGGTCACTTCTCTCCAGGATGAAAAGGAGCCATTTTGTAATTAGTGAATCAGTTGAACTGTAAGTATATGATGTAACTGAAATAATTCTTCAGTCCTGACTACAAATATGTACTATGATCTACTTTGCTTACTAAATTAACGTTTTCTGAATCTGCTGAAGGCTTGTGTCCTTGGAGTGGAATTAGTCTGTGCATGACCCCCTCCCTCTTCCTCCGTTCCCACTTGATCAATGTTGTGTCATCTTCGTTTTGGTATCAGTGAATGGGAAGCATGCAATCCCTCTTCCATCTCAATCATTTGCTTGCTCACTCATGCAAAAATCTTACACTCCCTCCCTTCAATCATTCTTTTGCTTGCTTGTGCATTGATCTGCAATACAGTGTGCCCACGGCACATGAAGGCGCCTTTTAAGTGGCTTCCAGCTTATGCTGGAAGGCCTGTGCCATTTAATGAATGGCACGCTCACGCTGTGCACACTCACACTGTGCACACTCACGCTGCCATGTGCACAAGCCCCATTATCCTCAATGGGACCCGAGCATAGGCAGAACTTGCCTTACACGGCGGGGTCCAGAAGGCAAGGGACTTCTGTATATGTATAGGGGAATTTGGGGGGGAAGGAGTGCATATAATCCTCACATGAGCGAGCATGAGACTGATCAGGGGGAAAGGGGAATGCATGCACTCCATTCATTGACATAAAACAAAGTTGAAACAATGTTGACTGGATGGAGAGGAAGAAGAGGAAGAGAGTAGCCCAATCCAACTCCTTAACACTGATCTCATGGCTGGACATTTTCATGAATGAAAGATAAGTAAAATACAGTTTCCCCCCCTTTCTCCTTTGTGCCTGTGAGAGTGTGTGTATACATATATACTTTTAGTATTCCCTCTCTTACTGGGGCAGCAAAGGGCGAGACATTCAATCAGAGTGCAAGGTAGTCTACATTGACAGGCAACCGATAGCAGCTATTGGTTAATAGGTTGATGCATGCAAGGAAGGAAAAAGCAGAAGAATGAAGTAAATTCACCAGAAGGATATCTGTAGACACTTAGGCCAAAGTCACCCTTTTGTGTTTGTCAAGCGTGTGGCATTAATGAGTTGCTGCGGAGTCACTGCAGACCAGGAAAATGTGAAATAAGGCTTATTTTTTTCCCATCAGTGTAGACAACCTTTTACTTATTTCTAAAATATTTTCATCTTTGTATTATTTTAATTGGTTTTCATTTTTTCATCATCTCAGGAGCCCTTGGGGGGTGGAATATGTTAAATACATTAATTAATAAATAGTCACATAAAATAACAAGAATGGTTCTGATCTTGAGTACTCTAACATCAAATTGAGAAAGCCTCAATTTGCCTCAAAATTGGCACAGTATGAAACAAGGAGTACTTTACAAAAGCTAGGATATATTTGGCTGAAAAGTTATACTCACAGTCAAATATTTGAAACCAATAACTGAGATGACTCCAGCTATGCTGCCTATTAACATGGCACCAAAGGGCAAGATGTTCAGATCAGCACAGGAACCCACAGCAACTCCTCCTGCTAAGGTTGCATTTTGAATATGCACCTGTGTGTGAAGAATAAAATGTTAACCAGCAAGGTGATAGACATAAAACTGAGAATTTACTTTTTTTGTAATTGACTGTGTTGTATTGAAACTAAAAGAGGACTTTCTAGTGAAGTGACAGACACCCATTTACAAAAATACCAACGAAACACTCCTTATATAACTGTCATCTTCCGGCCTATGAGGGAGTTGATCAGGCAGGCCCAGCTCCATCAGGGTTAGTCTGGAAGAAGAAACTCCTCCCTCCATAACTGTCATCTTCCAGCCTATGAGGTAGTTGATCAGGCAGGCCCAGTTCCATCAGGGCTAGCCTGAAAGAAGAGACTCCTCCCTCCACAACTGTCATCTTACAGCCTATGAGGGAGTTGATCAGGCAGGCCCAGCTCCATCAGGGCTAGCCTGGAAGAAGAGACTCCTCCCTCCACAACTGTCATCTTACAGTCTATGAGGGAGTTGATCAGGCAGGCCCAGCTCCACCAGGGCTAGCCTGGAAGAAGAGACGCCTCCCTCCATAACTGTCATGTTCTGGCCTATGAGGGAGTTGACCAGGCAGGCCCAGCTCCACCAGGGCTAGCCTGGAAGAAGAGACTCCTCCCTCCCATAACTGTCATCTTTCGGCCTATGAGGGAGATGACCAGGCAGGCCCAGCTCCATCAGGGCTAACCTGAAGAACAAGAGCCTTCCCTCCAATCCATCTGCTTTGGTCCAGGCCTTAGAGGGAGAGAAGAATGCTGGACCTGATCCCTCCCCCCCCCCATCATGCCCTTCTCCTTTTGTGTCGTGTCTTTTTAGATTGTCAGCCTGAGGGCAGGGAACTATCTATTATCCCCTCTGTTGTAAGCCGCCCGGATTCCCAGTGATTGGGCGGCATATAAATAAATCCTATTATTATTATTATTATTATTATTATTATTATTATTATTATTATTATATCTTTATCTTATAGATCTACATCAGAGAAGTAAAATTTCTCTTTTGGGGAGCATTGTTTTAATTCCAATTCCTCTTTTCCAAGTACTTGATTGTCTTATCCAGCCATTGGCTGGCTCCGCCTCCAACATTTAGTGATAAAAACAAATGGAGTCATTAAAATCAGAACAAAATAAGATATAGAACAAGAAGTTTTGCCTGTAGACTGGTTCCATTATTTACAAATAAAAGAAGATTATAAAAAGGTTGTATTAAATATTGGTGTAGAAACCAAATGGAAAGAATTAAATAAAATAATAGTGGAAGGAAAGAAAAAGTTGATTTAAAAAAAATATAGCCTACTATTAGATATAAAACTGAAAGAAGAGCGGTTAAAGAAAGCATGCTTAAATGTATGCAAAGTATAAATAAAACAATAACCCTTGAGAAATGGGAAACATCATGAAGAAATAATCAAAAATATACAAAATGTAATAATTTAAGAGAAAATTATTACAAAATCTGTTGGAGCATGTGGAAAGACCAAGACCACATGCAGAGTTGAACCACGTCAACAGGACGCCAAGGAGAAGGAATCTGTGGAGATGTCTGCAAAGGTATTCTGGTCAAGAAGGAAATATTCCTTCACCACTGCAAACTGCCTTGAACTCCCGGCTTGAGAAATAACAACAGAACAAGACTTCACTCTTCACGAGGGCTTTAATCTTCGTTTGTAACATTTACAAAATATATATACACAGCATATTGGACAACCGTCTCTAATACACACTATTTACACCAACCAACAATAATAACACAACCTCTGAAGCAGCCACAGTAACACCAACCATCTCTCTGTCTCCCAGTGACACTTGAGAACAACAGTTGGCAGTTGCATCAGTATTCCGATGATGCACTGTTCGAATGCTGACACATATGACTGCCACTAGAGCTGTATATAACTTGCACAACAGCTCCACCTAGTGACTACATCCATGTCATTTCCTGACAAAATCTTCCACAGATGGTACTTGACACCCTCTAGACTTGCTAAAATGAAAATACAAAATAGTAGCAGCTGCTGGAAATGCAAAGATAAGATAGGAACCAGGATGTTGAAAATGGCCAAAAACCATGAATGTCCCGGCAGAATCCGGGATATGGCAACCCTAATCATCTATAGGGTTGCCATGGGTCGAGATCGTTGCCATGGGTTGAGATCAGAGCAAGAACAACTGCTATCATTCATCAATATTGGCCTAAGATTAATAATCTTCCACCCCAAAATTTCATGAGCTTCATCTTAATTTGTTTATTAATTAAAACATACCACCCTCTCTTCCATGTCCTCCTTATTTGCCTAGCTCCCAGTACTGGCCTGCTCTCATCTCCACTTTGTTTCCCAACAACAGATTCTGAGAAAATTCCTCCTCCATAAATCTGAATATTCTTGCGTCAGGCGACAAGCATCCTTTTGAACCATCATCTATTATTTCTAGTAACGCTATATGTCCCATAACTGTTGTCATATCCCAATAAGTTTTAACATCCATATAACATTAAAACATTAAACATGCTGTATATTACAACAACAAAGTCACTCTTATGACAGAATGTGCCAGATTCTGACAGTGAGCTACAAATGTACAGAAACTTTATGTATGAAACCCACATATAAAGAACTCCTGTTACTTGTAAAACTAAAGGGAATTAGTTAGATTCAGGTTGAAGCTTACCATGTCAAGTTTGCCTCTATGTTCAAGCAAGATAGAGATGGCAAATGCTGTAAGTGTGCATGCTGCTAAAGAGAAGTATGTGTTCATGATAGCTCTTTGCTGCGCCTCTCCTGGTGCTGCAATTGCTGAGTTAAAACTGGGCCAGAACAACCAAAGGAAAAGAGTACCTGTGGAAATAATTTTTTTTTAAAAAATAAAATATCATGGAAAATACCAAAAGGAAAGAGGAACATAGGAAACAATTCTATACCAATGCTATACTTATTTGTCCATTTAGAACAGGCTTGCACAACATATGGTCTCCAGAGTGGTAGTCTAACACTCAAATCACTACACCATGCTGGCTCCTATTCCCATGTACTATCTATGAAATACAGTCAGCCCTCCTTATCCACAGATATTTTTTATCCATGGATTCAAGCATCCACAGTTTGAAAATATTCAAAAGTATAAATTCCAAATAGGAAACCTTGATTTTACATTTTATATAAGGGACACCATTTTGCTCTGCAATTATATTTAATAGGATTTGAACATCCAAGTATTTTGTTATCCACGAGGATCCTGGAACCAAATCCCAGTGGATAACAAGGTCCCACTGTACTGTAATTGCAGACTTTTTTGTTGTTCTTGTGTGTCTTCAAGTCCTTTCCAATTTATGGTCAACCTAAGGCAACCTTATGGGGTCTTCTTGGCAAATTTCTTCAAAGGGGGGTTGTCATTACCATTCTCTGGCGCTGAGAGTGTGTGATGTGCCCAGAGTCACTTGCTTGGCCACAGATTGTGCATACCCCAGAATGCATCACCCAATATATTGGCAGTCCTTCCCCCCAACACTTTCTTATTTCCCTCCAACCATCTCATAGTTGGGAGATGGAAATAATTTTTAAAGCAACAGTTAAATCTGGACTATTTTTTTAAAAACTAAGGTCCAATGAGGTAATAAAACCAACCTGAGATAGGAAGTCAATTAGGAAAATTAAAAACAAATCAAGGAAAGCTTCCCACCTCCTTTTTTAGTTTATGTGATCAATTGGATTTGGATGACGTCTGGACGTCTGGACTAAGTTATATGACCAGATGCTGGGATTTACTTTTTTTTCAGATCAATATAACTCAGCATCATGAATAGATATGTTTCTAACAACAAGTACACTAATGAGGAAAATTGACAATATGTCTGTTCTGCCGAGGACAGAATCTGACCACAAACCAATATACTTTGAACTTAAAAATAAAAGACAATATAACTGGAGATTAAATGACAATCTTTTGGAAGGTGAGGAATTTATGATAAATTTGAGGGTACAGCTTAAAAGATTCTTTAAAGACAACAATAAAGCAGAAACAAAAAAGAACATAATATGGGATACTAGTAAAGCTTTTGCTTGGGGTCTTATAATACAAAGGGGTGCTTACAAAAAAAAGGTAAGAAATGAAATACAGAAAAAAATCGAAGAAGAAATACAAATAAAAGAAAAAGAATTAGTGCTAGATCCAACTTCAAATAAGATAAAAATTCAATTGAAAACTCTTCAAAGACAATTAAAAATGGAACTGGCTAGAGAAATTGGAAAGAATCTTAAAATAGCTAAACAAAGAAACTTCGAATATGCTAATAAAAATGGAAAATGGCTAGCTCAAAGGCTAATGGTTTTACATTACAGTAAGATAGATTTTGATTGCATAATTAAAGGAACTTCTTGATGCTAAGAATGGTTTGGCAGTGGAACCAATTGCTTAAAGAAGTGGTTGGGTCTCGTTTGTTAAAGAGGCTGGATAGGTATCTGCTGGGGATGTTCTAGTTGCAGTTCCTGCACTGAGCAAGGGGTTGGACCTAGTGGCCCTTTTACTTCTTCCACCTCAATGAATCTATGAATACTAGGAATGGAAAGAATATTAAAAAAAATATTTGGGAACTGGTCAAAAAACAAGTATTTCAAGAAGAATCCTATTCTTTCATCCAGGTTGTTGATAAAGATGTTGAATAGCACTGGGCCCACAACAGAACCCTTTGGCACCCCACTGGTCACTTCTCTCCAAGATGAAGAAGAGCCATTACTGAGCACCCTTTGGGTTTGGCTGGTCAATCAAATCTACCTAACAGCTACATTGTCTAGTCCACATTTCAATAGCTTATTTGGGTCTAAGGGTTGTGCTGGAATTGTAGTAATAAAGTCATCCTCATTCATTGCTAGTTGAGTATGACTAGAACCCCCATCGAGATCCCCCTCAACATGAGGGAGCTCATCACTGGATGCTAAATTCACCAGTGGTTCAGCAAAGTCAAGGACTTTGCTGACTTCCTTGACAGTGAACAGCATGTTCTTAAAGAAAGGAAAGATGGAGAGAAAAGAGGAAGAGAAAGAAAGGTGGAAAAAGACCAAAAAAACCCCCACACAACTAATCCACAATGGAGCTTTAACCCCTCAATCCTGACTATAATGAAAAAGAAAAAGAAAAAAACGAAAAAAGTGTTCTACAATTTGAGATCCAACTAAATAATCCTTCCAAAACTACAGTACCATAGCCACAGACTGTTACATTGTTACATTGTTCAATTTCTTATTGGTCAAAAAGTACATAAACAAATTCCAGTCTTTCAAAAAGTCTTCAATTCGCTTATCCTTTAGAACGTGTGTTAATTTGGCCATTTTGACTAATTCAGGAACCTTAACAATCTACTATTTCATTATTAGTGCATCAGTCTGTTTCCAGGTTTGCTCAAAGAATACTCTTGCTGCTGTTATCATATACTGAAGAAGTATTCCATATTTACTAACCAATTCTTTATCCATAATGCCCAGCAAAAACATTTCTGGTTCAATTACAAAATCTAGCTTTAAATTTTTTGGATGAACGTACAAATATTAGACTAGTAACTTTTTGCCTGCCTATACATCACGATACATGAAACAAGGAGCCTCCTTATTTTGACATCCCCAAAATTAATTTGAAACATTCTGGGCCATTTTCAATAGCTTATTTGGAGTTAGATACTATCTGGATGACCTTGGGCAAGTCACACTCTCTCAGCCTCAGAGGATGACAATAGCAAACCTTCTTTGAAGAAACTCGCCAAGAAAACCCTATGATAGGGATTGCCTTAGGGTTGCCATAAGTCAGAAACAATGTGAAGGCACACAACAACAACAACAAACACTAGCTATATATCATCTTATATAGATTTCCTTTTAAATTACTGCACAAAGTAAATTTTATATCTTTGGATCAAATTTCCCCACCTTATCATGTACTATTTACAGGCTCATCTTCTGTCTCTAGTTTCAGAAGCCATTGATACACCTTTTTAAACAACATGGTCATTATCATTACACAACTCTAAATAAAACTGATTTTCTGTAATCTTTAAGAAGAATTGAGTTCATGATTAAATTCCTGCTTTCAAAATCAGTGGAGTTAAAAGTGGGCCCATAAAAGAGTTCTGAGAGCTTTCTCCAAAATGCAAGGTAAGGAATCTCAGAGCAAGAGCTCAGAAAGTATTCTCTGGCTGAACTACAATTCCCTTGTGCTCTTAAAAGCATCATAGCAAAGATGTTAAGAATGGATGTGGGAAACATTTGTCATTTTCTGTCTGTGTGATCAAATGCAGAACTAGGAAAACTTGGGGGCAAAACAGACCGTGGTAAAGGGGCAGCTCTATGCTGCCCCTTTGAATGCTTGATCGGGGCCACAGCAACCACATGCCATGGCTCCAATCTGGCATTTTCGCAGCATGAAAAGAAGCATCTGAAATCCACTCCTTTTTGTGCCAGGAAAAAGTAGCCCTGGTGGCGCAGTGGTTAAATGCCTGTACTGCAGCACTCAAAACCACAAGGTTGCGAGTTCAAGACCAGCAAAAGGGCCCAAGCTCGACTCAGGCTTGCATCCTTCCGAGGTCGCTAAAATGAGTACTCAGACTGTTGGGGGCAAATTAGCTTACTTGCTAATTAGCTTACTTGCTGTTCACCGCTATGATCTTTGGAATAGCGGTATATAAATAAAACATATTATTGTTATTATTATTATTATTATTACTTTGCTGCCACAGCAGTAGTTTTTCTGTGTTTTGGCTAAGTGCAGCATCTAAACACCTTGACTGCCAAAATGTCAAAATGCCAAAATGCTGCTACCATGTGGTTATTCAGGGAAGCTTCACAGCATGTTCCCGGCAGCCTGGGAGCATGCGTCATATGTACACCATGCCCCCAAGCTGCCAGGAACGTGCTGCATTTTGCCCATCTGTTTTTTCCGTTAATTTCAAATTACAGAAATATTTGTTAGGCATGTTGTTTTTATTTGAATTACACTCTGAACAATTATGGTTAATGTGTACCATGCTTAATGACATTACCTGGGCTTGATCCCTGCAACATCACCAAAAGTGACATCACCAGGAACTTATAATATCACAAAGATCTGGGCCCTGAAATCTCTGTACCTGGGATGTCCCTGACTGACTAACAGTTTGTGCAGTCCTAAATATCTCCACAAATAATTGATTCAAAATATTGACAATCAAGAACACACTCAGTATTCCCTTGCTTATGAAAATTCAATTGATGTGGTGCTATTCCACACAAACAGAACCATAGAAATTGAATTGAAAGCAAAAACAGAATAGAAATCTGAGTACAGAACCTCAGCTTCTTACTCACCAATCATAGCAAATATGTCTGAGTGGTAAGCAGAACCTTCATTTTCATGTCCATTTTTCAGACCAGGGCGGTATATGACTCGAGCTGCAGCAAGACCAAAGTAGGCTCCAAAGGCATGAATAGTCATGGATGCCCCAGTATCAGTAGCCTGAAAAATGCAGAATAAGTTTAAGAGTTCTTGTTCAACCAATCACTCCAGGGAAGACTTATCCAGGAAAGACTTATCCAGAGAAGACATACTGTCCAACAACAACAATAGCAACAATGACAACAATATCAATCCAATGACAACAACCACACTTGCCATCTTAAAAAGAAAACAATTATTAAAAATTACTCTACATGAGACTCATGAAGATGTTTTTAAAAGTTCCTGTGTATCATGCCATTGCATCCATGTAGGTATACAAAGGTGTATGAAGGCTTATTCCTTCCCTCTTCCAAGAGCTGATTCCTTAGCGCTTTTGCAGTTAAAAATTAGAGGAGATGGATTTGAGAAAAAAGTGCCCCTTTTTTGCTTCAAGAAACAGGGAGGAAATAGAAACGGTATTTTTGGAAGAAAGATAAAACTATGGTGAATTAATTTTTGGAACTGGCAACCCAGAGGGTACATTATGTTTTCAGTATATACTGTACATAGTATTGGAATAGGGTTGCCACGTGTCCTTTATTGTAAGAGATACTCCTTATATTAGAAAGCTTGTCCCTCATTGGACTGGCAGATATCTCTTATCATAAGGAATATTCCCTATTTCAGGTTTGGAAAGTGATTCCTTTTATATAAACTGAGTGCAGGTCTTTCAAAAAGACAGAAAGGTGTGCATCTTTTGATCTATGAATGGTAACAATATATTCATTTTACAGTGAAATACACAGCTAAGTTAACTGAAATCCATATTTTCATTTGGCATTTAAGTACAACATAAACATGTTGATAGCTACTTTCTTATTGTCGACCCTGACCCTTATTGCTATTTCGGCAGCATTACAAAGGAATGATAGTTCTGAAGGTGGTTGTTGTATTAGAACAACATGTGTAAATTTGTACCATTCGTGAAAGAAAGCGATCTAGGTTGCATTCTGTTTTAACAAGTGGCCAGCAGATGCCTCTATAAGCTCACTGTCAGAGAATGAAAATAATAACCTTCCCCTCTTATGTATTCTTGCCATCTGGAATTCATGGGTGTACAATTGCTGAGTATGAAGCCTGTTGGCTCCATCTAATCCAGTATTCCATTTCCAACAGAGGCAAGTCAATTGCTTCTGAGAAGCATATAAAGAGAGATGAAAATAGCATTTTCCTGCTGTTTGTCTCTATCCTAATGTGCACTGGCACATTGTTGCTGAACATGGAGGCTCTGTTTTGTTATAATTTCTGACATGAGAGGCTTGAATGGATGGAACTATGATGATTCAGAAGGTAGGAGTTTTAGGTGGTAGAGATTTGGCACATGGAAACAGTTGTATCATCTCTACTTCTAGGAAGGGTTACTTGCCACTGCAAACAGTTATGCTTGCTGTCTGAGCAAGAAGAAAGTAGGGTTCTAATTCCAAAGTAGATTTGGAAAATAAATAGAATAGTAATTATTATTATAATTATATTATTTTGATTATTATGATTGCCCCCTGGTGGCACAGTGGTTAAATGCCTGTACTGCAGCCATTCTTCAAAACCACAAGGTTCGAGTTCAAGACCAGCAAAAGGGCCCAAGCTGACTCAGGCTTGCCATCCTTCCGAGGTCACGAAATGAGTACACCACTGTTGGGGGGCAAATTAGCTTACTGCTAATTAGCTTACTTGCTGTTCACGCTTATCTTTGGAATAGCGGTATATAAAATAAAACAAATTATGATTATGTATTATAATAATAATATAATATAATAATAATTTTATTACCTTTTTCACGAGGGAGTCAAAGCGGATCACAAGAGTAAAATGACACAGCATACAATGCCCCATTCACATTTGCCTTTTTTTGCTGGGGAGATCTGGGGAGATTCATTGATGCATACTGAATTTAACCCTAATAGAAGTTCACATTATGTTTACCCCAATCGAATCTCTCCAGTGTAATTTAATCCTGTCAAGTTCCACGACCAAAGTATGAATTAACAATAGAACCTCCTTATCAATCGCATTCTATCATTTTTCAGGTTTTTATTTTTTGTTCTGTACAATCAAATGATACGCATTAGTCACACTGAAACCCCCCCCCATCCTTGGAGGATGGGGAGGGCAAGCCTCTTGGAGGACCCCTTGCCATGAAACCCAATGAGAGCTTCTCCTTCAGGGGATTTCCCACGGCCAGCCTTAGAGGACGGGAAGGGCAAGCCTCGGGAGGACCCCTTGTCATGAAATCCCCAAAGAGCTTCTCCTTTGGGGGATTCCCTCCTGCCACGCCTCAGAGAGTGGGAGGGCAAGCCTCTCTGAGGAACCCTTGCCATGAAACCCCACTCAGATCTGGCAACTAAGCACGAGCACTCAAGGTAGACTTGTGGGATAAGATGGATATGTCCCACCCTCTGTCCATTAATCCCTCCCTTCAGGATGTCCCAAATGGGATCAGGGCAAGTTCACATTTTCCCCCCAAAAGACATGGGGAAAAACTCAAAATCAGAAAACCTGCAATGAGGGGGGGATTTGCCCTAGGTCCACCCCTATTTGGGTGTGCAAAACCCGGCACCAGTGTGAACTACCCATTTTCAACCGGTTTGCAAACCGGTTTATAATGCAGAGTGAATGGCCCCAAGACTGAGTCTTTAAGGGTTCTTCCTGCTAGCATACAAATGGATGTTAAGTTCTTTTGAACCACCATTCCTGCAACTCACAGCCATCACTGTTAGTGGACATGTTGACTGAAGATTCTGGGAGCTGCAGTCTAAAATTTGTGTTCCAAACTCTAATGGTGCAGCTGGGTTTTTTTTTTTTTATTTGTTTTTGTCACAAATGCAAGCACTTTTACTATTCCTGAGAACAACTAATTTCTCATGGCAATAGTGAGAAAGCATAGCCAGCTAAGTGAGGGTACATATTTATTCCTTGATGGAATTGCTCACTGTATAGATATATTACAGACTACTAAAAGCCCAAAGTATTCTGTTTCCCCTTCCATTAAAACCAAAAGCTCAAATCACTTCAGGAGGTTGAAATATTAGGATGATCACAAGACTGCCATACTATGTGGATATCTTCCACAAGATTTTTCCCTTACAAGTCTCTCTTATAGAAAAATATCCTAACTATAGTTATAGTATTAAAATTGTAACACAATATTCTAGAAAAAAAGCTTTCCAGCATGGAAATCAAAGTGTTCCATATGGGAAGAGTGGTGAGGAAGGAACCAGTGTATGTGAGAGACAAACAGAAGCAAACAATTTTTCTTCCTTGATATAAATCAGATAAAATTCGTACCCTAGTATGTTCACAACAAGATGTTCATTGCATGCAATAAGGTGATTTCCAGAATGCCATGATCAGCATCTGGACTGGGCTTGTTTTCCCCAGGACAGCTCCAAATGAAATCAGGACAGTGGCTGTGCTGAAGCTGCATGATCATACTTAAAGAGGAGGGGGGAGGAATAAAAATGAAATCAGATTAATAGGAAGTCAAGAATAAACCTGCAAAGCAAAGGAAAGCACATAATTTGCAACATTCCTGGCCATGTAAGATGTCTGGTTGACACATTACGTAGAAACTGTATGAAAGTACAACATACATGTAATCTGGTCACACTTTTTAAAAACTGCTTAAGCTTGAGGCCATGTTTCCTTTTGAAACAAAGCACCTAAAGAGGCCCTATTTGGCCTTATGGTTACTTTCTCCCAAAAGAAAAGTGGCCTAATGTGTAAGCATGTTTAGTAGCCCAAACACACTGAGTGTCAAGTCAGATGTTATAAGAATTACATAATGCATTCAGTTTTTCTGTGTTTGTCCTCCACTCCTTCTTCTATATAACATCTAAGACAAACAACATGATCAGACACATTATATGATACATCACCCTGCACCTGCCCAGTGTTGACAGCTGCTGTGTTTATTAGTTCTTACAAGGAAGGAGGGAGAAAAAGCAGGAGCAGCAGTTCCCTGTGTCTTGTAATGTCTAGTCTTATCCTAAAAGTTCTTAAAGAAAGAGCAGGAAATATGCAAAATAAATAACAATAAAGATTGGTCATATGTTTGCTTGCTTAATCTGTAAAAATGGAGTAGTGATGTTTTATGCAATCTTACAAAATATAAAATATAAACTATTTTTGTCATGTAGGCAAGATTGAACAATATGGTGGAGAACCATAATAAATCTGATTAGAAACAGCTAGTCAAATCTTGTTGAATTTAAAGCAGAAAAAGCTCAAGATCTGAAATTTCAGTTTCACATAATGTATGGAAACAGAGTTGAGTTAATATAACCTCAAAAATAATTCAGTACATCGGAAGAATAAAGATGTTTACCTGGGAGATATGTTTTTTTTCTTGGCAGCAATCTGATGTTGATATTTTAAGAATTGAAGAGTATGGCCTAAACAACAGCACTTTGTGCCAGGCTAGATGAAAGTAGGGCTAGATAGGGCTGAGTGGTTACACGCACCCAGCCCTACTTTTGCTGCCTGTGCATCATGGCAACCAACTCTTACACGGGGCACGCCATAATGACACATTGGCATCAGAGCCCCAAAAAGCGCTCCCATGATGGCGCCCTTCTAGGAAGCTGCTTACAGCAGCTTCTTTTTGCTCCCGAGAGGGAGCGGATCATTGCTGCAGCATGCAGTTGCCACAGCAAAGATCCAGGGAAAAAAGAGCAGTGTCTCCAGCCCCAAATTAAAACAGTTGGCCCTCCATACTCTATGGATTTTTTTTATCCATGTATTCACACATCCCACGGCTTGAAAATATTTCCAAAAGATATAAATTCCAAAAAAGCAAAGCATTTTATATGTCCATGTATTTATGAACATCCACAGATTTTGGTACCCATGGGAGGACTTGGAACCAAATCCACGGGATAACAAGGGCCCACTGTTCTCTCTCTCTCTCTCTCCTCTCTCTCCTCTCTCTAATCTCTTGTGTGGCAGCTAGGATTATTTAGCAAAAAACTGGAAATAGGCAAATTTTTAAAAAGTTATTTTAAACTTTGGAAAATATTTGGCAAAGAGCTGAAATGACAAAATTGTCAAACAACTAATGAGGTAATGAAGGAAGCCAGTTAGAAAATAAATACTTGTCAGAATGTTGTCACTATAGACATTAGTTGTTCAGGTTATTTGTGACTTTTGCTCCTGATTTCAGCGGACTCCCCCCTACGCCCTTTCAGAACTATGCATGTTGATAATCACTGTAATCACTGCAATGTTGTACAAATTGGTGTATGTGTTTTCACGTGCCTGTCATTTGGGTGGACCCCATGATTTTCATTGAATCATAGAGTTGGAAGAGACCGCAAGGGCCATTCAGTCCAACCCCCTGAATTTATAGGGTTTTTTTAAAGACAAGGAACCCCCAGAGGTAGTTTTGTCAGTTTTTTCCTCTGAAATAGAGCCTCCACGCCTGGTAGTTTTTTTTTTCTGGGGGGGGGGTTCTCCCATACAGGTACCAACCAGGACTGATACTGTTTAGCTTCTAAGATCAAACAAGATTGGAGCCTTTAGGGTATTTAGCATTCCTCCCCAAAATCCACCTAAATACCCAGAAGGACACTAGATCCCCCCTAAAAGTCTGACCTCAAAAATTAGTACATAGGGTTAGTACTGGGCTGAGGAATACCAAGGAAAACAGGTGCTTTAGTCTGAGAAAGGCTATTGTAGGCTGCCTCGGTGAGTCTTCCTTGCCTAGAAAACTTTCTGAAATTAATGAGGTTGCCAAAAGTTAACAGGTGTGACTGAAGGTATATATGCAGCAAGTCTCTTCCAAGGCTCTTTTCACCTTACTAGGTGCCTGTCAGTAAAAAAGAGGCAGCAGCAGATCACAGGGTATGGTATTTCCCCTCACCCAATTAAAAAGGCTGGAATTATACAGTTCTGGATCAGACAGCACCCAAATAACCCAAGTAAAAAAAGAAAATTAAGAGTAAATTTAAGCAAATTTAAGCAACAAGTTAGAAGGCCACTAGGATCATGGTAGATGAAGGGAATGCTGTGGATATAATATATCTTGATTTCAGTAAGGCTTTGACAAGGTTTCCATGACATTCTTGCAAACAAGCTTTGTAAAATGTGGACTAGACAGGGTAACTGTTACATAGATTTGTAACTGGTTGACTGGCCGAACGCAAAGGGTGCTCAACAATGGCTCCTTTTCATCCTGGAGAGAAGTGACCAGTAGGGTCCCACAGGGCTCTGTCTGGGCCCAGTGTTATTCAACATCTTTATCAATGACCTGATGTTGAATAGCACTGGGCCCAGGACAGAGCCTTGTGGGACCCCACTGGTCACTTCTCTCCAGGATGAAAAGGAGCCATTGTTGAGCACCCTCGGGGTTGGGCCAGTCAACCAATTACAAATCCATGTAACAGTTGCCTTGTCTAGTCCACATTTTACAAGCTTGTTGTGCAAGATGTCATGCGGAACCTTGTCAAAGGCCTTACTGAAATCAATAAACAGAGCTCAAGGTGAGAGCAGGAGCAAACACAAAAGATGAGGTAGAGAAAATCAGGGAGAAAAAGTCTTGGTAAAGGGGCAGCACAGGAAGCTAGCATAGGGGCATGCACCAGCAGGATGCCGGGGGGGGAGGGTCCTTGGAAAGACCCAGTGGGAGTGAACACACCAACAGCACCAGGGCCAAGCTCAGGGATAGCAGCATGGCCAGCTAACAAGCCATGCTCCAGCTGAAGCCTTGGGAGGACCCCATCACCTAGCACACCACCTGCTTCAAGCAATCTGCCCCTGCACCATCTCTGCAAGACCACAGCCCAGAGATACCAAAGGCTTTTATACCCTGCTTGAGTGTCATAGTAGGAAGAGGGACAAACAGGAGAGGGAAACTCCACCTCCAGGGCCAGTGAAGGTGGCAGAGGAGAGGCCCCATTCTCCCCCATCTTTGTAATTGTGATGGCAGCAGTTCCTATCTTTCTCCTGGCAGTGTCACACACACACACCCACCGTCAAGATGTACCATCCCACTGGGTGACATCCCAATATGTAGTCCCCACCCACCCTGCAACACATCCAGGTTACCATAGAGATGATGGCAAAATCATGTTCCTGAGTTTGTAGCCAGGGTGCCTCTTCAGGAAGTGTACTTCATACTTAGGGTGCTAAAGCTGAAATAGGCTTGGTTTCAAAGACAGGACCAAAAGGCCTCAGTGTAAAATTATTATCAGGAGTGTGTCTAAACTGCTGAACTGAAGCTGTTAACACTTTAAATCTCAGACTACAGAATCCTGGGATTTGTAGTTTGGTCAGCCTGTCAGAGAACTGTCAGCCTCTGTCAGCCTATGTCAGAGAGCTCTGGTGCTCACCAAACTACAAATCCCAGCATTCTATAAGACAGAGTCTGGCAGCTAAGGTGGTTCAAACTGCTTTAATATTTTTGTAGTGTGGATACACTCCAGGAAATCTGGATATAGGTGATTGTGTTCTTTAAGGCATATATACCTGCCAAAGCAAAATACCACTATACAGTTTGCGTGAACAGACTGAACTTACAGAATGTATGCCTAAATATCCTCCCCTCTAAGAAGCCACAGTGTGTTTTATGCATTCTAATGGATGAGGTTGCTAGTGACTGATTGTAGGCTTTTGAAGTGACTGATACTTGTCTTTTACCTTTTAATGCCAATAGGGATTTCACTGAATCTCATATGCCAAAATCCCTGTAGTAGGATGCCCACTGGAGACCAAGGCAGCAATAAGCAGGTTGGTACCAATGCTGCTGAAGCCATACTTCTTTAGAAAGTCATCAAGAAACCAAACCAGAATATCATCACGTGAACATCTTGAAATACTGGAAAAAAGGGAAAATAAGGGCTATGACTGGAAGTATCAACAAGTTACGACTGCTTCTTATTCCAATTATTACATAAGAACCCAATGCCCTCCTGGAGTTTGTCACTAAACATGTGTCAGTGATTTCTGATAACAAGAAGTGCCATGTTTTCTGTTTCCTTTATAGTAAAATAATACAATCATTCATGTAGAAAAATGGCAACATACACACAAAAATTGATGTTTAGCAGCCCAAAGTTTGCAGAAGCATCAACATATACACACTACTACTTCATTCACAGCTGAATGAAAAATATATATTATTAAAAGCAGGTATGGTATGGTATCTGGTTTCTGTGTGCCATATGTAAAGAGAAAAATGTACTGGAGAATTTTGGAAGGAGTCGGTCTAACTAGCTTAGATGTCAGAACCATTCTCATGAACACAGTACACTGGAACATTTTGTTGCATGTCCCTCTTGAACAATTATTCTCACACGAGAAAACAAAACAAAACATTTCTGGAGAGAAACCACTGCCCATATTTTAAAATTGTTGAAAGTTTAAAAAAATATGTCTGGAGTTTGTATTTTATATGACACTATCTCCTGGCACTAGTTTTCTTCTACTGTTGCAGCAGAAGCTCTTCCCCGTCACATTCTACTGAGACAAAAAAGTCAAGGCATTCATTTCCATATTAGAGGAATAGTGCGACTTTAAAATGTGAACTGAAAAACCTCTAAAAGCTAATGTGAAACAATTCCATGTGAAAAAAAACACACAAGGTCTCACGACTTTGGGGGGGTGTGTCTATGTCAATGGCTTGGCTTGGTGTTTTGAGGCTTGTGTGGGTCTTTTTTGTCTATGTGCTGCTCTGAGCACATGATCTAAGGGGCTAGGGCTTCTGATGAGTCACTTATTTGGTTGGGGGTGAGCTACCAGCTGCTAGTTTCTATATAGCTGCTACTGTCTCGGTATCTGGACCTCTACAAATGGGCTACAAATATAGGATGGCAAATACGGATGGTGATGGAGCTGTGGCATTGATCTACATATCTGTGCCATGTTTGTTTTCTTGCCAAAGGATATGTCATACTATGCCTTGCAGCAAGTGGAAGCTGGTTTCTCTGTAGGAAGAGAAGGTACAGTAGTTTGAAGCCATTACTCACACTCAATTTATCAGGAAGGAAGAAACTTTTTTGAAAAGACTTGAACATACTCTCCTGAAGACCAAATTAGGGGTACTAGGGGAGGGGGATAATTCTCAAACAAAGAAGGCTGATACTTAGAATAATGTTATACCCAGAAGCAGAACACAAGAACCACATTGCAAGTTTGGAGCTGCACAATCAATTCCAAGCTTTCCCTTAATGAGATAGATGGCCATCCAGCCTCTGATTAAAAATCTCCAAGAAGGCGACTCCATCGCCTCTGAGGTAGCATGTTCCACGTCAAACAGCTCTTACCATCAAGAAACTCTTCCTAATGTTAGGCAGAATCTTGAATCCATTGCTCCATATCCTGTTCTCTGGAGTGACACAAACAAGCTTGCTTCATCCTCAAAATGATATCCCTTCAAATATTTAAACAGGACTACTATCACCTCTTAACCTTCTCTTCTCCAGGCTAAAATACCCTGCTCATCATAGGGCATGGCTTCCAGACCCTTCACATTTTAGTCACCCTCGTCTGGACACGCTCCAGCTTGTCCACATCCTTCTTGACAGAGTCAACTATAGTGCTAACTAACATATGTCAAGAGATATGGAAAAGAAAACAATGGCCAACAGATTGAAATGATCAATCACATCCCAGCCACAAAAAAGGAGAACACAAAGCCTTCAGCAATATAGGATCACAGAACTAATCTCCCATGCATGAAAAATTATGGAAGGTTATCGCATCAGTGCCTGAAACGTTTCTATTCTGTTCCCAAAACGTTCAAGATGTAACGTTATGGAAACGGATTATCGCATTCGAAAATGTAAAGCGTTCCGAGAACGTAACGGGAACACAATTTACCGCATTTGTCCTTATAGGAAGCGTGATAAGTGAGAACGTTTCAATATTTGCACATGCGTATTTGTAACAGTGTATTTTGTTCATGAGTACCACATACACAGAACAAAAGGCTTTTACAAGGAGATATTTGTGCAAACACAACCTAATCTTTTATATACAAGATACAACACACACACACACACACACACACATGTATACACAAACATATAGTCCGCAATCTATATATACAAAAATTTATATTATGCATATATATGTATATATTGTGTGTAAATATATATATTATATTAATATAATTTTGTATATATTACAATTTAAAATATGTAATTGTATATATATTGTATGTATACTTTTAGACAACACCACACACACACGACACACATATATAATAAATGTATACATATACATAACATAGGGTTGCCATCCCTGGGGACCTCAAAACGGGGAAAATGTAGACAATGTTTTAAAATGTAGCACTTTTTAAAAAAATTTCCTGGCCAGGAAATTTTAAAAAGAAGGTCCTACATTTTTAACCTTGTCCAGGCCAGGCTAGAGCTGGGAGACAGCCTCTCTCAAGTCCCTGCCAGGCTTTGGAGGACTCTGCAATCGAGGAGCCCCATCCAGAGCCAGGCTGGAGCTGGGGAGACAGCCTCTCTCAAGCTCCACCGGCTTTGAGGACTCTGCAGTCGAGGAGCCCCAGCCAGGGCCAGGCTAGAGCTTGGGAGACAGCCTCTCTCAGCTCCAGCCAGGCTTTGGAGGACTCTGCAGTCGAGGAGCCCCAGCCAGGGCCAGGCTAGAGCTTGGGAGACAGCCTCTCTCAAGCTCCAGCCAGGCTTTGGAGGACTCTGCAGTCGAGAGCCCCAGCCAGGGCCAGGCTAGAGCTTGGGAAACAGAATGCAGGGAGGGAAGTCCTTTCAGCCAATCACACAAGGCAGAACATGGGAACAGAAGTAAGAACGGATTACATTACCGCTCTACATTTCTTGGACCGTTTTAAAAAACGTTTCCACAGTTGGATCACTTTCTTATCCGTTCCTCCCGAGGAACACATGGAACACTTGAGGGGTATGTAGAACCCGATGGAAACCCGATGGGGACAAAAACGTGCGGTAAAGTTGAAAGTGTTCCGTTCCAATCGGGTTCCAAAAATGTTCTCGGAACGCGATGCGATAAACTCCATGGTCAAAATACCATAGACTCCAACCATACATAGAGAGAAAAATCCCAGAGATCCAAACAGGGTTAAGAAAAAGAAGAGGCACTAGGGACTACATTGTAAACATACGATGATTAAGGGAAAGTATCAGGGAATTCCAAAAGAAAATCAATATTCAATTGCATAGATCATGAAAGGTTATGGAATGCCCTTATAAACAATGAAGTGTCAACACATTTGATAGTCCTGCTGGGGAATCTGTATTCAGAACAAGAGGCTACAATCAGAACAGAACACCTTATCACCCTGCCTGTTGAATTTATATGTAAAATGTATGGTGAAAAAAGCAGGCTTGGGCATAAAAGAATAATATTAGCAGAAAACCTCCCTGAAACAACTAAGGGAGATCAAGAAGGAAAGTGTAAAGGCTGGCTTACTGCTGAACATAAAGAAAACAAAAATAATGACTACAGAGAATTTACACAAACTAGACAATGAAGAAATAGAGATAGTAAAAGAGTTCTCATACCTGGGATCAAGCATTGATAAGAACAGGGACTGCAGTCAGGAAATCAGAAGAAGATTAAGAATGGGAAGAGCAGCTATGAAATAACTAGAAAAGATTCTAAAATGCAAAGATATACAACTGAGCACAAAAGTTAGAATCATACAAGCCATTGTATTACCATGTATGGATGTGAGAGCTGAACAGATAAGAAAGAAGATAGAAAAAAATCAGTTCATTCGAGATGTGGTGCTGGAGAAGAGTGCAAGATCCCATGGACAGCCAAGAAGTCAGACAAATGGGTCCTAGCACTTTTTCACATGAGGAAAATTGGAAGGTTATATTGGTGCCAGTGCAAAGTCATCCAGGGCATTAGGGACAAGTTCACAGCTGCTTTTCACTTGATGCTGCATGCAATCAGGACAGACCCCAGACAGAATGTGAAATGAATCAGGAAATAAGCAAATTCACAAAACTACTGTATTTACATTTCCATTTTGCTTGTGAATTCACTCTCTTCACATAATGTCAGCCATCTGAAAACCAAGCCTCCAGATGCCTCCTGTTCCCAGATTTCCCAGGGTCCCTTGCTGTGCCAGGGAAAGGGAGAGAGCCTTTTTCTTAAAGGATACACACACATTTCCCTCACCCAGCTGCTTTCTCCTTCCTCCTGCAGCCTCTAATTAAGGGCATAGCTGCTGGGAGAAGAGAGGACGTTTTGGCATTGCTCCTGGACAAGGGCAAAATGGTGGACATGTCCTGGAAAACGAAGGCATCTGAGAGTTTCAGCCCTCTGTGGAATCAGATTTATGGACCCACCCCCCTCCTCTTTCTCTTGTGTGTGTGTGTAGTTTGTAAAGGGAAGCCTCGTCCTGCCTTCCACTGACACAGCTTCTGGGGCTAAGATTTTTTTCCCCCGCCCTGTTTCTCTTCCCTCCATGAAGCATGTGGGTGTGTGTGCACTTGTGGAACTGACAATTTGGGGCATGCACAGAAAAGGTATTTCTAAACTAGCAATGGGGGGTTGTCTTCCTCTGTTTGATACCCAGATTCACATTGGAGCCTAAGTAATGTGCCTTTAATCCCTTGTTGTGCTCTTGTGTGTGATAACGATGAGCAAATGGGCTTGCTTTTCTGGGATGCCAGCACTTTAACCATTTTTGGGATGGAAGTACATAGGTTCCCATGTGAAAAAGTCCTTAGAACAGATCAAGCCAGAAACCTCCCTGGAAGCCAAAATGACAAAACAAAACTGAAGCTGTCATACTTCATAACATCATGAGAATGCAGAGCAGTGGAAGATGTCTCATTCACAACTCAAGGTCAGTTAACAACAAATCCATACAAGTGGTATTAATGGCTATTCTCAAGATGAGTGCAAATGAAGAATAAAACTTTTTTTACTATTAGGTCTAATTGTCTACCTTCTTTATCACTTGGTGTTGAGGATGACTTCTATGACAGTACTGAATGTGAAGTCTCGACAACCACAGAATTAAGTCTGGGATATTCTATCAGCCATTCCTAATTAGTAGTTGTCACATAGAATCATAGAATCATAGACTTGGAAGAGACCACAAGGGCCATCCAGTCTATATCAAACAGATAACAGATTTGCCCAAGCAGTAAATGAATAAATTGTCTGGGGTTAAAAGCACCTACCTGGCCAATCAAGACAGAGATGGGAAGACCCCACCTTTATCATCTTGGTGGACAAAGATGGTGATAGAATAAGAAAAATCATGAAGACTGGAGATATGTATATCTGCTTTGCTGGAAAGAAACTAGGATCTGGACCGAATCAGATGAAGGTGGAACTATAAATAGAAGAGCACATGCCTATCTCTAGATTTTAAAGAAAGAGTTAACAGAAGTCCTGGAAAGAAACTCTGGAAAGATACAATATTGGGTTAGATAGATGGAACATACAATCTTAGGTTAAATAGATGGAAAGTTTGAATTGTTATGATGTAATTTCTAAAATTCCTTATTAGGTCACAAATCCAAATAAATATGGTAATTTCATTTGTACAGAATTTCTGTGCCAACAAAGATAGGCTCAACGTAAAATTTTTGTTTATGCTGCAGCATCTTGGTTTAATGTTCTTGCTCTAGTTCATTCAAAATAGAATGAGATCCACTGTCTGTAATTGTATTCATGTTATATCAGACAGGATGGATCTAACACTCACATTGAGAATAGCAATGCCCTGAGAAATAGAAATTTTTAAAATGGATCAAAGTATATCCCAAAGGAGCAGCCAAATGTAGTCTGCTGAAGCAAACTAAGTCTTGTGAACCTGAAAAATAAAGATTAATTCAGTGATTATGGCCGAAGCTCTGTGAAACAGCCACTTTACATCAAATTTATTCAGCTGAGTAAATGCTACACCATGCTTAAATGCTGAATAAACTGAATACATTTATTTTATGTTTACCTATTTAACATTAGAATGGCTAGTGAATTACCATAATATATCCAAAAACATGCCTGCTAGAGAAAGGTTCTTTTACCATGAGTATAAATAATAACTGATCACCTTACAATTTCAAAATAAAAAAACTTGTCCTCATTAATGAAAGCAAGTTACAAAATGCTAGACATATATTGCTGTTGAAAAATCAGCCCTGTCCATGAGTAAGAAGGAAGATAAGATAGGACTTCAAAATAAGTAAATGGATTCCCCCATGAAGGCAGACTAGTTCAATACAGAAGGTCAGCAGACCTTATAGAAACAGGGAGCAATATAACTAAAAACAAAATTTCAAATGGCTTCTTTGAAAAGAGCAGCATGATCACAAAGAGCTCATCATTCCCAAGGTCTTATTTTGTACTATGCCTGCTATTTAGAAACTATGTATTTCAGTTAGAAAAAAACCTTCAGCACTTTGATAGCAGTTGATATGCTGGCAGTTTATGATGTGTAAAAATACATATCAGAAGAGATGACCACAAATGTCCCGTGTTTAGCCGGTGAATAACTGTACAGTTGTGTACAGTGCTACCACAATTCAAAGAACAGCTAACTCTACCAAAATGCTATAGTATAGTCCATTAACCAACACTTACGTGGGTATAACCAGAATTCACGCAGGAGCTTGCTTCCATGATCACTTGTGTCATATTTTACAAATATTCCAAATAAAATTATAATGACCACTTCCAAAAAAATAGCAAGTACAGGGAATTTAATCCGAATATTGGTGGAGAAAGAAGAATTTGTGATGGCCATTTCTGCAGTTGTCTGAAGCAGAATGATAATGAATTGTTTGTCTCCAGCTACGTTGCATCATAATGACATGGCAAAACCCCATCCTTGTCTGAGTGTCAAGCCCAATGAGGGCGGGACTCAATTTTACCAAATGTTCCTGTACAAAACTGTCAATCTATCGTTTCTTTAGAATTCATGTCTTGGCTTTCAAAATTTTCCAGGGGAGTAATAGTCTACTGGATATATAACGTCAGTATACGGTAAAAACAATAAAATGACTCATCCTTATATTGTTATACAACACATTTATAATTCTAGTTATTTTCCTTTGCATCTTGTTTATAACTTATAAAAAATGCTATTAACATGGATAAAGTCAACAGCTCAGTGGAACTGTGTTGTACGTATGCTGTATGGTCCTGAGCTTTAAAAGCTCTATAGTAGTGAGGCTGCATGTTATCTTCATAATGTCATGTCATTTCCAGTCACCATTTGGGCCATTTTTTGATCTTTGTATGCTTTTCATAGGCCTATTACAGACTGCCAAAATAAAGCTGTTTTGGGTCTCTTTGGAGGTATGCTGTGTAAATGATGCTTGCATCCGAAGAATCCAGAAGCTGCACCAAAGCTGCACTCCAGTGCTTAGGAATGGAGTGTGGCTTTGGCGTGACCTCCAGACTCATAGGACCCATGCATCATTTAAATAGCATACCTCCAAAGAGACCCGAAGCAGCTTTATTTTGGCAGTCTGTAACAGGCCATAGTTTCCCTAGGATTCCCACAGGGATTTTGACCAGTTGTCAAGAGGGTGGCCAACTGTTCTGAATAGTTTTGTGAATGTTTTGTGGACAATCTGAATAATTTCCAGATCAAACAAAAATAATAATAGAAGCACACATTTTTGAAAAAGTTATGTGGGCTGAGAAGTGTTGGGAGTCACTGGGAAGCTTTTGGGGGTTGCAAAAGTGGGTTTGGGATTGCATGTAGACAACAAGCTGTGCTTTCTCCACTCCTGGTATAAAAGTTACTTTTAGAGGGCCTTTTTAGGGATATTATGCAAGTAACTGAAAGCACAGATTGGCATAAAAATAGGACAGTAAGATAGTAAGTAATACACCACAGGGTTACTTTTACTATTGTAACAAGTAATGTCAACAAATTATTTTTACAAACAGGTAATTTCAGGCTCTGTACCTCCCATAGATATAAGCAGATGTGGATAAGCAACCCTTTTAAAAGGAAAGATGGTAGTAGAGCATTTGTAAAATCTACAGTATAAGCTGACCTCATGTATAAGTCGAGGGCAGTTTGGAGGTCAAATTTATGAATTTTAATATGACCAATGGATATGTCGAGGGTAAAACTTAGTGACATGTAACAAAGGATGTAAAGGATGAGGCAAAGGAAACTGGAACTCTGGCATTTGGATAACAATATTGGAAAAATGAGCGCACGCCCTGTACCACAGAGGTGCTAAAGTTAATGTTATCATATCTGTGGGTACAGAAGTAGAAAAGAAACTAGAACTCCCAAATCGCAATTCAGATTAAACAAAAATAATAATAGTGCAGGACTAATTGAGAACTCTGTATGTTTGAGCCACGAGAGCTAACTATCAAAACAAACTCAGATTGAATCCAGGTAAGATGGAGGTACTTGTAATAGGGACCCTTAATCCAGGAATGGAGTTATGCCAGCCAGTTCTGGATGGGGTCACACTTTCCCCGCAGCTTGGGTGTGTTCCTGGACTCTTTACTCCAACTCCAACTGATTCGTCAGGTGGATGTGACAGGAGCACTTGCTATCAGCTTCAGATGACACTCTAACTACACCCCTTCTTGGAGCGGGAAGACCTAGAAACAGTAATACTTCTCAACACGACTTCTGCAACACACTCTACATGGGGCTACAACTGGTACAAAATATGGCAGCCAGGCTGGTAATGGGCACATCCAGAACTGCCCATATTACACCAGTACTAAAATCTCTCCACTGGCTGCTTATCAGTTTCCAGGCAATGTACAAGGTGTTGGTTCCAACCTTTAAAACCCTACATGGTTGGGTCCTGACTACCTGTGTGAGTGCCTACTTCCATAAAATCCTCCTGCACACTTCGGTCCTCTGGGAAGAATCTGCTATAACCTATGAAGACCAGAAGCTCTGTGGTGACCCAGAGGACCTTCTCATCAGCAGCCCCCAGGCTCTAGAACGACCTGCCAGATGAGATCCGCCATATTATCACCTTGGAAACCTTTTAAAAGGGCATTAAGACGGCTTTTCCAGACTAGGTTAGATCCATTAGATCCATTAGACTTGCCTCCCCCTCTATTAATACCAATATCAAAACTGATTGATACCATCGCTCCCGTTTCCCCCCCCCCCCCCCCCCCCCCCCCCCCCCCGAGGAAGACTCATTTCTAGCACTAAACTGCCTGAAATTTTACTGTATTCATATTGGACAGTTTTAAATGTTTTGATGTTTAATCTTTGTTTAGGGGTTGATGACTGTTTTTATGATAGGGTGGAGGGGTCTATTCTATTCTATTCTTATTTTTTGTTTGATACGAATTTTAAAGCTGTATCTGTTATAACTTTTGTAAGATGCCTTTAGTCTCAGGCTGGGGAAAATGTGAGATGGTGGTGGTGGTGATAAGGCAGTTATTACAATTACAAAGCATTGGATTCTTAACTGAGTTCCATCTGAGCTGATACATAAATTGATGAGTTACAGTGAGCATTCTTGTGTAGCATATATTCTCATTACTTAGAACAAATAGGAAGTGTATGGTACAAGCACTTTAGCTGCTTGGACATAACCTCTGCTAGACTAAAATTGTTCATGAAGCTTCTGTTCATTGGAGAGAGAATACACATAGCTCTCTCAAACATGTGTTCTTCTAGGTAAGCTGACTTACATTGAAATTAGGTTTGGATTTGTTTCAGTATCTTTTGCAGTGACTAACGGAATAACTGATCCACAAGTGAGATATGGAACATGGAAAGAGTTTATACTTGGGAAAGTTCATTATGGTATTCACTGCACAGTACAATTTAATAGTTTGAAACCCAAGTGATTCAGATTTTGTTTTTTAGTATCCCCTGGGATGCTCTGCCTTTCAAACAAATAAGTTTATTGTATCTATTATAGATGGTCCTTGCTTTAAAAAATATCATTTTTTATGTTTAATTTCTACTAGACTGGCATGTGTCAGTTCTTATCCAGTTGTGCACCACTAAAAACATATATGAAAGAACTACTGTGTAAAATTTACCACACAATTAATTCACAAGCTGTTCAGCAGAGATAAAAACTCTTAGCACTAGAGAGAAGGGGGAAAGAATGAGATTGCTGTACCAGCCATCATTACCTACCAGTATCATGCTTCAGCATTTATCCAAGTGTTGCAGCTGGAAATGAGAATGAAAGCTGTGTTAACTTGATTATAATTCTTACCATAGGAAATTCTAATTGTGCAGGAAAAATGAACATCTCCCTGTCCTAAGGACTAGAAGTAATTTGTTTCACAAAATGATGGATGTGGGGAGGGAAGGATCATACAAGAAAGAAAGAAACTGAACATGCATTTTAAGCTCTTGGTACTGGCAAAGTTTCCATTTTGTCTCATTCTATTTTTGCATCTATTCTCCTTTGAAGAATTACTCCTTACAGTAGGGGTGGGCAAAGTACAGCCCTGGAGCTACATATTTCCCCTCCCACCCAGGCTGTGTTTGTTGCCCTTAATCCCCTTGGTATTACCAGACCACAGTTTTTCTGGGCCCCCAAAGTGATTTGCCTCTCCTGAAATTTCCCAGGAGTAGCATTTTACATTTTAAATAGGTTACAGGACCCCCTATACCCCCCTCCACTGCTTTTCAAACCAAATCAGTTTAAAATCACTTAGCTTTGTTTAAATCACTTAGCTTTGTTTGTTTTGTTTGTTTGTTTTACAGCTTATGCCATCACTGGAGAATACCACAGACAGAAAACTGGCCCTTGGACTGGCATCAGTTACAGTAAAAGAAGCCCAAATCTTGGTGTGATAAATGGGAGTCTCTCCATTTATCAGAGGACTTCTTCCCAGACAAGAATTCACACCATTCTCGGTGGCACCATCTGCAGAGAGTGTTGTTCACATCTGCTATTTTCCTCTCCCTTCCTGGACTGTGCCTTCAATTGGGAAAAGAGATGAGATGACAACCTATATATCCATCTCTCAGCTTCTTGCTCAGAGCCTCATAATCCCTTATGATATTCTGAAGGCTGTGCCTTGTAGTGTTATTGGTTGCCACATGGACTAAAAGGAAGGGATAACGGTAAATAGGTTTGACAAGTCTTGTCAGCCTCTTTGTTATTTCATGGATTTTTGCCCCAGTCAGCCAACACACCTCCAACATCTTTTCAGGCCCACAAACCACTGCTTCTGTACCCCTCCGCAAGGAGTCCAGCAGTAAATGACTCCTCTGAGGCTTGGCAGCAGCCACTTGACAGCAGCCACTCTCTCTATTGAGTCTAAGAAGTCTAAGCACTTTCCCTGCTGCTCCTCCTTGTCATCCCTGATGAGACAGACAGACAGCTTCAAATCAATTTCAGAATTCCAAGCTCTCAGAAGCATCTCTGGTTCTCCTTCTGTGTGTTACATTCTTGCAACTGTCTACCTCCTTAACTGACCCTAGAGGAAATACATGTAAGAAATAAATATTTCCTAGTCCTTTAAAAATGTTTTCAAGGATTTCTCCTTAATTAAAGTTGTCAATTTTAGCAAGTTCAGTTATCTTTACCAGCCAATCTTCTTGGGTTAGTTAATTGTACACTTCAATTTCTCATTCATAAAGAATGATTCCAAGTTTACCTACCTATGTCTCATTTCTGCAAATGTCTACCTCCTGTGTACAGGAACTGACCTCTTCAGAACTTCCCCTACGGGTTCTCCATGCATTATGCTTTGTCCAAGAAAACCACTTGCTCCCTAACATGCTGAAGTGTAGATACCCAGGCCTCCAGCTGGGTATCTACCTTTGTTCCAGAAGGGCTACCAATTTGCACTTGGTGCAAGTGTAGCTACCCACATCCTTGGGCAGGAAGACAAATATACCACAGCAGTAACTCCCTCACTAATCATTTTTAGTAGCCTTAAGAAAGCACTGAAGAGAATTTTGGGCCTCTCCTAAACAGCCACACAAAACACCCTTGTTAGCCATGCCTGTTCGCCAAGCTTCAGGGTCTAGGACTGCAGCTATAGAGAGAGCTACTGGCTGCTATATCTTCCTCCAGACAAGTCTATGACCTACTTTCTACTTTTTATATAGAGTTAGTTGCTGGTAGCTCCTCCCCCAATCAGGTCAGTGGCTCAGCAGAAATCCTACCCCATCAGACCATATGCTCAGGAAGCGCACACAGCCAAAAGCAAATAAAAGCCCACAACAAGCCCCTAAAAACAGTGAAAAAATACAGGATAGCTCCTCAAACACTGCTCCCAACCACAGCTTTTTTCACCCAAACAAATTCCCGGATAACTTGTGGCAGCTTGGTAGACATGCATAAATCAGGGAGTATTAAACTCAGTTGCACCATCATCCAAAAAAGCTTACAAGCAGGACTGCCTATGTATTCCTTACCTTCTTTGCTTGTTGAGAACAATGGATGCAAACTACAGGAAAATAGATTCCATCTCAACATTAGGAGGAACTTCCTGATGGTACAGGCTGTTCAACAGTGGAACACACTCCCTCAGAGTGTAGTGGAGTCTTCTTCCTTGGAGGTCTTTAAACAGAGGCTGTATGGCCATCTGTCGGGTATACTTTGATTGAGAGTTCCTACATGGCAGGTGGTTGGACTGGATGGCCCTTGGGGTCTCTTCCAGCTCTATGATTCTGAAGGACACTGGGATATGAAGCATTGCCTGCATCTGAACAGGAAGTGCTGCATTACCTAGTGCACTTAAAAGAGCTATGTCCCCATAGTCTATACTCCTCCAGTTAGTAGTCATTTCATTTTTTACCTATGCAGATTCCTGTGAAGCTTTTTTTAGTTAGGAGGGCTGTAGCAGACTTTACATGGTCAGCGCGCATCAGGGGGATGGAAGAAGGCCCATTACCTTCAGTCTCCTCAGGAGGCTGGGTGCATCTCACGTGGGTCTGCTTGACTATGCAGTGTTACTTTTCCAGACAGCCTTTGCCTTCTCTACAGCCTTTTTGTTTGTTTGTTTGTTTGGTGCATTCAGGATGGGGTACCTGGTGGTAGGGTCCAGGGTGGACAGATCTGGTAGTGCTCTTCTGAAAAGTGGTATGTCCTTCCACTGAGATGAGGTACACATCAGGGTGTGGCATTCAAAATGGGATCAGTCAGGCAAGGGCACCATTGCTCTGTCGCTCATCTTGCCCAGTTGTCCTGTTGCACAAATTCTTGGGATCCAGGCCCAAGGAAGAGCAGGGCCACCTTTTCATCCACTGGGATCGTTCCCCTCTGCTTATTGCTAACAGTTTATAGCTGTTTTCTAAAGGACACTTAAGTCGTTGGGGGGCACTCTTTCAGGATAGGGGCAGCCACCACAGTAGCAGCCTGCAGCCTTGTTGGTAGAGGGCTTCAAGAGGTTGGGCAAGTGGAGATCCAGGGCTTACGCTGAGTACATTTAACCAGGTTTGCTGCTGGACCATACTTACTCATGAATTCTGAGTGTTCAGGATGGCATTGAGACCTTGGGGACAGAGGTTCCTAGTTTGGGGACAGAGAAATGGCAGCAATGCAGCATGAGGGTGGCAAGGAACACTGGGCACGTCTGTGGCAAGCAAGGGAGCACTTCATAGAACCAGGGCACTGAGGACCCAGAATTTTGCCCTGGAACCTGCAGGAAAGTGTGTGAATAGTTGTGGCCATTTGTTAAATTCCAATTCAGTGTGTGTTTCTTCATTTGGCGGTGTGGACTCACCCTTGGACACACACACAAACAAAGGCCAGGTACAGATTAGAAGGGGTGGGCAGAGGCCCCCCCTTTCTCCTCCAGATTGTTGTCATGGGAACTGCACGGCTGCAACAACAATCTGCCTGAAAAAGGAGCTCCGAAATGGAGCTAGCTCCCGCAACGCTGCCTGGAGCGTCGCGGTGATGTGTCTTGTGCGCTGCGCTGTTAGGACACATTGCACAAGGCATGTCACGGACACATGAGCCGTATGGACGATGCTGCATCAAGATGATGTATTAGGGTTATGTACTAGGGTTCAGGAGTGTGCAGTTGCTGCATTCTCCCGAACTCTAAAATCTCTGCTGCCACGCCACAAAGTCCCCGTTTGTACTGGGCCAGAGTGAACATTAAAATGGAATTAAACTACTCATAATATGTAGACAATTAAAACTTACTCTTGAAAAGATAAAATACAATTTAAAAGACAAAAAACATGTCCTGAACTTTGAGGGCATGATGTAGGTGGCTATAGATCAAGTTCTGTCCCATGAAAATCTCTTCTGTTCCTTTCACAAGGCCTGCGAATACTAAAGCCGTCTGAAAAAAGCAATATACAAGACTGGGCCTACCATGGAATAAATTGATATTGTGAGCCTTTCCCATAATTTATTTACTTACATATTTATTTAAAATATATCTACTGTACCCCATATCATAAGATCTTGGGGCAGGTTACAATAAAATCAGCTAACAATTTTAAAACTATAACAATACATGCATCTCCCACCAAATGAAAAGTAACAGGTGGTCCCACCCCCATTTTTGAGGAGCACCCTTTTAGTACCAGCTCTCTAATTTTGGACTGTAGGGTTGCCATTTGTCCTGATAAACCAGGAAAATCCCAGTTTTAAGGCTTGTAAAAATGTCCCGGCTGGTAGCAGCTGCATGTCAAGTGATATCAGGTCAGTTAAGTGGGGCTCAAGAGTCTGGCCCCATTGCACGGGGCATTGGGGGAGCAACGGCTGCTGCTCCCCATGAGTCCTCCTTCCCAGGGGGCCCTGTGATAAGAAGTGCCCCTGGTTGGGGGAGTGGCTGCAGGGGGTGGGCTTCCAGCTCCTCCCCACTGGCTGGGATAAGCTTTTGATCCATCCTTAGTGGCTAGTACAGCAGTGGCAGGGAGGTCGGGAGGTTTGTTTTGCCTACCGGCATGGGGAACTACAACAGAGACTGGCAACTGTGGGAGGTTTGTTCTAGTTTGTTCATCCTCCTCCCCTCCTCCCCTTGAAGGCTGCTTGTCCAAATCTGAAATTATTACACACAGAGACACACATACTTGGGCACATTCTCCAGCCATAGGGGATGGCCATGGCAACCCCCCTCTGAACAAACTGGCCTTTTCCCTCTTCCTGGCGGTTTGCTTATCCAAGCCTGAATTACACACACACACACACACATATCCTTATGGCCACCCCACATGAGTACCACCTTGAGGCAAGCCTCTTCCTTTCCCTTGAATCCAGGAGTGACCAGATGTCCTCCTTTCCTGGACATGTACTGTATTTCAAAGGGTGATCAGATGTCTTAACTGCAAAGGAGGACAATGCACTGCAAAATGGAGGACATTGAAGGAAAGGGGAAGACATGACCAAAGAAAAGCTGAACACAATCCTAGAAATGTAAGTTTCATGCTTCTTAGCCATGATCCAAAAAAGGAAGGACCTGTGTGAATTCCTCCTGGTCAGAAGGCTGAAATGTCGGGTATGTCCTGGAATGCCCTACATTTTGTCCTGGTTTTGTGGAAGAGAATTATGGCAACCCTACCCTCGAGTGAATCTCTTTTGTGTTGGTCCCCTCTTGATTTCCCTAGGTTTAGAAAGTTCTAGATACATGAGGCCTCCTACAAGTCTGTGGGACGCCCCCCCCCCCAAACCACTAGGACCTCCTGAACCCCAAACCCCCTCCCTCAAGAGGATGTCCATCCTTGTTGGGAAAAACCTGTTTTTCCAGTGTGGTATGTGAACCCTTATTGGGTGGGGCCTTATTGGTGCCCCTAACTACTAGGAACAGGTTCTTAGCCTTTTGGACCTTCCTTGTGGGCATGACAACGATTTGAGCATGACAAACAGTGGCCATCTTGTTGCACAAAACTTGGGTTTCTGGATAGGTTGTTATACTTGTCCAATTTGATCTCAGCACCTCCAGTGGAGATAGATAGGTTTCCTGACTGGCATAACAATGCAAAACCTGGGGTTTGGGAGGGAGGGGTCCTTCACTCTTCAACAGCACACTCTGATATGAGCTTCACAGCTCTGATGCGGGAGCAAGGAGGGGAGGGACCATTTTTCCCCTTGTCATGTGGACATGCTTATGTCTGGGGCATGATTCTCAGCTTCCCCAGAGTTCCAGCTGTCATGCAGATGTTGCATTTCCCAATTCTATGTATAATCTCTGTTGTGTCCCTCCCTAGAGCCTGTCCCTCCATGGAAGTAACCCTGTTTGTGTGTTCCCATAGGGGAAACTCCTCTGACAACCAGTAACAGATTACCAAATTCCCTGGATGCTTCACTACTAAAATAACAGGTTTTATTTATTATTATTTTTTGCATAACTAGCATTTTGGGGGTAAGGTCTATCATTTGTGATTAAGTGGATCACGGCCACGGAGCACAGGGGAAGAGGGCCGCGGGAGCTAAGATCAGAGTTCAAAACTGGTGTGGACCAGCTTGCAACCTGGTGATAGCACAAAAACCCGGGGTTCTTATAGTGCGAAACGTAGCTGGAGGCTAGGGCTACTATGTGTGTGGTGCGTGTGACCACTGCCCCGGAGCAAAGATCGGAACGCTGCCTGCCCTCACATACCAAAGATGGGGGAGAAGTGGGAGCCTCTCCTCGCTGCCACCTTCAACTGGCCCTGGTGGGGTGGAGTTTCCTCTCCTGTTTGCCCTCTTCCTACTATATGACACTCAAGCAGGGTATAAAAGCCTTTGGTATCTCTAGGGCTGATGGTCTTGCAGAGATGGTGGCAGGGGCAGATGGCTTGAAGCAGGTGGGTGTGCTAGGTGATGGGGTTCCTCCCAAGGCTTCAGCGTGGAGCATGGCTTGTTAGCTGGCCATGCTCTATCCCTGAGCTTGGCCCGGTGCTGTTGGTGTGTTCACTCCCACTGGGTCTTTCCCAGGACCCTCCCCCCCCGGCATCCTGCTGGTGCATGCCCACCTATGCTAGCTTCCTGTGCTGCCCCTTTACCAGACTTTTTCTCCCATGATTTTCTCTACCTCATCTTTTGTGTTTGCTCCTGCTCTCACCTTAGAGCTCTGTTTATTGATTTCAGTAAGGCCTTTGACAGGTCCGCATGACATTCTTGCAAACAAGCTTGTAAAATGTGGACTAGACAAGGCAACCGTTACATGGATTTGTAAATGGTTGAGGCTGGCAAACCCAGAGGGTGCTCAACAATGGCTCCTTTTCATCCTGGAGAGAAGTGACCCGTGGGGGTCCCCCAAGGCTCTGTCCTGGGCCCAGTGCTATTCAACATCAGGTCATTGATAAAGATGTTGAATAAAACGGGCCCAGGACAGAGCCCTGTGGGACCCTACTGGTCACTTCTCTCCAGGATGAAAAGGAGCCATTGTTGAGCACCCTTTGCGTTCGGCCAGTCAACCAGTTACAATCTATGTACCGTTACCCTGTCTAGTCCACATTTTACAAGCTGTTTGCAAGAATGTCATGGGAAACCTTGTCAAAGGCCTCTACTGAAATCAGTAGTATATTATATCCACAGCATTCCCTTCATCTACCATGATCCGTAGTGGCCTTCTAACTTGTGTTGCTTAACTTTTAAAATTTG
>NC_056522.1:173331745-173335774 GCF_019175285.1 Sceloporus undulatus | reverse complement strand
TTTACTCTTAATTTTCTTTTTTTACTTGGGTTATTTGGGTGCTGTTTGATCCAGAACTGTATAATTCCCAGCTTTTTTAATTGGGTGAGGGGAAATACCATAACCTGTGATCTGCTGCTGCCTCTTTTTTACTGACAGGCACCTAGTAAGGTGAAAAGAGCCTTGGAAGGAGACTTGCATGCATATATACCTTCAAGTCACACCTGTTAACTTTTGGCAACCTCATTAATTTCAGAAAGTTTTCTTAGGCAAGGAAGACTCACCAGAGGCAGCCTGCAATAGCCTTTCTCAGACTAAAGCACCTGGTTTTCCTTGGTATTCCTCAGCCCAGTACTAACCCAGTACTAATTTTTGAGGTCAGACTTTTAGGGGGGATCTAGTGTCTTCTGGGTATTTAGGTGGATTTTGGGGATGAATGCTAAATACCCTAAAGGCTCCAGATCTTGTTTGATCTTAGAAGCTAAACAGTATCAGTCCTGGTTGGTACCTGTATGGGAGACCCCCCCCCCAGAAAAAAAACTACCAGGCGTGGAGGCTCTATTTCAGAGGAAAAAACTGACAAAACTACCTCTGGGGGTTCCTTGTCTTTAAAAAAAACCCCTATAAAATTCAGGGGGTTGGACTGAATGGCCCTTGCAGTCTCTTCCAACTCTATGATTCAATGAAAATTCATGGGGTCAACCCAAATGACAGGCAACGTGAAAACACATACACACAATTTGTACAACATTGCAGTGATTAACAGTGATTATCAACCATGCATAGTTCTGAAAGGGCGTAGGGGGGAGTCCGCTGAAATCAGGAGCAAAGTTCACAAATAACCTGAACAAACTTAATGTCTATAGTGACAACATTCTGACAAGTATTTATTTTCTAACTGGCTTCCTTCATTACCTCATTAGTTGTTTGACAATTTTGTCATTTCAGCTCTTTGCCAAATATTTTCCAAAAGTTTAAAATAACTTTTAAAAATTTGCCTATTTCCAGTTTTTTGCTAAATTAATCCTAGCTGCACACAAGAGATTAGAGAGAGAGAGAGAGAGAGAGAGAGAGAGAGAGAGAGAACAGTGGGCCCTTGTTATCCAGTGGGATTTGGTTCCAAGTCCTCCCATGGGTACCAAAATCTGTGGATGTTCAATTAAATACAATGGACATATAAAATGCTTTGCTTTTTTGGAATTTATATCTTTTGGAAATATTTTCAAGCCGTGGATGTGTGAATACATGGATAAAAAAATCCATGGATATGGAGGGCCAACTGTATTTTAACTTTGGGGCTGGAGACACTGCTCCTTTTTACCCTGGATCTTTGCTGTGGCAACTGCATGCTGCAGCAATGATCCGCTCCCTCTCGGGAGCAAAAAGAAGCTGCTGTAAGCAGCTTCCTAGAAGGGGCGCCATCATGGGAGCGCTTTTTGGGTGCTCTGATGCCAATGTGTCATTATGGCGTGCCCCGTGTAAATGAGTGTGTGCCATGATGGCACACGGGCAGCAAAAGTAGGGCTGGGTGCGTGTAACCACTCAGCCCTATCTAGCCCTACTTCAGATCTAGGCTGGCACAAAGTGCTAGTCTGTTTAGATCCATACTCTTCAATTCTTAAAATATCAACATCAGATTGCTGCCCAAGAAAAAACTTATCTCCCATGGTAAACATCTTATATTCTTCCAGATTGTACATGAATTATTTTTGAGGTTATATTAACTCAACTCTGTTTCCATACATTATGTGAAACTGAAATTCTCAGATCTTGAGTTTCTTTCTGCTTCAAATTCAACAAGATTTGGCTAGCTGTTTCTAATCAGATTTATTATGGTTCTCCACCATGATGTGTTCAAATCTTGCCTACATGACAAAAATAATGTTTTATATTGTTTATATTTTGTAAGATTGCATAAAACATCACTACTCCATTTTTACAGATTAAGCAAGCAAACATATGACCAATCTTTATTGTTTATTTATTTTGCATATTTCCTGCTCTTTCTTTAAAGAACTTTAGGATAAGACTAGACATTACAAGACACAGAGAACTGCTGCTCCTGCTTTTTCTCCCCTCCTTCCTTGTAAGAACTAATAAAAACAGCAGCTGTCAACACTGAGAGGCAGGTGCAGGGTGATGTATCATATAATGATGTCTGATCATGTTGTTTGTCTTAGATGTTATATAGAAGAAGGAGTGGAGGACAAACACAGAAAAACTGAATGCAATTATGTAATTCTTATAACATCTGACTTGACACTCAGTGTGTTTGGGCTAAACTAGTGCTTACACATTAGGCCACTTTTCTTTTCAGGAGAAAGTAACCATAAGGCCAAATAGGGCCTCTTTAGGTGCTTTGTTTTCAAAAGAAACATGGCCTCAAGCTTAAGCAGTTTTTAAAAAGTGTGACCAAGATTACATGTATGTTGTACTTTCATACAGTTTCTACGTAATGTGTCAACCAGACATCTTACATGGCCAGGAATGTTCAAATTTAACTGCAGAATATCATTATGTGCTTTCCTTTGCTTTGCAGGTTTATTCTTGACTTCATTATTAATCTGATTTCATTTTTATTCCTCCCCCCTCCTCTTTAAAGTATGATCAATGCAGACTTCAGCACAGCCACTGTCCTGATTTCATTTGGAGCTGTCCTGGGGAAAACAAGCCCAGTCCAGATGCTGATCATGGCCATTCTGGAAATCACCTTATTTGCATGCAATGAACATCTTGTTGTGAACATACTAGGGGTACGAATTTTCTCTGATTTATATCAAGGAAGAAAACTTGTTTACTTCTGTTTGTCTCTCACATACACTGGTTCCTTCCTCACCACTCTTGCCCATATGGAACACTTTGATTTCCATGCTGGAAAGCTTTTTTTCTAGAATATTGTGTTACAATTTTAATACTATAACTATAGTTAGGATATTTTTCTATAAGAGAGACTTGTAAGGGAAAAATCTTGTGGAAGATATCATCATAGTATGGGCAGTCTTGTGATCATCCTAATATTTCAACCTCCTGAAGCTGATTTGAGCTTTTGGTTTTAATGGAAGGGGAAACAGAATACTTTGGGCTTTTAGTAGTCTGTAATATTATATATACAGTGAGCAATTCCATCAAGGAATAAATATGTACCATTCACTTAGCTGGCTATGCTTTCTCACTATTGACCATGAGAAATTAGTTGTTCTCAGGAATAGTAAAAGTGCTTGCATTGGTGACAAAAACAAAATAAAAAAACAAAACCCAGCTGCACATTAGAGTTTGGGAACACAAATTTTTAGACTGCAGCTCCCAGAATCCTTCAGTCAACATGTCCACTAACAGTGATGGCTGTGAGATTGCAGGAATGGTGGTTCAAAAAGGTAACATCCATTTGTATGCTAGCAGGAAGAACCCTTTAAGAATCAGTCTTTGGGGCCATTCACTCTGCATTATAAACCGGTTTGCAAACCGGTTGAAAAGTGGGTAGTTCACACTGGTGCCGGGTTTTGCACACCCAAATAGGGGTGGACCTAGGGCAAATCCCCCCCTCATTGCAGGTTTTCTGATTTTGAGTTTTCCCCCATGTCTTTTGGGGGGAAAATGTGAACTTGCCCTGATCCCATTTGGGACATCCTGAAGGGAGGGATTAATGGACAGAGGGTGGGAACATATCCATCTTATCCCACAAGTCTACCTTGAGTGCTCGTGCTTAGTTGCCAGCTCTGAGTGGGGTTTCATGGCAAGGGTTCCTCAGAGAGGCTTGCCCTCCCCATCCTCTGAGGCTGGCAGGAGGGAATCCCCCAAAGGAGAAGCTCTTATGGGGATTTCATGACAAGGGGTCCTCCAAGAGGCTTGCCCTTCCCGTCCTCTAAGGCTGGCAGTTGGGAAATCCCCTGAAGGAGAAGCTCTCGTTGGGGTTTCATGGCAAGGGGTCCTCCAAGAGGCTTGCCCTCCCCATCCTCCAAGGATGAGGGGGGGGAGTTTCAGTGTGACATAGATGTGTATCATTTGATTGACAGAACAAAAATAAAAACCCTGAAAATGATAGAATGCGAT
>NC_056522.1:173317286-173331645 GCF_019175285.1 Sceloporus undulatus | reverse complement strand
TAATTTCACTGTTCTCAAATCAGCAGATTCTTCTTTGGTTGTTTTTCCTTCTTTCCCAAGCCTGTCTTGCTTATTTGTTCTAATTGTTGAAGCCTGACTGGATCCTTTTGGCAGTCTCATTGATCAACAATGGATCTGTACCCATGCATATGTGAACCCTATATATTCTATAAGCAATAAAAGCTGTGCCCATTTCCCCACACAAAACAAAATAAATATATACTGATATATTGGACATGCACATGTTTACATTATTCTGATGGTAACTAATTGGTTTGAGAGCTATAACTTCAAGTGTAGTATTTCAAATGATTTTATATTTTTAAAAATTAGAGAGCAGCTCAAAAAACTAGACTAAATATTTTTTCATCATTAAATTACATGTTTGTCACAGGGATTTTCTAAAACTTTGTTGTTGTTGTTGTTGTTGTGTCTTCAAGTTTCTTTTGACTTATGGCAACCCTAAAGTGAACCTATTATAGGGTTTTCTGAGGACAACAGTGTGTGACTCACCCGAGGTCACCCAGTGGGTTTTCATGGTTGAGCTTGGAATTGAACCTTGGTCTCCAGAGTAGTAGCCCAGTGTGCAAACCACTATCCCACGCTGGCTTTCTCAGTGATGCTAGTTCACTTTAAAAAAGAAGTCTACCCCTAAACTTGTTCCAGACTTATTGTGTGAATTTAAAATATATATATATATTGATTTGCAATGTAATTGTTTTTGGTTTTGCAGACCAACCCACTTTCTTGCCTATGAATGGCCCTGTTTTGTTGCCCTGGGGTTATCAAGTTCACTATCAGAGAGAATGAAAAGATCTTAAGCATGGTTTATGAGTGCAGAAATAAGGATTTATATATACAAAATGAAGGAGGGCCATTACTTAAATCTAGATAAGACTATCCAAAATTGCATATGTAATATATTAGGGTAAATGTTAGCTGGAACAAATGGGACAGCTTAGGTTGATCAAAGCACTGCTGCCTTGAAATACTATGTTCTTATCAATATGTTTCATCGTACCTTACCACCATGTACCCAGCTTACAAATGTCTTTCATCTTTATATAACTAATGTAGCTATCCTAATTGGCCAAAAGCTCTGGCATCACAAAACAGCACACAATACTGTCAGAAACTGCTAGTAAGTATTTTGCAGCTTATCAAGGAATCCTTTGTGTATATAATATGCCCGATACATCCTCCAATAATGAGAATTGAAAGTTCAACCTGGTCTTCAACTCTTGCAGTCCTGAAAAGAAGCAGAATTTCTTTATAATCAACAGTGTATGAAATTAACCCAGAAATTCAAGGGTAAACAGTTGTATAAAATAGTATTTCACCCAAATTTATCTAGCATTTTACTGATTTGCCAGCCTGATTAACTTGGATTTGGGAATAGGTTCCAATGAACTTGATGGAGTTGATTTCTAATTAAACACAAAGACTTTGTATGACCTAAAGCCAACTGTTAACGAGAACTTGAGCAAACCATTTGAATCAATGGGAAGTGGTCAAAACTAGATTTCTATGGGCAAATACTTCACATTAGGTTGTTGAGTGACTTATATTGTCCTCTGGACCAGATCGTAATAGATTCTGGACCACTTTAAACAGATCCCAGGCCACTCAAAACAACTTAGTTGAATAGTACTGTGAACTTTTAGCCAGAAAAGCCTTTTTTCCTACTTTTATTGTCCCACCATAGTTTTTCAGGTAGAATCATAGATTCATAGAATCGTAGAGTTGGAAGAGACCCCAAGGGCCATCCAGTCCAACCCCCTGCCATGCAGGAAATCTCAATCAAAGCATCCCCGACAGATGGCCATCCAGCCTCTGTTTAAAGACCTCCAAGGAGGGAGACACCACTACACTCCGAGGGAGTGTGTTCCACTGTCGAACAGCCCTTACTCTCGGGAAGTTCTTCCTAATGTTGAGGTGGATGTTCTTTTCCTGTAGCTTGTATCCATTGCTCCAGGTCCTGTTCTCTGGAGCAGCAGAAAACAAGCTTGCTCCCTCCTCAATATGACATCCCTTCAAATATTTAAACAGGGCTATCATATCACCTCTTAACTTTCACTTCTCCAGGTATTTGCTACTCTTCCAAATATATATCAGTTCAGACAGACTAATGGTTGTCATGCAACAGTATTTCATTTTTTTTAAAAAAAAATATATTTTTTATTTGTAATTCTTACAGGATCCTGTTTATATAAACATCTACTCAGTACAGCTTCTGTAAAGTCCTTTCAATCAGGCCATATTCCCATTATGGGAAACTGGGCAACCAGGGTCATGTGGACTGAGGAGAAGTAGCTCTGCCCCACGTGGAATCTCAAGCTTGAGGCTTGATGGCCATCTGTTTGGGATGCTTTGATGGAGATTTCCTGCATAGCAGGGGGTTGGATTGGATGGCCCTTGTGGTCTCTACGAGTCTATGATTCTAAGTATCCCCAGTGAGTGAAATTGGTGTTAATTTCCAGATTGGCTGACTAATGCTGACATCCAGATCTAGATGCCTCTTCAGCTGCAGAAAATAAAGGTGTGTCCAGTTTTATCCCAACAAATGTGGTTTGTGTCATTGTTGCTAAGCCATTCAATTCTCACTGGATCCACAAATCACAATTAAACCTGTAGATTTACAGATAGATTTTCTGTGGAACTCCCTGTTATTTTAACAAAAAACAGTTTTGTGCTGATTTCAATCTATTCATTCACAAAGCAGGAAGTGTTTCTGTGATATAAATACCTCCTCAGTGCAGCTTCTGTACAATCACTACAGTTCCACAATCACTACAGTTCCACAGAAAAGAAGATACTGGAGGAGGAAATGGAGAAAGGTAACTTATTGGGGGCAAACCTATGTTCCCCAAGGCAATTTCAGCCAATGTCTGTGAATAGCACCTAAATTAATTTGTTAAACCTTATATAATATAATAATAACTATAGGGAGCTGCATTTGAATTAACTGTCAAAAGGAAAAGTCTAAGAATGGTGGGCAATTACACCTGGAATGAATGAATGAATGAATGAATGAGTGAGTGAATGAATGAGTGAATGAATTAATGTTAGATTTCAAGTGTCAGAAGGGTGGTTACTGGAAACTAAGGGCCTGAACAGACAGGTCAAATGAAAGCTGCTTCAGGTCACTTTGGAGATATGCTGTTTGAATGACACACACATCTTAAGAGACCAGAAGCTGCGCCAAAGCTGCACTCCATTCCTTAGGATTTGAGCATGGCTTTGGCATGGCTTTTGGACTCTTAGGGTGCATGCATCATTTAAACAGCATACCTCCCAAGTGACCTGAAGCAGATTTATTTTGGCCTGTCTGTTTGGGCCTTAACTGTCTAATGGAAGTTTTTTCTTGACATTAGAAGGTTTTCTGGCACCTGGGACCCTGTTTTAATATTACTTTTAAAAATTTACTTTATATGAATGTACTTTACCAGCCTAGTACCTTTTAAAAATCTAGTGGATGTAGGAAGAAAAAGTACGCCTACATTGTTCTAAGTAGGCCTGAAATTTTAATTGTCCTCAGCTTTAGCCCTCCTTGCATTGAGCTGAATACCTCATCAAGCTAGAGTATTTTTCTGCATGATTGCAGTGTTAGATTGCATAATAATAATAATAATAATAATAATAATAATAATAATAATATAATTAGGCACAAAGTCCTATACTCCATCCTCATACATGGCTTACATTTGACTAAAATCCTTAAAGTACAGGCTCATAGAAATGGAAAAGGCCCCAAGGACTAAGTAGTATAATTCCCTGCCAGCACAGGAACCCACAGCTAAAGTATTCTTGATAAGTGGCCATCCAATCTCTATTCAAGCACTTTTGTCCACCAGTCTCCAAGGTATTCTACTGTAGTGCCAGAGTGGCATTCTCACTTGCATAGTTCCTTCTGTATGCAATATGGGGAAATATGAGTCAAATGGGCAGGATTTTGTTGTTTCAGAATAATCATCATCATCATCATCATCATCATCATCATCATCATCATCATCATCATCATCATCATCATCATCATCATCATCTAATCAAAGTTCCTCTTTGTTTCTTCAGAAATGTTTCTTCAGATCATGTTCCTACTGCTAGCTATGGTGCTGCAGCAATCCCCAGGAAAGGTATGAGCACCAGAATAGGTCCAGAACATCTATCAGGAATGGCTTGGCCACAAAACAACAATTCACAGTGGTATCTCTGAGATGTAATTAATCTACAGTGACGAAATATTATCTACTGTTGCTTTCTAAGTTGACTCTTGGGCTTGAAACACTTATATCTGGCCCCTGGCAGTGCTGGTTTAGGACCATGATGGTGGGCTGCTTTTGGAGCAGGCGGTACGGTCACCGTGGTCCCAGCTAAATCTCAGCCGGAGCGGCCTCCAGCCAACTTTACCAACCTGTCCTTTGACCCATGTTCTTCTGGAGCAGGGGTAGGCAATCTTTTTGAGCCGGGGGCCGGGTTGCTGTCCCTCAGACAACTGGAGGGCCGAGGCCAATAAATAAATAAATAAATAATTTTAAAAAAATTTGAATAAATAAATAAACCGGGACAAATGTAGGACAACATTTTCAAATGGTGGACACTTTTTTAAAAAAGTGGAGGACACGCAAAAAAATTTGCTGATTTTTTAAAAATGTTAATATAAATGCATGTTTCTGAGGCGTCTATAGACAATTGCCCCCCTCCCTGCGCCGAGAGGCCAAGCCCCAGCGCAATCGCGGCAGGACCCCAGCTGGGGCCGTCCCAGGCCTTGCCGCTCCGCCCCGCGGCCGCAGGTTGCTACCCTGTTCTCGGAGGATACATTAATGCTGGAGATCCCTTAGAGCTCCCCTTTCTTTCCACCTGGGAGTAAATATCAGAAGCCATTTCAGCTCTTTTCATACCTTGGTGATCTGCAGATAGCCAAGCTGAAGCTCTAGTCCTCAATTTCACCATTTTCTGGCGCCTCTCGCCCCCCCCTTTTTGACCTATTACTGTCCTGACTACTGTAGGAAAGGTAGAGACTGATCTTTCACAATTCACTAACATTGGTTGTTGTTTGTTGCTTTTCCGTTTCGTTTGTTGATTTCTGTTTTTTTATTAGCCCCTTTGAGTTTCTTTGGAAAGGCAGCTGAGAGGAAAGTAGTAAGTTTGTGGGTGAATGGGAAAAGGAAAAGTACCAGCACCAAGGAAGGCAGTAGAGGGATCACTTTTCACTCATGCATTAACGTTATGCCCAATGGGTTCTGAATTTGGAAATTATAAATGAACCAGAGTTTAGGTTGTTACTAGGCAATGTTAAAGATGAAAATTTCAGCAACCTCTGGCAATATAATAGAATAAGAAACAGATGTTATTGTTTAATAAGAATCACAATTGGTGAAATAAATATAAATAGCCATTTTTTTTAATCCGAGCAGACATTTGCTAAGTGAAATTTCTGAAATGCAGAAGGAGGAAATTGTTACAAACACAATCTAATAAGGAGACAGTGCAACCAACTGCTAGCAATATGATGAAGGGTAAGAGACAAGAAGTGGCTGACACCAACGGGAAAGGGGATTGTATGGTCTTGGTGTAAAACACTGGCTGGCCCAATTTGGGCCTGATCCCGTTTGCATCTACAAACCCTGCTGACTTGGATTTGGGGTGAAACTCAGGGAAAAGTTGAGTTAATGGGAAAGTCTGCAGTATTTTCCAACCATAAGTCATTGTGCATGGTAAAACAGGCACAAGTGGCCTCAGGGTAGAAACAAGGTTTTTTCACCTGTGTGAAACCCCTTGTCTCAGGACTAAATTCTCAGACACTGATCTAGATAAGAGCAATGTGTACATGGAGTTTCCACACATGTACTGTGCAGCTCTACTGATGTAAAATTAGGTTGCAATTGGGTTTCCTTTGCTAATCAATCAACTGGAATCCTTTTTTAAAAAGCATATTGGCTTGGGAACACGAGGATTCTGAATTTTAACTGCCCCTACATCCCATCCCACCCCACCTCACCCACTTATTGTTTCTTTGCTTGCTTTGCCAAAGTTGGAATGAGAAATGGCCATGAATGCCTGGGAAGATGGTTTGTAAATGTGAAGGCAATATCCAGCCCAGAGAAGAACGAATGGTGGATGGTAAGTGAAGGCCAATAGACGTGCAGCCCCTTCACACATTATTAGAGTGGGGTAAGGGAATGGAGCACATCTTTGCTTATTTTGAATGGGAAATCAGTGGAGCACAGCCATTTGGTTATAAAATTCTCACTAACGAAGAATTCAATCAGAAAAATTCTTACTCAACATAGTGGTAGCTTCTTGAACCCCATCTGAATCCTTTGGGATATCCTTTCATGTGCTTTCCCTATTTGGTCTATTGTCGTAAGAAATAATCATCTTTTGACATCCTTTTGCTGACCAAGAGGGACAATCTCTTTTTAGTGTCACCCTGGTGTGATGTGCCTTAATTTGACTTTGAATCTATGGCAGCCCCATGTGATTTCATAAGGTTGTTTTTTAGGCAAGGAATACTCAGTGGTTTTTGCCTGTTGCTTCTCTGGAATGAGCCAGTAGAAGCCAGTATTCATGGTGGTTTTCCATCAAAGTCTGACCTTGCAAAATCAGACAGATCTGCTGTGCCTTAGGCCTCTATTTAGTGTTACTAGTAGTGAAAAAGTATACAGTTAATCTTATTTCAATCTCCCCCCAGGGCAATCCCGAGCACCAAATGTGTTGTCTTTATCTGCACCAGTGATAGGAATATGTGAATCGAAGGCTTTCATGGCGGGCATCCATAGGTTTTTTGTGGTTTTTCGGGCGATGTGGGCCATGTTCTAGAAGAGTTTCTTCCGGAGTTTGCCAGCATCTGTGGCTGGCACTTCAGAGATCTTGTCTGGAAAAATGTGTGTGGGTGTGTGCGTACACACACACTGTTGATGCCGGGAATGCAGAGTGATTTGCTGTGGTATTGTTCTGTGCTATGGTGGGCCTCAGGCTGGGAGCTAATGCAAAAGAGTTAGTAATCTGCTAATGGTGATCATTATCTGCTGGGAAAGCGTCTGACTCTGATGGTTTCACATGTGCATTGCTGAGTCCTTGGCCTGTTTACAGACTGCCAAAATAAAGCTGCTTTCGGTTCTCTTTGAGGTATGTGTTTTTAAATGAGGCATCATCCTAAGAATCTGGAAGCTTGCACCAAAGCTGTACTCCAGTGCTTAGGAATGGAGTGTGGCTTTGGCGCGACCCCGGACTCTTAGGACCAGCACATTTTAATAACATACCTCCAATGAGACCCGAAGCAGCTTATTTTGGCATCGTGTACAGGCCCTTATTTCGATGCAGGACTGGTGAGCCAAATTTTGTTGACTTTAAGGGTTTCTTCTTTTCCGGTTGAAATTGTTCCAGGTGTTTGTGGATTTCAAGGGCATCCCTGGCATCCTGACATGGTAGTGGTTGCATGGTCCAGAATTTCAGTGTTTTCAAACATATTTATGCCAGGATGGTTTTGTGGCATGTTCTGCTACTGATGATTTTTCTGGCTGGTCCAGTCTGGCAGTGTCTCTCGTTTTCCTTGATTCTGTTGGCTCGTTCCCATTGGCAAGCCCAGCCGGGGGAGGGGGGCAGCGGGCCGGCTGGCCCATCCCAGCCCCCAAATCCTCAGCCCAGCCTCCTATGGCTTCTTTGGCCACTGACCAGCTTCCCGAACCTTCCCTGCACACTGAAGCCTGCAAATCTTCTTCCTGGCCCCCCGGCTTCTCTTCTGCAACTTCCTTCCAGAGATTTAAAAAAAGGTTTGCAGAGAAGCGGTCAGTGGTCAAAGCCGTAAGGAGCTGGGGCTGGGATTTTGGGCCAGGAGACCAGTGATGGACCATGCCAATAAGCTGTCCCCCACCACTTGCCATTCCTGAACTGATTCCTGAAATCGCACAAACAAATGGGAAATACGTTTTTTTCGAACCATTTCAGGAATCGGTTCAGGAAACAAGATTTTCTGGTAGGTGGCAACAGGGTCAATAAGTTCAGAATTCATTTCTAAGGCGGGTACAGACGGCAGGGGAGGACGTCTTGGAGGTGTATAGCGAATGCGGAGCCCTCCAGACGGCCCGCCCCGGGGGGCGTGCTTCAGGTGTTGGAGCTTCCACACGGGGGGCAATGAAGACGCCTCACCTGGGTCCGTTTCGGACCCGGAGTTTAAAACCCTTCCTCGGAGGACGCTGCAAAAGAGAGAGGCATCTTCGCACGGTTGGCCCAAACCGCGGCTTTTTTTTTTTTCTTTTGGCCGCATGAGAAGTGCGCAGCTTCGCAGCTGCAGCGCTAAGCACGGCGGCAGAAAGCCTGTCTGGCGATTTAAGCACCCAACCCCTTTAAACTTTTTCCCTGTGACTTTAAAGCTAGGGCAGGAGGTGTTGTGAGGAGCAATGTCCAAACTCTGTCCTTCCAGGCGTTTGGACTTCATCTCCCAGAATCCTGAGACCACAGGGCCAGGTGGCTGGGCATCTGGGAGATGAAGACCAAACCCTGGAAGGACAGAGTTTGGACATGGCTGGTTTGGGACCAGGGAGCCAGGCATGGTGAAGAGAAACAGAGGGGTAAGATAGAGTAAATAGGGCTGGGAGGGAAGACATGCCCGGGAGCAAAATGATCTTTATGGGAACATCATGGGCACCTTGCCTGGTCTTGCTCCCGCCCTTGATCCCAGGCCCTCTCTAGTTGCCCTTTGCCTTTGGGGGCAAGTTTTAGAGGGCATCAAAAGGTTCTTGGGCACATTCAACTCCGGGTCTCTCTCTTTTTTTCTTTGCCGCATGGGGAGGTGCGCAGCTTCGCAGCTGCAGAACTAAGCAGCGCGGCAAAGCCTATGGGCACATTAAAGTGCCCAGCCCCTTTAAAACAATGTGGTCTCCTGCCGAGGTGATCAGCTGGTGTTGCATCCTTGTGCCGCTTTGCACTTGCCAGTGCAGCAGCATAATAGATGCCCCCTCCCTTTGGTCCCCGCGCTCCTGCTGATCTCAATGCACGCCACACTGTCCCCCCTGCCATCCCCCTCACCCTCTTTTGTACATATGTCAATATTTAAGCTTTTAGCGTTTTTTATTGTTTAGGAGGTGAAAATGGCAGAGGAATGTGTGTAGGGGTGCACTTAAAGTCCAAACTTCCAAGCAGCGCATGCGTACATGTGGCTCTAGGGTTAGGGTTAGGGTTACGAGGCTTAACATCGCTGCAGCTGTGCCTCAGCTTCTACAGCTGCATGGCAGCGACGTTGCAATTAAAGCCTGACTGCAAACTGCGCAGTTCCAAGACACAACTCACTATGCGACGGAGCTTTTAAATGGGCAACTTAAAGTATGGCGTAGCAAGGTGGTTACCGGTGCAGCACTCTCTTGCTTCTCCCCTTCTCGAAGTGTGTCAGCATCCAGGTAGGACTGCTCCATTTCTGCAAAGTTTGGCTGGGACCATATGCTATGAGGTCAGCCGTCCAGATGAGACCAAAGATGCCCCCTGCATTTTTTCGGGGTGCTGGGGATGGCTGTGCCACCTGCCTGGTGGCAAGGGGGAGCCGCCACACAGCTGTGCCAGGAGCAGCCAAAACTGTCCCGTTCCCTAGTGAAAATGGGGGCAGGAATGGGTGTAGGGGGTCACGTTAAATCACCAAACTTCTCCTTTCACTTCTACAACCAAAAACACCCCGGCAAAAGTTTACAACTTCCAGCGGTTCTAGCAACGCATGTGCCAAGTGGCCTCTAGGGTTAGGGTTACGAGCTTAAAATGCGCTGCAGCTGTGCTTCAGCTTCCACAGCTCCAGGGCAGCGATTGCAATGTAAAGTTGACTGCAAACCACGCATGTCCCCGAGAACCCGACCCAATTATGCGACGCAGCTGACACGGAGCTTGTTAAAACCGCAACTTAATTTTGGGGGTAGCAATTCTGACGTATCGGTGCAAGGGGCTTACAGACGGACTGCGCAGATACGCATCAAACAGAAAAGAAGCAGAAAAAAGCACACTTTTAATGCCGCTTCTTCCCGATTGGGGCGTGCAGGGGCGTGTTCATGACAGCATTCAGGTAAAGCCCGTCTGAGGCTCACCTTAATGACGTCAGGATACAACCCCTTTTGGCCCGTCTGTAACCACCGCCTAAATTTTTTGGTGTATATATGTTGTCTGCTATTGGTTCCACAATAGGCACTAAATGCATAAACTGAAAAAAGCAGGGGCAAGCTGATGACCAGAGGAAAAAGGAAAACTGAGCAATCCCTTAGGGAAAAAGCCGAGGGTAAAGTTAAGGGCAGGATGAGTTTGAGGGTTAAAAATTACTCCAAACCCAAAGTGAGAAAAAAGATGAGCACAATTCATTAAAATGGAATAGAAAAAACCAAACAAGAATGCTATATCTCTCTGCTCTAATGAATCTTCATGGCTAATCTTAATGTAATAATTATTGGGTGAATCTGACACCCAACCTGTGATAATGCATCCACATTTTGTTGAAATGCAGGCAGACGTATTGGTGAGATACTCTGCAAACAATATCCTACTTCGGGAAGGAGGCCAATTGAAACTTTTGCAAGTGGAACAGACTTACTTCCAGTATAAGTACTGGGTCAACTGACCACAAAAAATGTTTATGGCTAGACTGGGTAGAATAGAGAAGCACCAGTTATTTGTGGTAAGTGAGCTGGCTGACTATGATATAATTTCAAAATACTTACTTCTTTATAACCACCCTTGTTTAGATCTATAGGTTGATTCCAAAGGGGTGCATACTGGAAGGATGTCAGATGTGATTGGATGAAGGCACACTCCTCCCTCATTTTGAGAGCAAGATTGAGTGAAACTGAAATCATTCAGCTGAACCAACTGAGGTGGAGAGTATGCTCAAGGTTTTTAGTCCTAAGTTAAGGATGTTCACCTATTTGGGATATATCTCACTGTGAATAATACTCAAAGTTGAGAGCAAGGCCAGAGGAGCTTAACTGCTCCACAGCTATTGTATTTAAAGACTTCTGCAGCAGGAGCTCAACACGCTTAATCCTCCTGTCTCTCCCACTCGCTCCCCCCCCCCCACCTGTGTAGAAAAACTCATCTCCGTCACAAGGACAGGGTTTGAACTTCCAACACACTGGAGGAAGTGACATTGTCTGTCCCATTCCTCCTTCACGAACAGCACCTGTGGGGTGCTTCCATTGTCGAGAGACTAGTTCCAACCGCTGCGGAGCTACAAGAAGCGAAACTCCTCCCCTCTGCATTCTCTCCTGTCTGCACAAGACTGATTATTATGTTTTTAGTGCAACAAGCCCACAATGCCATTTGTTAGCCACAGCAGGGGCCATACCTACCATATATACTCAACTTAAATTGACTCATGTATAGTCAAGGCAGTTTTGAGGCGAAAATTATTTTGATATGACCCATGGATAGTCGAGGTAAAATTTAGAGCATGTAATGAAGATGTCAAGCACAAGCAAGGAAAACATGCCAAGAACTAAAAATTCCACCAGACCATACTATTTACACCCATAAGTAGATGGAGAGAGAGCAGAAGGAGCCGATGCTCCCAGGGAGATAAAGTTGCCTTCACCAGGGGACGTTATGGTATGTGTGTGATTTAAAGTACAACACTTAAATGACCTTGGATAATCGACCAGGTTTTTGGGTCATTTTTTAACCTCAATTTGTAACTTATACATGTATATAAACAATTTGCACGCCACATTGAAGCATTCTGTACAAACATTGGTTTTTTTCTCCTATTCTCCTTCAAGAAAACATATGCAATGCCGTGCCATGTTAGGAAGCGCAAGGAATGGTAGAAAGATTTGCGTCTTATTCTTACAAGTTGCCATTTTTTTGTTGATTTATTACCATTTTTGTCAAAATCAACAATCAATTTATGTTCAAACACAACTTTTTATGCTCTGAAACACATAGTTTAACTGCACCCACTTATTTCTTAGATACTGGCCACAATTCAAAGCAGGTGATGTGCACTTGGCTTCTGCCTAAAGCAACCACAGATTTTATAGTTGTCATTACGTCCCGTGGTTGGGCTGCAACTGTATTTTAAATACTTTTTCACTGTGAACTGTGGCACCTCCTTACATGTTAGCTTTTGCTTACAGCTCCCCCCTCCCCAATTTGAATGGTAGATCATATATAACTTAGTTTTCTTAAAAGTGCACTCCTGATGAGAAATGTTTAATTATTTGTAATTCTTTTTTTAAATAAATCCTTATGAGATATTAAAAACATATAACATACAATGCACATGAAAACACCAACACTAAACACAACAAACCATAAAACATTACACAATACATAAAGCCACAAAACAAAACAAAACATAAAACAGATACAACACAAACACTCCTAAAGATACTGAGACATAATAAAGCCAAAGTAGTCATCTAATCCACAATTATCCAACTCATGCATCATATATTTTTTTCCCCTTTAAAAAAAAATTTATTGTAATTTCAGTGGAAACATAACGGACACTGAACACACCAACAATCAGTCCCCATGTACGACGTCGTGGGAGCTGTGAGGATAAACTCTGTATAAGTTTTGATGATCACTATTATTATTTTTATTTCCCCCCATTCAGGACTCAAATGTCTTCATAGTTAAAACAAACGAAAATTTACAACATTTGCAGGCCATTCTCCGAGTTTCATCTGCTTTTAAAAAGGCAGAGGGCCACAGTTTAGCTTCTCTCGGGAAGGGAGTTCCAGACCTGGGAGCACCACGAGAAAGCTCCAGCAGTTGTGTCTAGAGGGTATGTCCTTCAAAAGACTCAACTTCGCAGGTTAATAGGAAATGTATCCTTCAATTCCTAACCTACTAGATAGGCTTTAGGTCAAACCGAAGCATTTCCCGAATAACTCTTCCCCCAATTTCCCATCATTTTATTGCCCACAATATATATCCATTGTACCAGAGGGTTTGGTTCCAGGACCTGCACGATAACAAATCCCAGGATGATTACATCCCCTTTTTAAATGCTACATCACCGTTAGTAAATGGTAATGAATGTTGTGGAGCTTCACGAATGACTTCACATTGCTGCCATTTTAATGTTGGACAAATACCCAAGTCCCAATCAGATCCAGACCTGCAGATCAGGAGACTCATTGGGAACGCATTGCAGATATTTTACGGCTGGAAACAAAATAACGAAGCAACCTTGCTGACTAATAGTACCATGTGTCAGTGTCAGTGCTCTGACAACTTTCTTTCTTTTCCTTCAGCAAAGGCAGGACACATAAGACAGATGCAGGCCTGTGAGTAATTAACGGTTTTGTTCAATTAATTACAATGGGCTCCAGTACCATGGGTTGATATCGTGGATCTGAGAAACTGTAGAGAGAAACATTATTAAATTTTTAAAATCCATTGGCCGGCTGACATAGCCTTTTTTTCCCGTTATATTTAGACTTCTGTTCGAATTTACCTTTGTTGAGAAGACCTTTGTGACCTAATTCGCGTTCTTATAATTTTAAATTTGAACTCTCCATATATTTAAAAATATCCAAGTTTTATACTTTCCAGTGATTGCTATGGACAACATTAAATCTCCTGCAAATGCTCTTAATTTACATCAAAATCTTTAACTTCACCCCTTCCATTCCTATCTCCTGTATTTGTTTTTTAATATCGATGTTAAAATAATAATATGCAAAGGGATCCCTGCCTAACTCTCTTGGATCTTACCCCTTCGTTTTTTCTCTATTTATTAATAAAGCCCTTGATCGATAATTTTTTGTCTATCGATAAAATTGCACCTAACTAACTTTCGTTCATACTAAAGGTCCCATTCATAGAATCCAGAACATAAGTGGAAGACGGCAAGGGCCACCATCCACCCACCTCCATGCAGGAATCCAATCAAAGCATCCCGACAGATGGCCATCCAGCTCTGTTTAAAGACCTCCAAGGAAGCAGACTCCACTACACGCCGAAAGAGTTTGTTCCACGTTCCGAATGCCCTTACTGTAAGGAAGTTCCTCCTAAGTTGAGGTGGAATCTCTTTTTTCCTGGAGCTGCATCCATGCTCCAGGTCCACTCTCTGGAGCAGCAGAAAAAATCCTGCTCCCTTTCAATATGACATCCCTCAATATTAACAGGCTACTACACCACTAACCTCTTTCTCCAGGCTGAACATCCACTCCCTAAGATTCCTCAAGGAAGGTTTCCAGACCCTTCACATTTAGTCGCTCCTTTGACACACTCAGTTTCTCCAGTCCCTTTGATTGTGGTGCCCAGACTGGACACAATATCTAGGTGGGCCTGACAACAATAGAGTGGCACTATACTCCCTTGATCTAGACATATACTTCTATTGATGCACCTAAAATGCTTGGCCTTGTTAGTGCCGCATCAC
>NC_056522.1:173303738-173317261 GCF_019175285.1 Sceloporus undulatus | reverse complement strand
CATGGTCTCCTCACCTTTGGGTTAATGGAGGGTCCTCTATGAGGTCAGTCAGGGGTCATAGCATATACCACATGTACCCAAAATTTTATTAGAACCAAACTTGATAACAATGGGAATGTATCACATGAATATTGGATGATTTAATGTTATATGTGAAAGAATTTATGTTTGCTATGTGAATGACTAAAACTTTTTTAAAAACCCAAAAAATGTCCCTTAAAAGACCTTTTGTTTAAGTCAGATAAGTGTTCAATACAGCTTCTTGAGAGTCTCCGCTTCTGTTTTCAAAGGCAGCATGGATGGATTCATCCATCCTAACTATAATTGGATGAGCTATAAGAACTATAAATCACAAAGGCTATTTTGTTTACACTTGCATCAGCTTGTCCATAAGATTAAGAATCTAAGTCTATTTACTGGTTTACTGCTTGTTGCAGCCTACACCTCCAAAATTATACTAACGTATTATAGAAGGGATCTCAGGATACAACTAAGGATATCAGGAAGACTTTATTCCCACTACATTATTAACTACTCAAACCTGAGCAATAGGAATTGGGTCATAAAACAACCAAAGTACAAACATAGCAGATTTGGTGATGTAGACAACAGCTTCAAGAAGTAGGTCACAGACTTTAGCAGACTTGTACTCAAACTGAGTTTTGGTGTTTGTTTTTGATCCTCTGGAAAAATAAAGTTCATCAAATAGTTTTCAGCTATACATATTATTCCTTGTGAGGCGAAGTTCCTAGCACAAGATGATTAATTTTAACATATCACCACAGAACACATGAGAAAAATGTAGAAGCACAATCTGGAAATACAGGTAATCATAGAGGAAGCATCATAATCATGTTCTGAAAACAAATAATTTATTTACAGTGTCTTCCTTACAAGTGATACAGCTTATCTCCTTACGTAGGCAACGTCCAGGCAGTGACTCTGTTCATTCAAAAGTCTGTGTTTTCATACACATGTTCTAGAAAAGCTGACACAGTCTTCATTTCATCTGATTGCTGAATAGTGTTCAAGTCTTTAAGAAGTTGTTCGTTTTTAACTTTCAAAAGCTCATTCTATAGAATATGAAAATGGTAGACAGTTTGAGATGGTATGTGAACGTCATAAAGGATTATCATGTAAGAATTCAAAACAATTTTCAGAAAAGCTTCAAAAGTTCGTGTGTGCAAGGATGGCACTATGAAAAGAGTAGTGAAATTTAGAATATGTCATGGAAAGAACCATTTGTACCCACCTGTGAGATGGCCATTTGCTGTGGAAAAGGGGACAGGCACCCTAAATGTGGGTTGGTCTGCACCCTTCTCCATTCGCAGGAATAGAGATGGAAAGGCCAGGGAAAAAACTAGAAAAATCAAGAGGGGAAAATCCCCAGTTTTCCCCCAAAGCCTCCTCCCCCCAAAAAAATGGAAAATTGAAAAAAAGAAGAAAACCAATTATGGAATGTTTTATTTTAGCATGATGAATAAAATCTTTAAGACAACGTGTTCATATATCCACCAAATCATTTATAAAAATTACGTAGAAGTCCATGATAAGCGTAATGAAGACAATCATAACTAAGCAGAAACAGAGACTGAAACTGATAACCAGCACTGCATCCACACTGCAGAAACAATGCAGTTTAACATCACTTTAACTGCCATGGCTCACTGCTATGGAATTCTGGGATTTGTGGTTTTATGACATTTAGCCTTCTGTGTCAGAGTTCTGGTGTCACAACAAACTACAATTCCCAGGATTCCCTAGCATTGAGCCATGACAGTTAAAGTGGTGTCAAACTGGAATATTTCTGTGGCCCAGAGCTCGGAAAATGAATCTGATTAAATTTCATGCCTTTTAATTGAATCTTAGTCCCTCCTCCCTTCCACACGCAATTCTTTTTAAGGGAATGGGCGCTTTGATACTGTAGAGAGGAAATATAAACAATTTTTTGTTACTAATATTGATTATTTCTTCTGTGGGTTTTTTTGTTTGTTTTGTTTTGCCTGCTCCATATAAACTAGTCAAACCAAAGTTCAGGAGATTACTCCATTTGTTACAAATAATTTTTAAAAAATAAAGTATATTCTGTTTGTTATAATTATTTGAATACACTGTTTTTTAATATATCAATTGTGATAACTTTATGCCAGATCAAATTGTACAGTCATATTTTATGTTCCTAAAGTAACAGAGTGACTTTCAATCTGTAAAAAAATGCTAATTTTGCATTTTTTCAAAATTATCAGAATTTTCTCCCTCCCCCCCAAAAAAAAACAGAAAAAATGTTTTTTTCCAGAAATTTCACATCTAGGCAGGAACCAATAAGCTTTCTGAGGCTGTCTAGTACGTGAAGCAACCCTTCCACAAAGCCAGTCGTGTGACAACTCAATGCCCTGGACCAAAGAGAAAGGAAAAGAGAAGGTATCTTTCACTGAAAAAAGGGAATAACTTTTTTTTTAAAAAAATTAACATATTCCCCAAATTAACTAATGTGCATCCATTTCTTTTGTTATGGATCAAAAGATATATCGAACATATATCAAAGATATTCCTGCTGTTCGAAAGAATAGGACCTAGAAACATGGATGCAAGCTACAGGAAAAGAGATTCCACCTCAACATTAGGAGGAACTAGAACACGGAATAATGCATGCAAGCTCCTGGAACAGAGATTCCAACTGAACATTAGGAAGAAACTTTCTGACAGGAAGAGCTGTTTGACAGCAGAACACGCTCCCTCAGAGTGTAGTGTAGTCTCCTTTTTTGCAGATTTTAAAGCAGAGGCTGGATGGCAATGTGTTGAGGATGCTTTGATTCTGTGTTCCTACATAGCAGGGGGTTGGGCTGGAGACCTTGTGGTCTCTTGTGACTCTACGGTTCTATGAACTCCTGCCCTCCAGAATACTGTTTCCTTCCTGTACACAACTCAGCTTAAAGCTTCCTGATCAAATTTTTGAGACTATTGGCAAAAACCTTTCTTGGTTGGACTGGATGGCCCTTGTGGTCTCTTCAAACTATATGATTCTATCACAGTCCTGGAGGTCTTGTGAATCCCTGCCCAGGGGAGTTCCAATGAAGGAGGGAAAACACCACAGCTTCACATGTTATCAAATCCCTCAGCAAGGCCATGAAATCCATTTTGGAGGGGCTCCATGCCTAACCTGGGCTGGCATTACTCACATCGTACTTCTCTGGCTGTGAAGTCTGCAGCTCCAACCCTAGTCCATGCTGGGCCAGGAATGTGGAGCTCACCTGGGCTGCACAGTGCAGGAGAGTTTCATCTTCAAGTGGCTGTCAAGATGCCCCCTATCCTTGGATACACAGCAGCTGACTGAGTGGTTCAGCAGTAGTGGGGTGGGAGAGTCTCACTGTGGCTGGTAGTTCCTAGTGCTGCCAGGTCTTTCCTTGCCATTCCACACTTTTGTCATTTCTTCTTTCTCTTCCATGTGGCCACTGAGCAGGGGGAGAAGGGAAGGTGAAATGGAGAGCAAGGAGGGAAAAGGTGGGAGGTCTGGATTGACTAGAGAACATCGGAAAAAGAAGGTTTCAAAAGGCTTTTTTCTTCTTTTTTAAGGGTTGAAGAAGGAGGAATTAACCACTCCCTTCTCCTTTTGTGTCGTGTCTTTTTAGATTGTAAGCCTGAGGGCAGGGCACCGCCTAATTAAAAGATTGTATGTACAGTGCTGTGTAAATTTACAGCGCTTTATAAATAAAAGATGATGATGATGATGATGATGATGATGATGATGATAATAATAATAATAATAATAATAATAATAATAATAATAATAATAGTGCCTGGAGTGGAACAAAAAAAACTGTTGTACAGACAAAAGGTAGGAACAAAGACAGGTTTTGTGGGAGGGCTGCTCTGCCTACTTGACACCCTCAGAAGGCTTATTTGTTGTTGCCTATGGAGGAAGGGGCAAACCAATCCACATTTAAGATGTTGCTCCCCTCTCCACAAAGAAATAGTAACATGTCATTGTTTCTGTTATGCAAGATTGTCTAGAGAGACACCTGTTGCAAAGGATGGAGTGTTACTGTGCTCATATCCTGCCCTTGATTTTCTCAAAGGCAGGTACTTGGACTGAAGCATAAACTATAGGTTACAGTAGAAAAGCCATTTGTGCAGCTCTTTTTTAAATATTATTCTTAGGAACAGAACAACAACAGAAAGTTTGTTTCCACTGTAAAATACAAAAAGTAAAAGAAAAAAGAAAACAAAGCAATCTGGCAAGATGAAGTATCAAGAACTTGATATTTGATGTCAGAAAGCTCCTGAAACATAGCACTCTACATCTGCTCACCTGAAGAATGGGTGCTTTTAGAGAATCTTTTGAGATATCTGGAAGAGGAAGACCATCTTTAATATCTCTCTGGAATAACTGGGGAGAAAGGCAGAACATCTGACATCAATATAGTTAGAAATATAAATCCACCTTTCTCCTGTATCTTTACTCTGAGATCCATCCTCCTTAACCCAGTGAGACAAACCCATTTCTAACCAAAACAAAATCTCCGTTCTAGATACCTTGCTTGCTGCTGATTCCTCTGCTGCCAGCTCAGATTTTAATTCCTGCAGTTTGTTCTGGAAACATTCAATATTCTTTTCTCTGAATTCTGCTTCTTGCAAAACTTTATCCAATTCATTCTGTATTTAAAAAAAAAAATAAAGTTAAGTAATGTATTGGAAGCAGGGTGAACATGTGGTGAATGTTGTCCCTGCATCAGTTTAGTTCTAGCTGCTACATATAGATCACGAAGTTAAATTATACTCTCTTTCCAAATAACCACTCTGAATAATAGACTGAAATCAAAGACACACTTTAAGATAACAATTTGTTTTTATACAGTGTGGCATAAAAATTGATGAAAGAAAGTGATAACAAAATACTGTGTACAATTTAAGAACTATGTCAATTTTATGAAATACAAATACTAACTCAGATTGGTTGGACTAACTCTTAGTTTAATCTTCTCCCAGCCTGCTTCAGGGAATGAAAAGGGAAGAAAAATTATAGCAAAAATCAGCAAGCACCAAATTATGTAACTTAATAAAGATTATCCAGACACAGTTAGGAGACATTAAAATAATTCAGTTAGGATAAATTAAAATAATTATTTTTCTACCTCCCATCCCCTGAATACTTCTCAGAGCAGTGATCTATACTGTGGCATGAAGTAATGACAAAATTAGTTGATGGGTAAATCACATGAATGCCTTCTTCTTCAGTGAACTGATTATTCCTTTACTGTTTGCTTTTGGACAGAGTGCCATATAAATACTCAAGATGCATCTCTTCTTCCTTACCTGCAACTCCACCAAACCCTCTTCAATGACAACACTCATTTTCTTTTCCTTTGCTAGAATTTTATGCACATTCTTCCAGCTGCTCAGCTTCTCCACTGGAACTCGCAGGGTCTCAAAAATGTTGAGAAGCCTTGAGGAAAGTGATGAAGAACATTACCACTATGTGGAAATAGCAAACAGGATCAATTACAATATAAGAAATTATGATTCCTTACATAAGAGATCAGTCCCAGTGTAACTGATTTCTTGCAGGTTATAATATTACAGGAGGTCTCTTTATACATTTCTCTTTATAATTTTTGTATTATACAACTAAGCCCTCAAGGACATATGAGAGGAGCTGAGAGGTTCTCAGCCCAACTCACTTCCCAAAATCTGAGCATAATTTTGTCACTATAGGTTGAGAGTGTGTTCTTTTGTAATGTAAAATGCCAATTTGCAGAATCGTAGTTCTAATTTCTGACCCCCCCCCCAGATCATTGATAGAAACATGTCAGCAAAAAGGAGTGGTGGAATCTCCTTCCTTGGAGGTCTTTAAACAGAGACTGGATGGCCATCTATCGAGTATGCTTTGACTGAGAATTCCTGCATGGTAGGGGATTGGACTAGATGGCCCTTGTGGTCTCTTCTAACTAGGCTTGCCATGTCCCGATTCTGGCCAGGACAATCATGGGTTTGGACCTCCTATCTTGTCCCCGTGCCACCTCATCCTCCAGCCCCCATCCTCCTCCTTCTTTGGGCCTCCTCCTCTGGCCTGCTGCCTCCGCCTCAATCAGCAGGAAGCGTGGCCAGACATCCCACACCTTCCCAACCTCCCAATTAATCAGGGAGGCTTCTGGCAGGAAAAAGGGGCAAGACTTCCAGCTGCAAAGGCCACTGGAGCTTGTAGTCCCCAGCAGGTTCCTCCTACAACTACAAGACCCTGCAGCCTTTGCAAACAGAAGCCCCGCCCCTTTCTCCTGCCGGAAGCCTCCCTGATTGTTTGGAAGGCTGGGAAGGGGTGGTTCCTCCTGCAACTACAAGCCCCAGCAGCCTTTCCTGACAGAAGTCCTGCCCCTTCTTCCGGCTAGAACCTCCCTGATTGGTTGGGAGGCTGGGAAGGGGCGAGCCTGGGATGGTGATGGGACCAAGAGAAATCCTTTTCCTGAGGATCTTAGGGCTCTAGGTGGTTCGTATGGGGAGACAGGGCTCTCAAATAGTCTGGACTTAAGCCATGTAGGGCTTTATAGGTCATGACCAGCACTTTGAATTGTACTCAGAAACAAACCGGTAGCCAGTGAAGCTGTTTCAATACAGGAGTTACACGCTCCCTGTAACTGGCTCCGGTAAGCATTCTAGCTGCAGCATTTTGGACTAGCTGAAGTTTCCGAACAGTTTCCAAAGGCAGCCCCATATAGAGGGCATTACAGTAGTCCAGAAGGGATGTAAGCAAAGCATGTATCACTGCAGTCTCAAGGAATGGGTGCAGCTGGCGCACAAGTTTTAATTGCAGTCCTGACCACTGCTGAGACATGGGCATCCAGGCTCAGACTGGAGTCCAGGAGCACACCCAAGCTGCGAGCCTGAGATTTCAGGAGGAGTGTAACCCCATCCAGCTCAGGCATAGCCCCTATCCCCTGATCTGCCTTGTGACTGACCAGGAGCACCTCTGTCTTGTCTGGATTAAGCTTCAATTTGTTTGACCTTATCTAGTCCATTACTGACAGCAGACACTGGTTCAGCAGAGACAGCTTTCTTGGAGTCAGATGGAAAGGAGAGATAGAGTTGGGTGTCATCTCCATACTGATGACACCACACACCAAGATTCCGAATGACCTCTCCCAGTGGTTTCATGTAGATGTTAAAACTGTTAAGGGTTAAAAGCCAACTAACACAAAATGTTTAGATGTGTTGTGACCATGAGCAATCAGCACCCGGAGGACGAAGCTGATGAGCTACAGCTGCTGATCATAACAACAAGATCATTCTACTGCCTGTGTTCAGGAAGCCTGAAGATGAACATGTGTCTGTTTAGACAAGGGGACAGTTTTCTGTGTGGGACAGGAAGAGGCTGAGTTTGTAGGACCACATGGCATTGTGTCTATATGAACTCAGGGACTTCTGGTAATTGTTGTGGGTTTTGGAGAGAGGAGTGGATTGTGAGTTCTGTATAGTAAAAGTCACGTTGGTTATTTGTTTTGCACTTTGTAAATAAAGATAAGCACTTTCGGGAGCTTGGCTTGTTTGGTCGTTAATCAGCAGAAGCCTGGCAGTGAAAGCTGGATAGTTCCCGGTGACCTGCATTCCATCATTTCTGGAAGACATTCTTCTGCTGTTATCTTCGCTGAGGGCTGTGAACACGTTTCAGAGATTCATCAAATATTCTGCTATACTCTGACAAAAACAACATGGAGGACAAAACAGACCAGTGGCCAAGGAGTCCAACAGGAGTCCCCCAACTCCACCTTCTGGGTCCACTCCTCCATGAAGACCGGAATCACTGCATAACAGTGCCCCCAAGTTCCATCCCAGAGAAGCAGCTCAGAGGTATCAATGGTATCAAAAGTCGCTGAGAGATCTAACAGGGCCAACAGGGAATACTCCACCTGTCCAATTCCCTGTGAAGGTCATCCACCAAGGCAATCAAAGCTGTCTCTGTGCCATAGCCAGGCCTAAAGCCAGACTGAAATGGATCTAGAGAATCCATTTCATTTAGAAATCCCTGGAGATGAGAAAGAAAGAGTTTGAAAGGAAGGAATTTTTCAAATGATTAAGAGGTGGTAGCAGCAGCAGCAGAGCAGTATTTCAGTGGTCAGATATCAGATTTTTTTTTCTTTTGGAAGGTTTAAAAAAACTTGAGAAATGATATGCCAAGCACATAGAACTTTAGAGTGCATATGCAGAACAGCATGCAAGTTTCATGACTCTAGGTCACTGTCTTCTTGGTAAGGCCAAGAACTTTCCAGCACCCCCTCACAGAATTTATGTAACAGACATCTTCCCCTATGCACCCATCGAAGTATCAACTTTGTTGACAGATATCTTTTCACAATGTGTTATTTGCATCACACTTTGGATATCACATACATGTATACAGTTTTTATTTCTATTTGTCTTAACTTGTTTTTAAAATAAATGTGTGTGTTTTTAACTGATGTTGTATGTTATATATTAATCTGCTGTTGTTCTCCATATCAATCCATGGGGAGAGGCAGTGAAAAATTAATAATAATATTTTTCTGCCTCTGCGCAGAAAAGACTAACCAAAAAGTTAGAAAAACAAAATGAAACTCAGCCGAATCGCAATTTTAAAAAAATGAAATTGAAATTAAAAGAATCAAGCCACATCTGGAGAAGAGACAGATAAGAGTTGATATGACAGCCCTTTTTAAGTATTTGAAAGGGTGTCATATTAAGGATGGAGCAAGCTTGTTTTCTGTTGCTCCAGAGAATAGGACACAGAACAATGGATTGAAACTGAGATTCCACCTCATCATCAGGAGAAACTTCCTGACAGTAAGTGCTGTTCGACAGAGGAACATGCTCCCTTGGAGTGTGGTGGAGTATCCTTCTTTGGAGGTATTCTTCACAGAGACTAGGTGCCCATCTGTCAGTGGTGCTTTGATTATGAGTTCCTGGATAGCCCTTATGGTCTCTTCCAATTCTATCATTCTAATATGAAACAGGAAGGCATCTTTGTGCGGCTTCCCCCGAGGAGTCCAGGAGTAATGTCTGCACTGAGTGTTCACCTCTAAAGTGAAGAGATCAAGCTGTGATTCACCCCACTGATGAAGGATTTGCTTCAGCATTCTGGGATGTACAGTGGTGCTTCGGGTTACGAAATTAATTCGTAACGTGGCCGCTTTCGTAACTCGAAAAGCCTTCGTAAGCCGACTCTCCACTCGTGTGCTTAATTTGAAGTCCTACTAGGACGTTGTCTTCTCTGGGAAAGTTAATGGCCTTGAATGTGATGCATCTTTCAATACACCAGTCTCAGAACCATTGTGTGAAAGTGAGAAGACTGGGAGACAGTACCTCCCAGATTTAAGCAGTACATAACCATAGCATTGTTGATCAGTGACTGTGCCACCTTGCCCCATAGGAATGTTTCAAGGAGTGTTTTTACTGTGAGCAGGCCCAGGGCATTTACGTGCAAAGTCTTCTCCTCTTTTGACTAAAGCCTTGAATGAAGAAATTGTTGAGTTGAGCCCTTGAACCTGTCATCAATGCATTCGTTGTGACAGGAGGCTGTGGTTATAGGGGAGACATGCCACTCTGGACATTGGAGGGTATCAGACACCAGAGGAGGGATTGCTGGGTGGTTCTCATAATGGTTGGAGAGTCTTGAAGTGGGTTGAAGTTGGCAGTGAACCACAATTGCAGGGGCATTATTCAGAGTCTGACATGGCATGTGACTGACATGGCAGATGACATGCACCCAAAGATCACCTGCACCCACAGCTGTCTGTACCAAAGACACTGAAGGATGGACTGATGAAGCATTGTGAAAGAAGGAAGGCTGTCTGTTCTTTTGAATCCAAGATTGCCCCAATGAATCTTATCTGTTGAACGGAGATCAAGAGAAATTTCTCTTGATTCACAAGGAGGTTGATTGAGGCACTGGAGAAGGTCCAGGACGATATTTATGTTTGCCATGAACTGTCTTTTGAAGGGGGGTATGACATGGCAGTCATCTATGTAGGGATACAGGGCACCTTGCTGACACAGAGAAACTGTCACCACTGCCATGACTTTCATGAAAACACAAGGATCTGTGATTGTGAAGTTGAAGGGCAAGACCCAGAACAAGTATACTTTCCTCTCCACTGTGAAGGCCACTATATTTTGGGGGGATGCTGCAGCAGCCAAGAATAGGAGGTGTTTTTATCACAAAGGCTGACCCCTAACAAATCTGGTATCATCCAGCAATAAATGTTCCACAATTTAAGAACGGCACACACTTAGATACAAAATCTCAGAGACACAACATTAAAATATCTCAAAATTTAAAAATATTTTTCCTTTCCAAACTGTAGACATTTTACTATGTCCTTGGTTAAAATTTGGTATAATTCTTTGGGAAGGCCAAACGGGGTGTTAAAGCCTCTGGGGTGTGAGTTGGGTAGTCTTATTTTACATTATCAATGAGGCTACTTATTCCTTTGTTTGAAAAATCAGGGATTCAAATTTTCTGAACATAATCACATTTGCATCTATAAATAAGCTCAGAATTGTTGCTGAAACACATGCTAGCCACTATCCATTACCTTTTCTTGAGGAGATTTAAATGCTTTTCAATTTCACTGTGATTTTCTGTCGTTTTATACAGAATAGACCTGGAAGAAGAGAATAAAATTTACTGAACTTTTTTTTTTTTACATGCAGACATTTGCGGGGCGTGTGTGTGTGCCATGCACCTATTCTTAGGAATATCATGGGAGCATCTTGCCTTCAGTTCCCAGGTGTCTTTTCAATACAGAATAGTAATGTAGTGGTCAATTTAAAAGTAACCTCCTATCTTATAGAGATAAGATACAACCTTTGTCTCCAGAAGATAATAAAAATATGATATATAAATGCTAAGCAAATTGTTTTACCTAGATTAAGAAAATTGTTTTAGATGGATTGGAACTCAACATGGAAATTCATTTCTGGGGGTGTAGTGGAGCAATCTACTGTCTTATGTGTATAGAGATGATGTAGCATCTTTGAGATTAAAAGCAAAAAGAAGAAGTTTGTAGCATGAGCTTTTTTAGACTTTAGTCTACTTCTTCAGTTGCTTATGGTGGAGTGGAAGCCAGGTACAGACAGGAGTACAGGAGATTAAATGAAGAAAACTGAAAAGGAATCTTGGCTATTGTAGATCCAGTCAGCATGGGTAGAGCCCATGAGCTCTACATGATATGTAATTTGGAAAGGGCTCTCCACACGTAGATTCTTGGTAACGACATCCCATTGTTTTCACTTGTTGAGAAAGGAGATATTGGCCTGTTACAGACTGCCAAAATAAAGCTGCTTCGGGTCTCTTTGGAGGTATGCTGTTTAAATGATGCATGCATCCTAAGAATCCAGAAGCTGCACCAAAGCTGCACTCCAGTGCTTAGGAATGGAGTGTGCCTTTGGCGCGACCTCCAGACTCTTAGGACCCATGCATCATTTAAATAGCATATCTCCAAAGAGACCCGAAGCAGCTTTATTTTGGCAGTCTGTAACAGGCCATTGTTAAGGTTGCTGTTGGTTTAATTCCCTCAGCAGTAAACCTTATGGTCACAACCTTGTCTATTCCCTTGTAAGGAAAAATAACATCCAGGAAGACAAAGGTTTATAAAAGAACTCTCTTTTACTATAAATTGCAAAGAACACAACAGCTTTAACAGACTTTCTTCAAACAGAGTCTTAAGTAGAGAGCTGAGCTGCCTTTTTACCTCAGACACAATAGCAGAGAAAAGGGGCATGGCTTACAGCCTATTTGTCTGATCACTGACAGAGAGAACACAAAAGTTCTACGCCACAGAATATTCATTTTGATTCTTAACACACACTTGTAAATAAGGAACAGAATCTTCACAAGCCAAAAATCTAACAGATATCTGTATGTATCTGGGCAAGTTTGGTGAAGAGGTTGAGGGATTTCCACTTCGTTCGGCTAAATTTGGTGCTTTCCATAGTGATAGAATTTAAAGATATAGCAGTGTTTGTAGAATTAATATGTATAGAGATTTTGTACCACCTTTCAGACTAATTGGGGAGAAAAAGAAGTTTGTAGCATGAGCTTTCGTAGACTTTAGAGCCCATACAGACAGGCCAAAATAAAGCTGCTTCGGGTCAATTTGGAGGTATGCTGTTTAAATAATAAATACGTTCTAAGAGGCCAAAAGCCACTATACTTCTATTGATGCAGCCTAAAATTGCATTGGCCTTTTTAGTTGCCACATCGCACTGTTGAGTCATGTTCAACCTGTGGTCTACTTGGACTTCCAGATCCCTTTCACATATCTATTAGGCAGCATCAATAGAAGTATAGGGTCTAGATCATGGGTAGTAATAGTGCCACTCTATTATGCTCTGGTCAGGCCCCACCTGGAATATTGTGTCCAGTTCTGGGCATCACAATTTAAAAAGGATGTTCTTTGAGAACTCCTGGAGAACAGGAGAAGTCCCAGAAGACTGGAGGAGGGCAAATTTTGTCCCCATCTTAAAAAAAAAAAAAAAAAGGGGGGGGGGAGGATCCCAACAATTATCATCCAGTTAGTCTGACATCTATACCAGGAAAGATTCTAGAGCAGATCATTAAACAGAGAGTGTATGACTATCTAGAAGGCAATAATATAATCACAAAAAGTCAACAGGGGTTTCAGAGAAACAAGGCATGCCAGACAAACTTGATCTCTTTTTTTGATAAAATTACCAGCTTAGTAGATGAAGGCAATGCTGTGGATATAGAATATCTTAATTTCAGTAAGGCCTTTGACAGGGTTCCCCATGACATTCTTGCAAACAAGCTTGTAAAAATCAGGAGTTCTCAAAATTATTGCCAGTGGCTCCGATACTACATTTGGCAGTTCTTTTAATACTCTTGCATGTAGTTCATCAGGTCCTGGAGACTTATATTCATTTAGATTAACCAAGTATTCCTGTACTATCTCCTTACTTATACTGTGCTGAATTTCCCCTATTCTCTCCTTGAGCACCCTTTGCCTTTTCTGAGAAAACTGAGGCAAAGAAGGTGTTGAGTAATTCTGCCTTTTCTCTGTCCTCTGTCAGCATTTTGTCATCTTCTCCACGCAGTGGCAGTACCATTTTCTTCTTCTTCCTTTTGCTGCGGACATATCCAAAAAAGTCCTTTGTATTGTTCTTAACCTCTCTAGCAAGCCTAGGTTCATTCTGAACTTTAGCTTTTCTAACTTTACCCCTACACATGCTAGCTATTTGTTTGAATTACCCTCTGGTGATTTCCTCATTTTTCCATTTCTTATACATGTTCCATTTAAAATTTAGCTCAGCTGAAAGTTCCTTAGTCATCCATCCTGGTCTCTTGAGACATCTCCCATTTTTTTCCTCATTGGAACGGTTTGAAATTGTGCCTACAGTATCTTACTTTTGAGAAACTCCCATCCATCCTGAACTCCCTTCTCTTTTAGGCCTGCTAACCACAGGATCATGCCCACTATTTCTTTTAGTTTACTAAACTCCACTCTCCTAAAGTCTAGAATGCATGTCTGACTATGCCT
>NC_056522.1:173298866-173303638 GCF_019175285.1 Sceloporus undulatus | reverse complement strand
CAGTAAAAACACTCCTTGAAACATTCCTATGGGGCAAGGTGGCACAGGTACTGATCAACAATACTATGGTTATGTACTGCTTAAATCTGGGAGGTACTGCCTCCCAGTCTTCTCACTTTCACACAATGGTTCTGAGACTGGTGTATTGAAAGAAGCATCACATTCAAGGCCATTAACTTTCCCAGAGAAGACAACGTCCTAGTAGGACTTCAAATTAAGCACATGAGTGGAGAGTACATCCCAGAATGCTGAAGCAAATCCTCCATCAATGGGGTGAATCACAGCTTGATCTCTTCACTTTAGAAGTGAACACTCAGTGCAGACATTACTCCTGGACTCCTTGGGGGAAGCCGCACAGAGATGCCTTCCTGTTTCATTTTAGAATCTTAGAATTGGAAGAGACCACAAGGGCCATCCAGGAATTCATAATCAAAGCACCACTGAAGGATGGGCATCTAGTCTCTGTGAAGAATATCTCCAAAGAAGGATACTCCACCACATTCCGAGGGAGCATGTTCCTCTGTCGAACAGCACTTACTGTCAAGAAGTTTCTCCTGATGATGAGATGGAATCTCAGTTTCAATCCATTGTTCCGTGTCCTATTCTCTGGAGCAACCGAAAACAAGCTTGCTCCATCCTTAATATGACTTGATTCTTTTAATTTCAATTTCATTTTTTTAAAATTGCAATTCGGCTGAGTTTCATTTTGTTTTTCTAACTTTTTGGTTAGTCTTTTCTGCGCAGAGGCAGAAAAAAATTATTATTAATTTTCACTGCCTCTCCCCATGGATTGTTATGGAGAACAACAGCAGATTAATATATAACATACAACATCAGTTAAAAACACACACATACATTTTAAAAACAAGTTAAGACAAATAGAAATAAAAACTGTATACATGTATGTGATATCCAAAGTGTGATGCAAATAACCCATTGTGAAAAGATATCTGTCAACAAAGTTGATACTTTGATGGGTGCATAGGGGAAGATGTCTGTTATATAAATTCTGTGAGGGGGTGCTGAAAAGTTCTTGGCCTTACCAAGAAGACAGTGACCTAGAGTCATGAAACTTGCATGCTATTCTGCACATACACTCTAAAGTTCTATGTGCTTGGCATATCATTTCTCAAGTTTTTTTAAACCTTCCAAAAGAAAAAAAAAACCCAATATCTGACCACTGAAATACTGCTCTGCTGCTGCTGCTACCACCTCTTAATCATTTGAAAAATTCCTTCCTTTCAAACTCTTTCTTTCTCAGCTCCAGGGATTTCTAAATGAAATGGATTATCTAGATCCATTTCAGTCTGGCTTCAGGCCTGGCTATGGCACAGAGATGGCTTTGGTTGCCTTGGTGGATGACCTTCGCAGGGAACTGGACAGGGGGAGTGTGCCCTGTTGGTCCTGTTAGATCTCTCAGAGACTTTTGATACCATCGACCATGGTATCCTTCTGAGCTGCTTCTCTGATGGGACTTGGGGGCACTGTTATGCAGTGGTTCCGGTCTTCATGGATGAGTGGACCCAGAAGGTGGTGTTGGGACTCCTGTTCGACTCCTTGGCCACTGGTCTGTTTTGTCCCCCATGTTGTTTTAACATCTACATGAAACCACTGGGAGAGGTCATTTGGAATCTTGGGGTGTGGTGTCATCAGTATGGCGATGACACCCAACTCTATTTCTCTTTTCCATCTGACTCCAAGAAATCTGTCTCTGTGCTGAACCAGTGTCTGCTGTCAGTAATGGACTAGATAAGGTCAAACAAATTGAAGCTTAATCCAGACAAGACAGAGGTGCTCCTGGTCAGTCATAAGGCAGATCAGGGGATTGGGGCTATGCCTGATCTGGATGGGGTTACACTCCCCCTGAAATCTCAGGCTCACAACTTGGGTGTGCTCCTGGACTCCAGTCTGAGCCTGGATAATAATAATAATAATAATAATAATAATAATAATAATAATAATAATAATAATAATATGGTTTATTTGTAATCCGCTTTTCCAGGGTTTGATTAAAGTGGATGCCCACATCTCAGCAGTGGTCAGGACTGCATTTGCACAATTAAAACTTGTGCGCCAGCTTCGCCCGTTCCTTGAGACTACAGGGACACATGCTTTGGATACATCTCTTTTGGACTACTGTAATGCGCTCTATATCGGGCTGCCTTTGGAAACTGTTCGGAAACTTCAGCTAGTCCAAAATGCTGCGGTTAGAATGCTTATAGGGAGCATGTAACTCCTGTATTGAAACAGCTTCACTGGCTACCGGTTTGTTTCCGAGTACAATTCAAAGTGCTGGTCATGACCTATAAAGCCCTACGTGGCTTAGGTCCAGACTATTTGAGAGACCCTGTCTCTCCATACGAACCACCTAGGGCCCTAAGATCCTCAGGAGAAGGCTTTCTCTTGGTCCCAGCACCATCCCAGGCTCGCCTGGTGAAGGCATGAGAGAGAGCCTTCTCAGTGGCTGCTCCCACCCTGTGGAATTCTCTTCCATGGGAGACTAGGCTGGCCCCTTCACTGTTGGCATTTTGCAGACAGGCAGACATTTTTGTTTAAACAGGTCTTTTGAAATCTGGCAGGCTTGGTTTTATTGGGAGATTAAAGGGTTGGTCTTGGATTGTTAACTTTGCATGATTTCAATTTTATATTTGTAATTTTTATACTTTTAGGATTTTAATTGTACAGTTTTAATTGTTTTGTTTTATATATATTAGCTGCCTTGGGTCTCACTTTGGGAGAAAGGCGGGATAAAAATAAAACAAAATAAATAAGGTTTGGGAAATAAGAAATAGTCAGATGGGGCATGATTTGATGAGTAAGGTGGATGATCTTTGCACCCAAATCCCAAATTCTTCAAAACAGTCATCATCTTGCCTGTGAGCAGTGCATTGTCCTGCAAAAGGAGAACATCTTTCCACAGCTTCCCTACCCTTTTCCCTTCAATGTCTCTTCTAATCAGCAAATCAAGTTAGATTAGCACTCAGCATTAACTGTTTGACCTTTCCGATAATCATCAAGATAGCTTCCTTATACCAAATAACTGTAGCCATCACCTTTCCTGCTGACCTTTGAGTCTTGAATTTCTTCTGCTGAGGTGAACCCGAGTGCTGCCACTATAAGGACCATTCTTTGGTCTCTGGATCATAATGATATGTAACCATGTTTCATCAGCAGTTCTGAGTTGTTACGAAAAATTGTTACTACATTGCCCCAAATGCTGCAAAATCAACATGGAGGTATCCACTCAAATTCGTCGCTGATCAACATTCTAACACTTCAGCACCCATTGCAGCTGACAGCTTCTGCATAGCTGTCATGAATTATAAATGCAATATATTCTTGGGATATCGCTAGTGACTCAGCAAATTTTCTGCTGAACAATTTTATAAGCTGACACTATTGAAGGTCTCCTAGACCTTGCAGGTTTCAAAATCCCAACACTGAAAGTTGGCACACCACTTCTTCACATTTGAGTACAGTGGGCATTTGTATGTTTGCATCATACATCATGGATTTCCTTTAGAATTATTTTCTGTAGTAACAGGAATTTAAATTGGTGAGGGGTCTGGAATCCATGTCCTGTGAGGAACGCCTTAGGGAACCGAAGATGTTTAGCCTGGAGAAGAGAAGGTTAAGAGGTGATATGATAGCTCTGCTTAAATGTTGAAGGGGTATCATATTGAGGAGGGAGCAAACTTGTTTTTTGCTGTTCCAGAGAACAGGACCTGGAAAAATGGATGCAAGCTGCAGGAAAAGAGATTCCACCCCAACATTAGGAGGAACTTCCTGACCAGTGTTGCCAATTTCGCGAGCTTTTCGTGTGATTTTCGCGCCTGGCTCTTTTTCCGTGCCTTTGGCCCTTTCAGCTCCAGCCTGAGAAGGCTGCCTGCAGAGCAACCAAAACCTTTGGAGTGCCAAGTAGGGCTGGAGAAACACTCTCTCTCTCTCTCTCTCTCTCCTAATGACTCCCCTCTGAGAGCCAGGACAGAGCAAGCCCACCAACCTCAACTGTTTGGAGGAATAGTTCAGCCAATCAGAGAGAGGACAGTGATTGCCCCCCCCCAGGCATTTTCAGGCTCCAGGGGCAAACAAGTGGCTGCAGTGCTGGAGAGAGACAGGGAGTGAGGGATCTTGGCTGGCTTATCCCAATTGCCTAGGATTTCCAAGTAAGACATAAGTTTTAAGGCACACAAAGGCAATACTTGATCATGGTATCATGGCTTGATGTTGTGGACTTCTGTGTCTGCCTGAGAGTGACAATGAATTTCTAATTCCTGAGCTTGGGCAGAGTGCCCAAGCCTACCTCCAGGGTTGTTGTTTACTGTGAGGACCATTTGGGTTGTTGATGTGAATGTGATGTCCCTGTGTGTGTGTGTGTTGTGTAGTGATTAAATCTGCCTCTGAGCATGGGCAGAGCAACCTGGTTAAGTTGGCATCCCTGCCCTGTCTTCCCAGAATTTTTTTTGTGGCTCTCTTTTCGTTCCCTTTTCCATTGCCATCCATACTGCAGATAATCCAGTTGGCACTGCTTCTAACTGCAGGCTCCCTGCGATGGATGGGATTCTGGGCACAACAAACCACCAAGCCCAATTTCATGCATGGAGCCCTGGCTGCGTGGTAAAAGCAGTGTCTCAACATGTCACAACAAACTACAATTCCCAGGATTCCCTGGTTTGACAAGGGAATGGCCTCCACGCTTCAGATCACAGCCAGAGAATGAGTCTACAGCATACAGTGTTGCCAGTTTAAGTCCACTTCTTCAGCTGCATTGG
>NC_056522.1:173285573-173298841 GCF_019175285.1 Sceloporus undulatus | reverse complement strand
CTGTGCCACCTTGCCCCATAGGAATGTTTCAAGGAGTGTTTTTACTGTGAGCAGGCCCAGGGCATTTACGTGCAAAGTCTTCTCCTCTTTTGACTAAAGCCTTGAATGAAGAAATTGTTGAGTTGAGCCCTTGAACCTGTCATCAATGCATTCGTTGTGACAGGAGGCTGAGGTTATAGGGGAGACATGCCACTCTGGACATTGGAGGGTATCAGACACCAGAGGAGGGATTGCTGGGTGGTTCTCATGATGGTTGGAGAGTCTTGAAGTGGGTTGAAATTGGCAGTGAACCACAATTGCAGGGGCATTATTCAGAGTCTGACATGGCATGTGACTGACATGGCAGATGACATGCACCCAAAGATCACCTGCACCCACAGCTGTCTGTACCAAAGACACTGAAGGATGGACTGATGAAGCATTGTGAAAGGAGGAAGGCTGTCTGTTCTTTTGAATCCAAGATTGCCCCAATGAATCTTATCTGTTGAACAGAGATCAAGAGAAATTTCTCTTGATTCACAAGGAGGTTGATTGAAGCACTGGAGAAGGTCCAGGACGGTATTTATGTTTGCCATGAACTGTCTTTTGAAGGGGGGTATGACATGGCAGTCATTTATGTAGGGATACAGGGCACCTTGCTGACACAGAGAAACTGTCACCACTGCCATGACTTTCATGAAAACACAAGGATCTGTGATTGTGAAGTTGAAGGGTAAGACCCAGAACAAGTATACTTTCCTCTCCACTGTGAAGGCCACTATATTTTGGGGGGATGCTGCAGCAGCCAAGAGTAGGAGGTGTTTTTATCACAAAGGCTGACCCCTAACAAATCTGGTATCATCCAGGAATAAATGTTCCACAATTTAAGAACGGCACACACTTAGATACAAAATCTCAGAGACACAACATTAAAATATCTCAAAATTTAAAAATATTTTTCCTTTCCAAACAATAGACATTTTACTATGTCCTTGGTTAAAATTTGGTATAATTATTTGGGAAGGCCAAACGGGGTGTTAAAGCCTCTGGGGTGTGAGTTGGGTAGTCTTATTTTACATTATCAACCAGGCTACTATTCATTTGTTTGAAAAATCAGGGATTCAAATTTTCTGAACATAATCACATTTGCATCTATAAATAAGCTCAGAATTGTTGCTGAAACACATGCTAGCCACTATCCCTTACCTTTTCTTGAGGCGATTTAAATGCTTTTCAATTTCACTGTGATTTTCTGTCGTTTTATACAGAATAGACCTGGAAGAAGAGAATAAAATTTACTGAACTTTTTTTTTTTTTACATGCAGACATTTGCGGGGCGTGTGTGTGTGCCATGCACCTATTCTTAGGAATATCATGGGAGCATCTTGCCTTCAGTTCCCAGGTGTCTTTTCAATACAGAATAGTAATGTAGTGGTCAATTTAAAAGTAACCTCCTATCTTATAGAGATAAGATACAACCTTTGTCTCCAGAAGATAATAAAAATATGATATATAAATGCTAAGCAAATTGTTTTACCTAGATTAAGAAAATTGTTTTAGATGGATTGGAACTCAACATGGAAATTCATTTCTGGGGGTGTAGTGGAGCAATCTACTGTCTTATGTGTATAGAGATGATGTAGCATCTTTGAGATTAAAAGCAAAAAGAAGTTTGTAGCATGAGCTTTTTTAGACTTTAGTCTACTTCTTCAGTTGCTTATGGTGGAGTGGAAGCCAGGTACAGACAGGAGTACAGGAGATTAAATGAAGAAAACTGAAAAGGAATGTTGGCTATTGTAGATCCAGTCAGCATGGGTAGAGCCCATGAGCTCTACATGATATGTAATTTGGAAAGGGCTCTCCACACGTAGATTCTTGGTAACGACATCCCATTGTTTTCACTTGTTGAGAAAGGAGATATTGGCCTGTTACAGACTGCCAAAATAAAGCTGCTTCGGGTCTCTTTGGAGGTATGCTGTTTAAATGATGCATGCATCCTAAGAATCCAGAAGCTGCACCAAAGCTGCACTCCAGTGCTTAGGAATGGAGTGTGCCTTTGGCGCGACCTCCAGACTCTTAGGACCCATGCATCATTTAAATAGCATATCTCCAAAGAGACCCGAAGCAGCTTTATTTTGGCAGTCTGTAACAGGCCATTGTTAAGGTTGCTGTTGGTTTAATTCCCTCAGCAGTAAACCTTATGGTCACAACCTTGTCTATTCCCTTGTAAGGAAAAATAACATCCAGGAAGACAAAGGTTTATAAAAGAACTCTCTTTTACTATAAATTGCAAAGAACACAACAGCTTTAACAGACTTTCTTCAAACAGAGTCTTAAGTAGAGAGCTGAGCTGCCTTTTTACCTCAGACACAATAGCAGAGAAAAGGGGCATGGCTTACAGCCTATTTGTCTGATCACTGACAGAGAGAACACAAAAGTTCTACGCCACAGAATATTCATTTTGATTCTTAACACACACTTGTAAATAAGGAACAGAATCTTCACAAGCCAAAAATCTAACAGATATCTGTATGTATCTGGGCAAGTTTGGTGAAGAGGTTGAGGGATTTCCACTTCGTTCGGCTAAATTTGGTGCTTTCCATAGTGATAGAATTTAAAGATATAGCAGTGTTTGTAGAATTAATATGTATAGAGATTTTGTACCACCTTTCAGACTAATTGGGGAGAAAAAGAAGTTTGTAGCATGAGCTTTCGTAGACTTTAGAGCCCATACAGACAGGCCAAAATAAAGCTGCTTCGGGTCAATTTGGAGGTATGCTGTTTAAATAATAAATACGTTCTAAGAGGCCAAAAGCCACTATACTTCTATTGATGCAGCCTAAAATTGCATTGGCCTTTTTAGTTGCCACATCGCACTGTTGAGTCATGTTCAACCTGTGGTCTACTTGGACTTCCAGATCCCTTTCACATATCTATTAGGCAGCATCAATAGAAGTATAGGGTCTAGATCATGGGTAGTAATAGTGCCACTCTATTATGCTCTGGTCAGGCCCCACCTGGAATATTGTGTCCAGTTCTGGGCATCACAATTTAAAAAGGATGTTCTTTGAGAACTCCTGGAGAACAGGAGAAGTCCCAGAAGACTGGAGGAGGGCAATTTTTGTCCCCATCAAAAAAAAAAAAAAAAAGGGGGGGGGGGAGGATCCCAACAATTATCATCCAGTTAGTCTGACATCTATACCAGGAAAGATTCTAGAGCAGATCATTAAACAGAGAGTGTATGACTATCTAGAAGGCAATAATATAATCACAAAAAGTCAACAGGGGTTTCAGAGAAACAAGGCATGCCAGACAAACTTGATCTCTTTTTTTGATAAAATTACCAGCTTAGTAGATGAAGGCAATGCTGTGGATATAGAATATCTTAATTTCAGTAAGGCCTTTGACAGGGTTCCCCATGACATTCTTGCAAACAAGCTTGTAAAAATCAGGAGTTCTCAAAATTATTGCCAGTGGCTCCGATACTACATTTGGCAGTTCTTTTAATACTCTTGCATGTAGTTCATCAGGTCCTGGAGACTTATATTCATTTAGATTAACCAAGTATTCCTGTACTATCTCCTTACTTATACTGTGCTGAATTTCCCCTATTCTCTCCTTGAGCACCCTTTGCCTTTTCTGAGAAAACTGAGGCAAAGAAGGTGTTGAGTAATTCTGCCTTTTCTCTGTCCTCTGTCAGCATTTTGTCATCTTCTCCACGCAGTGGCAGTACCATTTTCTTCTTCTTCCTTTTGCTGCGGACATATCCAAAAAAGTCCTTTGTATTGTTCTTAACCTCTCTAGCAAGCCTAGGTTCATTCTGAACTTTAGCTTTTCTAACTTTACCCCTACACATGCTAGCTATTTGTTTGAATTACCCTCTGGTGATTTCCTCATTTTTCCATTTCTTATACATGTTCCATTTAAAATTTAGCTCAGCTGAAAGTTCCTTAGTCATCCATCCTGGTCTCTTGAGACATCTCCCATTTTTTTTCCTCATTGGAACGGTTTGAAATTGTGCCTACAGTATCTTACTTTTGAGAAACTCCCATCCATCCTGAACTCCCTTCTCTTTTAGGCCTGCTAACCACAGGATCATGCCCACTATTTCTTTTAGTTTACTAAACTCCACTCTCCTAAAGTCTAGAATGCATGTCTGACTATGCCTGGCTTCTCCTCTCCACTGTATAACAAACTCCAAAATGTAAACATTTTAATTTGAAGTCACACAACAACAAGATGTCTACATATATTCATTTCTAATAGGAACAATACTGTAATAATAAATTAATAAATAAATGTTTTAGTGATAGAGGTAAATGATATCAAAGCCTAATAATTTTGGATTGTTAATGTCAATCAAGATTTCTAATACAGTGGGCACTTGTTATCCGCTGGGGTTTGGTTCCAGGACCACAAGCAGATAACAAAATCCATGGGTGCTCGTCCCATTAAATACAATGGCATAGGAAAATGGCGCCCCTCGTATAAAATGGCAAAATCAAGGTTTGCTATTTGGAATGTATATTTTCATTGAATATTTTCAAGCTGTGGATGCTTAAATCTGTGGATAAAAAATTTGTGGATAAGGATGATGGACTGTACATAAAATAATGTTTCACAGTATTACTATCATAAACAGGATTCAAACTCTTTTAATTAAAATGTTTCCATAAAACAAAAACAAACAAACAACCCCCCAAAACCTGGCTTAAATCTAACCAAATATTTTAAACCAAAAGAATGAGAATTTGGTTGCTGTATTTAAAACTTGCTTTTTACTAACTCTGTTGAAGATAAACAATCTTTTGTGTTTTCTGAAGCTTTCCAAGGGAAACAAATGTAGTCAGTACTTACGCTAGTAACCAATGCACTGTAGCTTCCAGATGCTCTCTAGTGCTCTTTGAAAGTGGTTGCCATTTTGCTTGTTGGGTTGCAGTTGCCTTCAGTACTCCTGTGTTCAGACATGTTAGTTTTGCTGGTGAAGAGAAATAATATTTGTACATATCATAGCTAGATGGAATATTGTGCTGGAGCACTATGTGTTATGATAACACTTTGTGCTGTACAATACTTATTTATGACAAAAAGAGTTTCACAATTTTTATATGTATTATCCTATTATTTCTTAGATTGTACACCATAGGAAGGTTTACTCTTTTATATTTATTGATTTTATGTACAGTGCTGTGCAAATCTACAGCGCTATATGAAATAATAATAATAATAATAATAATAATAATAATAATAATAATAATAATTGCGCCTTTCCAACAAAAGCCTTGAAATCCTTATGACACTATACTAGATTTTATTGTAAATCATTTGTTTGTCTTTTTATTCCATACTAAATGTAACCCAAACTGGCACAGTGTGCACGTACCTCATTCATGTAAATGGGGCTTGAGCATGGGCTGAATTTATTTTACATAACGGATCCCCCGTATAAAGCAAGAGCGCACTGTATTGACATTTGAGGGGGGAAACTCAGTAATTCATAGGAACTACATTGAAGTATACTTAAAATAATTGGTATTAAACAAACTATTTGTTTAACTTTGTGAGATTGAATTTGTTTATTGGAATGTATTTTTTCAAATAAAATTTAAAAAAAAAAGAAACAATAAAATAAAATGAAATTCATATCATGGAACTTGCAAAAGGAAACAAGTTTATCACTTATTAGAAAAAGAAACTCTCATAAGAAAACAAGATATAAAATATCTTAAACATCTGAAATTGGGCCAAAACCTTTTTTTAACAGTAAAAGACAAAAAAACTGGAATTGCAATGTATGTTGGGAAGCATATTCCTGCAAAAGAAATCTTGAATGATAAAGAAGGGAGATACTTTGCTGTGGAAGCACAAATATACGGGGAGGGTGATTTGATTGTAGGCCTCTATGATCCTTTAAGAAAATAATGCAAAATTTTATAAGGTATTTACAAAGAATTTACAACAACTGAGCATTTTATATTGACAGGGGATTGTGAACGGGTGGTGAACCCCATGATGGATAGATTGTCCAGTAAAACAATTAAAGAAAATCAAGGGAGACGGAGTCTGTGATTACTAGATCCATGGAGACAGGAATACGGAAACTCTAACCTTCTACTGAGAACCTCACTGTTCTGCTTCTAGAATGGATATGTTCCTTATCTCGAAAGAATTGTTCAAAGAAGTAAAAAATTTGAAGATGATTGGAAAGAAAAGTTCCAATCATAACCCCATTATAATGGAATGGAAGCAATCAACAAAAGAATTTTCATGGAGGTTAAACAAATATTTATTAGGAGATGAGACTGCTTTAAAACAAACAAAGGAACAGCTGAAATATTAGAATCATAGACTCATAGAATCGTAGAGTTAGAAGAGACTGCAAGGACCATCCAGTCCAACCCCCTGCCATGAAGGAAATCCAAATCAAAGCATCCCCGACAGATGGCCATCCAGCCTCCGTTTGAAGACCTCCAAGGAGGGAGACTCCACTACACTCCTAGGAAGTGTGTTCCACTGTCGAAGAGCCCTTACTGTCAGGAAGTTCCTCCTAATGTTGAGGTGGAATCTCTTTTCCTGCAGCTTGCATCCATTGCTCTGGGTCCTAGTCTCTGGAGCAGCAGAAAACAAGCTTGCTCCCTCCTCAATATGACATCCCTTCAAATATTTAAACAGGGCTATCATATCAACTCTTAACCTTCTCTTCTCCAGGCTAAACATCCCCACCTCCCTAAGTCGTTCCTCATAGGACATGCTTTCCAGACCCTTCACCATTTTAGTTGCCCTCCTTTGGACATGCTCCAGTTTCTCAATGTCCTTTTTGAATTGCAGTGCCCAGAACTGGACATAGTATTCCAGGTGGGGCCTGACCAAAGCAGAATAGAGTGGCACTATTACTTCTCTTGATCTAGAATGTGATCTAGGGCACCAACTGAGGTACTGTGTGAGAGAAACTTTGACAATTCCCCCACTTCCTTTTCCTGATATTCCAAACCTTCTCCTTCAACACTGTGATTGTTGCTTGCTGCTTCTACCTGGATAATCACTTACATGATCTTGGCTGAGTCCAAATCCACAGCAGTCTGGAGATCAAAATCCACCACTACCATCTCTACAACACCAGTTGCCATATCGTGATGTGTTGGAGAAGACAGTAGTAGTGCCAGCAATCTCCAACCCCACTGTTCTGACAGAAGCAGCTGAAGAGGTGTGGCAGCATCATGTGAGGGTTCAAGGAGGCATGAGTTCTTACCAGTCTTGAAGGAGGCAGTTAGGAATATCTCTCACTATGCAACTATATTTCTTGGGCAAGATAGACAACATGCCCATCCTTGTGGAGGTTTTTCCCATAGGTGACATAGGAGAGGAAAGGAGGGGAGGATACATAAAAGTTAAGTTAAAAAGGGGGGAAATGCTGAAGGAGGAGCAAGAGCACAACAAAAATGGATAGAATTAAGATGGAAGTAAAGTGGTAATACAGTCTGTTTTGAATTATGTATGGCAAGGAAAAAAGATCTGGAAGGTGAAGTTAGGGATCTAGTTTTAAAACTTTCAAAAGAAAGACACATAATTATTTGCCCAGGCTGAACAGCAGAAGGAGTTAACCCATTCATGAATGGCTCTATCTCCACTGACAGAGAAAGTAACATTCTAAGGGAATGGGCAACTCAATAACTGGACAGGACCCACTCCAAAGCTGTTTTTGTACTTCTTGGGCTTTCACCTTCCAAAGTGGGGCAGAGTAACTATGCCCCCAAAAGCCTCTAGGAAGGTACAAAGGTCATTTACATTGACATGGCAGTTTTTTTCAAAATGTAACAGTCACTTCCAGTTTTAGGGAAAAGACCGCCCACAGGATTCCAAAAAGATGAAAAAAATTCAAAGCAATTTAATACCTTCTCGATGCACTGTTCTCTTCTGTTTTTTCTTGACTACTTGTGCATCCTGCCATAAAGAAATAAAACAGAAACATAAATGTTTGAAGTGCAACCTGGCTTACAACCCACAGTTTACAAATTGAAGACTACACAGACATTTAGGGTTCTTATTAAAAGTTTAATCAGTCATCATACAGTTCCTCATAGGCCTGAAACACATGGGCCAAATAAGGCGGCTTCTGGCTGCTTTGCGGGTGTGGAGTTCAAGCGATGCAGACTCCAGAGTGGCCGGAAGCTGCTCTGGCACCACAATTTGGTCCTTTTGATTGAATCAAAAAGGAGTGGATTAAATCCAACTCCTGGTGGTGCAGTTTGGAACCACAGTGGTGGCCAGCTTAAGGGGCAGACTGTGAAGGTCTGGAAACCATGCCTTATGAGGAAAGAATTAGGGCACTAGATATGTTTAGCCTGGAGAAGAGACAGTTAAGGGGTGATATGATGATAACCCTCTTTATATATTTGAAGGGGTGTCACATTGAGGATAGAGCAAGCTTGTTTTCTGCTGCTCCAGAGACTTGAACATGGAACAATGGATGCAAACTCCAGGTACAGAGATTCTAACTCAATATTAGGAGGAACTTTCTGACAGTAAGAGCTTTTCGACAGTAGAACACACTCCCTCGGAATGTAGTGGAGTCTTCTTCCTTAGAGGTCTTTAAACAGAGGCTGGATGGCCATCTGTCAGGGAAGCTTTGACTGTGATTTCCTGCATGGCAAGCGGGACTGGGCTGGATTGCCCTAGTGGTCTCTTTCAACTCTACAATTCTATATCTTGCTTGTGTTCTGTTTAGACCATATCCAGTCTTTGCCTCAACAGAAAGCACTTTTGTGCAAGTCATCTAACACATTTCTACCACATCAGATCCTGACCAAGGAATTGTAGTTTTATTACTTTACATATTATTGCATATTACCTACTGTTGCTGCCTAATATTGCATATTAGATTTTTGTTTTGTTGTTAACCACCACTGAGTCATGCTCGACTCATAACAACCCTGGGGATGAAACTTCTCCAAGACTTTCTGTCCTCACTGCTCTGTTTAGATTCCACGTACAACCTCCTAATAGAGTCCATCCATCTAGCATGTGGCCTTCTTCTTTTTCTACTTCCCTCTACCTTTCCTACCATTATTGTTTTTTTCCAATGGGTCCTCCCTTTGCATTATGTGTCTGAAGTATGGCAGCCTCATTTTTGACATCTTGGCTTCCACAGAGAGATTTCTGACTTAATCTGCTCTAGGACCCGTTTGTTTGTCTTTTTGGCTGTCCATGGATTCCTCAATACTCTTCTCTGGCACTACACCTTGAATGAATTGATTTTCTACCTATTTTCTTTCTTATCTGTCAGCTCTCACATCCATACATGGTAATAGGGAAACGATGTCTTATATGATTCTAACTGGTGCTCAATTATATATCTTTGCATTTGAGAATCTTTACTAGTTCTTTCATAGCCACCCTCCCCATTCTTAATCTTCTTCTGATTTCCAGTTCCTGGTTCAATTACTACTTTTATTTCCTAATTGTTTAGGTTGGATTTGTGTAGATTCTCTGTGGTCATTATTTTTGTTTTCTTTATGTTTAACAGTAAGTCTGCCTTTGTACTTTTCTACTTGATGTTCCTTAATAGTTGTTCCAAGTCTGTGATGTTTTCAGCTAGTAGTATGGTGTCATCTGCGTATCTTAGACTGTTGCTAGTCCTTCCTCATTTTTCCGCCCTAAGTGCAGTACTATACATTTCTCCCTGTTGAAGTTCATTTTGTTAGTTTTGGCCCAGTTTTCTAATCTTTTCAGGCATACTGGAATTATCTACTCCTCCTAATTTGGTGTCATCTGCAAATTTGATAAGTATGCCCCCAATTGTGTCATCCAAGCCATTGATAAAGATGTTAAATAGCACTGGGCCCAGGACAGAAGCCTTTGGCATTCCACTGGTCATTTCTCTCCAGGATGGAAAGGAGGCATTGTTGAACACCCTTTGGGTTTGGCCAGTCAACCAATTACAAATCCATGTAACAGATACCCTCTCTAGCCCACATTTTACAAGCTTGTTCGCAAGAATGTCATGGAGAACTTTGTCAAAGGCCATACTGAAATCAAGACATGCTATATCCACAGCATTCCCTTCATCTACCGAGCTGGTAATTTTATCAAAAAAAGATATCAGATTTGTCTGACATGACTTGTTTCTCTGAAACCCATGTTGTTTTTTGTGATTATGCCATTGCCTTCTAGAAGCTCACAGACTCTATGTATAATGATCTGCTCTAGAATCTTTCCTGTAATTTCAGATACAAAGTTTCCATTCATGAAGCTATTCTCTCCAAGCATTGCTTTTCTTTTGAAGATACTTACTTCTCTCTCCACATTTGTCTTTCGTGGTCTTTCATTTGAACCCTTTTTTCTTCTGGGATGTTCTATTTGCTCTTTAGATTTTCTCACCTCCATGACTCCTCTTGTCTTGCTAAAAGAACAATGTAGAAATTTGAAGACTTTGAATATTAGAAACAAATAATCATTCTAAACATCCCAATGTAATGAGCAAGGTGGCTTCCTAAGATTAAACTGATCCTTATGCCAAGCACACACAAACAGCAAACCCTTGATTATTTACTCATGACATAAATTATAGTTTAACGTCTTATGATTTAACAACTGTAGCGTAACAAGATTGAGTCACAGCTGCTCTGAGTCCCACTTCTGGGAAAAGAGCATGATACAAATAAATATAATAAAATAATTATTATGTTGTCTCTTGCACTGTCACAAGCAGTAGTTCAAAATCTTTTGCTTCTATCCTATCTAGAATATAAGCCGCTGGTTCAGGAGGGACAATTCACACATCAATTCTGGCAACAACAACAACAACAAAGACTGAATGATCAACAGCCACCAAAACAGAGTTGGGAGGGGTTGATGTGCAGCCGGATCGATGCACTTTACTACCTGTTGAAGTGCTAGAGGTATTCTCAGAAAATAAAAATGGAGAATTCCTACAGCCTAGCATTTCATTTTGACATAAATTGCACAAAAAAGTTAACCTTCAGGGTGGTAGGGAACAAGATGGGAGGTGAGTAACAGTGCCAGTGTTCTGTGTATGCTTTGCTAGGCATTGTTTTTATTTGGGTATGATATGTGTTTGATTAATTCATTTTGTTTCATTATTTATTTCATTATTAATTCATTTTATTTCATTACCCTACATTTCTCCCAGCATGGGATCAAAAGTAGCCTTTTGGTGCAGCAGGTGATTTTCCTGAAGTGTGTATATCTTGTTATTGTGGATATTATTCCTGCATGTTTTATATGTGGTTTGTAGTTTCTCTGTGTGTGTTTATCTGATCATCATTAGATAATTGTTTGTGAAATAAGTAATTTTTTGTGCTTTGTGGAAAAAAAATATTTTTGTCCTTGCATTTGAGGTGCAACCTCCCACGTTTACCTTGTAGAAACCACCTGGTTTCTTCATCAGTTTGCCATCTAGGAAATGTATGCTAATTTCTATTGATTGTGATGTCAAAATACTGGCTTTGATTTTGGAACATTTTTCAATTTAAAAAAACAATAAAAGAGCAGCCATCATAACATCAAGACTATGAACTGAAATGTTCAACAATAAAGCCTTCCATACATTAGGAAGTGCATCCTTTTTACCGCATACCATGCAGCTGCGGACAAGTCTACACAGGGACCACCAAACACAGTGTGCAAACAAGAATCAAGGAACACGAGAGGCACTGCAGACTGGGTCAGCCAGAAAAATCAGCAGTAGCAGAACATGCCACAAACCATCTGGGGCATAAAATACTGTTTGAAAACACTGAAATTCTGGACCATGCCAACCATTACCATGTCAGGATGCGTAGGGAAGCCATTGAAATCCACAAACACCTGGACAATTTCAACAGGAAAGAGGAAACCCTTAAAGTGAACAAAATTTGGCTACCAGTCCTGAGGAATAGAAAAATAAGGACTCAGCAAATGCAAATGGGAAACCATTCAGAGTCAGGGGCTTTCACAGCAGATAATGATCACCAGTTAGCAGACACTAATCCTCTTTGTCATTAGCCTCCCAGCCTGAGGCTGGCCATCAGCACAAAACAATACACATGCAAATCACTCCTGAATTCTCAGGCTCACACAGTGTATGTGTGTGTATATATATATACACACACACACACACACACACACAACTTTTTCCAGGCAAAGCATTATCTGAAGATGCCAGCTACAGATGCTGGCGAAACATCAGGAAGAAACTTTTCTAGAACATGGCCACATAGCCTGAAAAACCCACAAAAAAACATGGATGCCACCCATGAAAGCCTTCAACTTCACATCAATTTTATACTGTTTTAGCTGGTTTATTTTAATTTTTTTTTTAAAAAATTGTTTTTAAAGCATTTTTATCTTGTGAGCCACCTTGGGTCCCTTTTGGGGGGGAAAGTGGCATAAAAATGAAATAAATAAATAGATTTTGTGAATTGTTAATTCCTCAAACTGGCAAACGAAACAGAAACACAATTTTGACTGTGGCCACTAATCCTGAAAAGGTTGAAAACCAATGCTTGGGTTTATTTTCTTCATTTACCTTCCAAACCCCTTTCCCTTTTTTTGTATTGTCATTTGGAATATAAGCCTGCAGACTTTCTTCTTCTTCTGATGTTTGTAAACTACGCTGCGATTGAAAAGTGGGCGATAAAAAAAATTTTTTTCAATAAAAATGAATGTTTCTTTCTCACATAAGTTTTCTATAACACATGTGCAGGTAATGTGCCATGAGAAAACAGCTATTCTGTTAATACACTCCACATTTGCTGGGGTTAGGGGCACAGGACCTCGGTGAAAATGGAAAACTGCAAATAACAAAAACACTATGCTTTTACTTGACACTTCTCTAGGAATCACTAGGTCCTCCAGTGCAACTCTGTGATTGACATCTGCCAGACATTGACCACAGAATTGCGCTGGAGGAGCTATAAATGCTCAGTGCAGGGTTCTCTCTAGGAACCTCCAGTGAAACCTTTGGTTAAAATTGACCACAGAGTTCTGCTGGAGGAGCTAGATATTCCCAGAGAGAACACACTGTGAGCCGCCTTGGGTCCCTCCAGGGAGAAAGGTGGGATATAAATGACAGTGGAGCACATTCCTCCCTCGGAGTGTAATGGAGTCTCCTTCCTTGGAGTTCTTTAAACAGAGACTGGATGTCCATCTGTCAATGGGGATGCTTTGATTGAGAGTTCCTGCATGGCAGAATGGGGTTGGACTGGATGGCCCTTGTGGTCTCTTCCAACTCTACGATTCTATGATTCTATGAAATAAATACATCTGTATAAATAAAAATGTAAATGTTT
>NC_056522.1:173276724-173285473 GCF_019175285.1 Sceloporus undulatus | reverse complement strand
ACCCTTTTCTTATTATGCTGCAATAGACTAACACAGCTACTTCTTTGATAAGTAGGCAGAAGTTTTAGTATAAAGAACACAGTATAAATTCCTATGAGGCATTCATTTTTTTTTAAAAAAAAAAGTAAATTGTAGGAAAACCATATTTAAACACAAGGTCATTTTAGGTTAAACTAAATAAATAATGAGTAGCAGCTTAATGTTGGTCTGTAGTTTGAAAAAAATGTGAATAGATGGAAATTCATACATTAGTTCAATCTTTAATAAAAGTCATAGATAGAATTACATTCTGTTCAGTAGAGGTGTTCAGCAGATCTACTTTTGTCCAACCAAAGCAGAGGGTTCCAGTCACCAGAGTCTCATATAGATGGACCCCATGAACTTGTGAGGGTGTTTGTGTCTCCTTGTGTGTATGTGTCTTTTAATGTAGGTTCATGTTGACTGAATTCCCTTCTACAAAATGGGCATGTTTCCCAGTGAAAATATGATACTTCTTTGCTAATCAGGATGGAGCCTTATCCTGCAATGGGACCTACATTTTGGTCTTTTCACCACATCATTTCTGTTTTCTGTGTAGGCAAAAATAGACATAGAGTAAACCAACCCCAGAAGTCAATTACAGGGTTTTATAGTGATGTACTGTGAAAAATTTGGTCATGTTTTTCATTATACAGAATGTTCTTTCCAAAGACATAAACAGAAAAAAGCACATTTTAAAAATAAAATAAAATAAGCTGGCCTAGTTATTTAAATAGTTGAGTTTTTGGTCAGTTCTAAATCACTGGCATTTAATTACGTGACAAAACATTTACCAAGTAGATATGACATAATTATTCCAGTGTTAGGCTTTTTGCTGTCCAGTCAATACATGTGGGCAGTTCGGTGAACTATGAAATTGTCATCCAGGCAAGTTAGAAATTTGCTAGATCTTAATGTTTTGACTGAGTTTGATTTGCAACAAATATCAGGATAGTTGATACCACCCATTTCTACTACATCTCTCCTTTCTGAGTGTGTTGTCATCTGTTCTAGAATGGTATCATCCAATTCCTCCATCCAATATGGGGTGTGTAGTAGATTTCCACAGTAACATCTTTAAAAGGTTGTACCCATCTATTCTGTGCTTTTGCTTTTCTGACTTTCTTCTTACACATGCTGGCTACTTGTTTGAATTCCTCTTTAATGATTTCTCCTTTTTCCATTTCTTATACATGCCCCTTTCAAAACTTAGCTCAGTTGAAATTCCTTTAGTCATCCATCCTGGTTTCTTGAGACATCTCCCATTTTTCCTCCTCATTGGAACAGTCTGAAATTGTGCCTTCAGTATCTCCCTTTTGAGAAACTCCAAGCTAGTGGGAGTCACTGCTAGGAGGAGTCTGAACCCTAAATTCTACAGAAGGCTGGCAGAGGCATGCCTAACCGTGCACGAATTTTAATTTTTCTATATAGTCAGGGAGGGTTTGGAGAATAGAGGAGAAGCTGACCTGAAAACATTGTTGGGGGGGCTCTTTAATTTTTTAACTTTCCTTTTCTCTTTTTCCTTAAGGGGCTTGTGGGGACTTTTCCTCAGAGGAAGTGAGTCAGAAACTTTCTTCTGGAAGGAGCTAGTAGCCAGGAGCTCTATATAACAGGAGCCCAGTGACTTGAACTCAGTGACAGAGCTTGGGGACAGAGGCCAAGTTTAGCAGGGGAAGCCCACAGTATTGTTTCAGTGCTTCCTTAAGACTTCTCAGTATGGACACTGAAGGCCCTGCTGCAGTCACCTGCAACACTTGTGGGATGTTTGTCTTCTTGACTAGGGATATGGGGAACTTCACCTGCCCCAAGTGCAAGTTGGTAGCCCTCTTAGAAGAGAAAGTACAGCAGCTGGAGGCCCAGGTAGCTACACTTCAGCATCATAGGGAGCAAGAGGTTTTCCTGACCAGAACAGACCAGATGGTCCTGGACAGGAAACACACAGAGGAAGTTGCTGGGGAGGAGGATGTCACTTCACACACAACAGAAGTAGATAGTTGGAGGAATGTCACACACAGAAGTAGGGAAACCAAAGAACATTCTGTAAGCTTGCAGCTACAGAATCGATTTCAATCTAATATCAGGGATGATGAGGAACAGCAGCAGGGACAGACCTCAGGGACAGAGCAGGGGACCCAGAGAGCTTCACCAAAGAGAACAGCTGCTGCTAAGCCTCGGAAGAGGTGAGTGGTGGTCGTGGGGGACTCTTTGCTGAGAGGCACTAAACCAGTGGTTTGTGGGCCTGACAAGATGTCTCAGGAGGTGTGTTGTCTCCCTGGGGCAAAGATCTGTGATGTGACGGAGAGGCTGACAAGACTTGTCAAGCCTACTGACCATTATCCCTTTCTTTTGGTTCATGTGAGAACCAATGATATTGCAAGGCACAGCCTTCAGAATATCATAAGGGATTATGAGGCTTTGGGTAGGAAGTTGAAAGAGATGGATGCACAGGTTGTCATCTCATCTCTTCTCCCAGTTGAAGGGCATGGTCCAGGAAGGGAGAAGAAAATAGTGGATGTAAATAACTGGCTCCGTAGATGGTGTCACCAAGAATGGTTTGGATTCTTGGACCATGGACTGAGGTTCCATGAGGAGGGACTTCTGGCAAGGGATGGGTTGCATCTCACACCAGTTGGCAAAAACATTTTTGCCAATAGTTTCAAGAATTTGATCAGGAGGGCTTTAAACTGAGTTATGTCGGGGAGGGAGACAGTATTCTGGAAGGCAAAAGGGCTGGAGAAAATAATCAAACTGACACAGAGGGAACAAGGCAAACAGTGCAAGGACCCAAAAGTGGGAGGCAAAAGAACTTGCACAGGCAGCAAGTAAAGGGAACACATGGTCTTAGATGTCTCTACACTAATGCACAGAGCATGGGAAATAAGCAAGATGAACTTCAACTCCTAGCACAGCAAAGCAAATATGATATAATAGGCATCACTGAAACCTGGTGGGATGAGTCTCATGATTGGAATGTAGAAATAGATGGGTATAATCTTTTAAAGAGAAATAGGCCAAACAGGAAAGGAAGAGGAATAGCCTTATATGTCAGGGACATTTAAACCAGTGAAGAGATCCAGGACATCAATCCTGGAAGCCAGATGGAGAGCATTTGGATAAAAATTAAAGGGCAGGGAAACAACAAGGATGTTATTGTGGGAGTCTACTACAGACCCCCAAGTCAGACTGAGGAACTGGATGATGTCTTTCTAGAACAGATAACCACACATTCAGAAAGGAGAGATGTAGTAGTGATGGGCGATTTCAACTATCCTGATATTTGCTGGAAGGCAAACTCAGCCAAATCCTCAAGGTCTAGCAAATTCCTCACTTGCCTTGGAGATAACTTCATTGTCCAAAAGGTGGAAGAGGCAACAAGGGGATCAGCTATTTTGGATCTTATCCTAACCAACAAGGATAACCTAGTTAATGGAGTGCAAGTGGTGGGATCCTTAGGTGGAAGTGATCATATTCTCCTGGAGTTTGTTATACAATGGAAAGGAGAAGCCAGGCATAGTCAGATACACATTCTAGACTTTAGGAAAGCCAATTTTAGTAAACTTAAAGAAATACTGGGTGTGTTCCCATAGTCAACAATACTAAAAGAGAAGGGAGTTCAAGATGGATGGGAGTTTCTTAAAAGGGGGATACTGAAGGCACAATTTCAAACAGTTCCAATGAGGAAGAAAAATGGGAGATGTCTCAAGAAACCAGGATGGATGACTAAAGAACTTTCAACTGAGCTAACTTTTAAACAGAGCATGTATAAGAAATGGAAAAATGGGGAAATCACCAAAGAGGAATTCAAACAAACAGCAAGCACATGTAGGGGTAAAGTCAGAAAAGCCAAAGCACAGAATGAACTCAGGCTTGCTGGAAAGGTTAAGAACAACAAAAAGCCCTTTTTTGGATATGTCCACAACAAAAGGAAGAAGAAGGAAATGGTAGGGCCACTGTGTGGAGAAGATGGCAAAATGCTAACAGGGGACAAAGAAAAGGCAGAATTATTCAACACTTTCTTTGCCTCAGTCTTCTCAGAAAAGGAAGAGGGTGCTCAAAATGATGACAATGGAGCAGAGAATAGGGGAATTTCAGCACATAATAAGTAAAGAGATAGTACAGGAATACCTGTTTAACCTAAACGAATATAAGTTTCCAGGACCAGATGAACTACATCCAAGGGTATTAAAATAACTGTCAAATGTAATATCGGAGCCATTGGCAATAATCTTTGAGAACTCATGGAGAACAGGAGAAGTCCCAGCAGACTGGAGGAGGGCAAGCCTTGTCCCCATCTTCAAAAAGGGGAAAAAAGAGGATCCCAACAATTATCATCCAGTTAGTCTGACATCTATACCAGGAAAGATTCTAGAGCAGATCATTAAAAAGAGAGTCTGTGAACATTTTGAAAGCAGTGCCATAATCACAAAAAGTCAACATGGGTTATAGAGAGAGAAGTCATGCCAGACAAATCTAGTATCTTTTTTTGATAGAATTACCAGCATGGTAGATGAAGGGAATGCTGTGGATATAGTATATCTTGATTTCAGTAAGGCCTTTGACAAAGTTCCCCATGATATTCTTGCAAACAAGCTTGTAAAATGTGGATTAGACAAGATAACTGTTACATAGATTTGTAACTGTTTGACTGGCAGAAGCCAAAGGGTACTCAACAATGGCTCCTTTTCATGGTCTCCTTGGGTGTGTAGTGGTCTTTTAATGTAGGTTCATGTTGGACTGAATTCCTTCTACAAAATGGGCATGTTTCCAGTGGAAAATAGATACTCTTTGCTATCAGGATGGAGCCTTATCTGCAATGGGACCTACATTTGTGTCTTTTCACCACACATTTCTGTTTTCTGTGTAGGCAAAAATAGACATAGAGTAAACCAACCCCAGAAGTCAATTACAGGTTTTATAGTGATGTACTGTGAAAAATTTGGTCATGTTTTTCATTATACAGAATGTTCTTCCAAAGACAAAACAGAAAAAAGCACATTTTAAAAATAAAATAAAATAAGCTGGCCTAGTTATTTAAATATGTTGAGTTTTTGGGTCAGTTCTAAATCACTGGCATTTAATTACGTGACAAAACATTTACCAAGTAGATATGACAAATTATTCCAGTGTTAGGCTTTTGCTGTCCAGTCAATACATGTGGGCAGTTCGGTGAACTATGAAATTGTCATCCAGGCAAGTTAGAAATTTGCTAGATCTTAATGTTTTGACTGAGTTGGGATTTGCAACAAATATCAGGATGGAGACCACCCATTTCTTACTACATCTCTCCTTCTGAGGTGTGTGTCATCTGTTTCTAGAATGGTGATACATCCAATTCCTCCATCCAATATGGGGTGGTAGTAGAATTTCCACAGTAACACTTAAAAGGTTGTACCCATCTATTCTGTGCTTTGCTTTTCGACTTTCTTCTACACATGCTGGCTACTTGTTTGAATTCTCTTAATGATTTCTCCTTTTTCCATTCTTATACATGCCCCTTTTAAAACTTAGCTCAGTTGAAATTCCTTAGTCATCCATCCTGGTTCTTGAGGACATCTCCCATTTTTCCTCCTCATTGGAACAGTCTGAAATTGTGCCTTCAGTATCTCCTTTTGAGAAACTCAAGGTAGTGGGAGTCACTGCTAGAGGAGTCTGAACCCTAAATTCTACAGAAGGCTGGCAGAGGCATGCCTAACCGTGCACGAATTTTAATTTTTCTATATAGTCAGGGAGGGTTTGGAGAATAGGAGAGAAGCTGACCTGAAAAACAGTTGGGGGGGCTCTTAATTTTGTAACTTTCTTTCTCTTTCCTTAAGGGGCTTGTGGGGACTTTTCTCAGAGGAAGTGAGTCAGAAACTTTCTCTGGAAGGAGCTGAGTAGCCAGGAGCTCTATATAACAGGAGCCCAGTGACTTGAACTCAGTGACAGGGAGCTTGGGGACAGAGGCCAAGTTTAGCAGGGGAAGCCACAGTATTGTTTCAGTGCTTCCTTAAGACTTCTCAGTATGGACACTGGGCCCTGCTGCAGTCACCTGCAACACTTGGGGATGTTTGTCTTCTTGACTAGGGATAGGGGAACTTCACCTGCCCCAAGTGCAAGTTGGTAGCCCTCTTAGAAGGAAAGTACAGCAGCTGGAGGCCCAGTAGCTACACTTCAGCATCATAGGGAGCAAGAGGTTTTCCTGACAGAACAGACCAGTGGTCCTGGACAGGAAACACACAGAGGAAGTTGCTGGGGAGGGAGGATGTCACTTCACACACAAACAGAAGTAATAGTTGGGAATGTCACACACAGAAGTAGGGAAACCAAAGAACATTCTGTAAGCTTGCAGCTAAGAATCGATTTCAATCTAATATCAGGGATGATGAGGAACAGCAGCAGGGACAGACCTCAGGGACAGAGCAGGAGGGGACCCAGAGAGCTTAACCAAAGAGAACAGCTGCTGCTAAGCCTCGAAGAGGTGAGTGGTGGGTCGTGATTGTGCCTTCATTATCTTCCTTTTGAAAAACTCCCATCCCTCGTGAACTGCCTTCTCTTTTACTATTCCTGACCACAGGATCACCCCCAGTATTTCTCCAAGTTGACTGAAATCAATTTTCCTAAACTCTAGAACATGGATAGGCAACCTTTTTTGAGCCGGGGGCCAGGTTGCTGTCCCTCAGACAACTGGGGGGGCGAACTCAAAATGGCGCCCGGAGCAACGCAGAAGCTGCGGCGGGGGCAGCAATTGGTGGCAGGACCGGGCTGGAGCCGGTCCCAAGGCCTCGCCGGGCCGGATCCGGCCCGAGGGCCATAGGTTGCCGACCCCTGCTCTAGAATGTGTGCCTGACTATGCTTGGCACCTCCTTTCCATTGTGTGACAAACTCCAGGAGAACATGGTCGCTCCCATCTAAGGATCCCACAACTTCCACCCCATTAACCAGGACATCCCTGTTAGTTAGGATCAGATCTAAAACAGTTGATCCCCTTGTTGCCTCTTCTACTTTTTGGACAATGAAATTGTCTTCTAGGCAAGAGAGGAATTTGCTGGACCTTAATTTTTGGCTGAGTTTAACTTCCAGCAAATATCAGAATAGTTGAAATCACCCATCACTACTATTTCCCCTCCTCTTTAATTTTTATCCGGATGCTCTCTACCTGGCTTCCAGGATTTCAGTCCTGGATCTCTTCACAGGTGTAAACATCCCTGACATATAATGCTATTTTTCTCCTTTATTGTTTTGCCTATTTCTTTTAAAAAGGTTATATCCATCTATTCCTACATTCTAATCATGAGATTCACCCCACCAGGTTTCAGTGATTCCTATTATATTTGGTTTGCTATGCCAGGAGTTTAAATTTTGATTTAACAGATTTTAAATTTCAAATTTAAATTTAGATTTTAAATTTCAAATGGAAATAAAAAGCATATAAATGATATTCCAGAAAGCAACATTGATGTGAAAACATCACATAAAACATCAGAAATTTGGAATAATAATTAAGGAAAATCAAAAAAGAAAATGCAAAGGGAGGCTGACTGCTGAACATAAAGAAAACAAAAATAATGACCACGAAGGATCTACACAAATTCAACCTAGATTATGAGGAAATCAAAATAGTTAAAGAGGTTGGTACTTTGGATCAAACACTGATCAGAAGAAGGATATCAACAAATTCACACAAGCCTGAGGAGTGGGAATATTCTGAGTTGCTCCTGGGGATATTCCAGATTGGCTAGTGCAGTAAATTACTAGGGATACATTGGAGAGGAACTGGCAGGTCATTCTGAGCCCCACCCTGTCCCAGGTTTTCCTGCAAATATAAAAGTCTTTGTGTTTCACAATAGTCTCTTCATCCTATTTAAACTCATTTAATGCCTCTACACACAGGTCTTGCCACTTTAACTGTAACAAGAGTGAAAAATGTTTGAGAAAATCACTACTAATAATAGGACGTAGGTGGGACAAAGATAAGGGTTTCATGGCACACTTCATGACTATACACTACTCCTCAGAACTGCATGTGTAATAAAAGAAATCTCTCCAGGGAAGGTCTTGACCATAAGGGACCTGACTTTAGATAAGCAGACATTGCTTTCAGAAATCAATACTTATTGGCCCCAATAAACACCTGAAAGACCTACATCACCTCACATAACCCTTTGAAGAATTCACTATTTGTGGATCCTGTTACATTTTGTGCCATTCCCACAGATGTATAAATATGCTTAATAACCTGAAGCTTTAATGTCATTCTGTCAGGGCATCTGAAGTAGTGGATTGATATCCCTGAAAGGTCTTGCTAAAATAGAAATCAGTCTGGCTAGCATTCTTCCCCCCCCCACCCTTTTCTTATTATGCTGCAATAGACTAACACAGCTACTTCTTTGATAAGTAGGCAGAAGTTTTAGTATAAAGAACACAGTATAAATTCCTATGAGGCATTCATTTTTTTTTAAAAAAAAAAGTAAATTGTAGGAAAACCATATTTAAACACAAGGTCATTTTAGGTTAAACTAAATAAATAATGAGTAGCAGCTTAATGTTGGTCTGTAGTTTGAAAAAAATGTGAATAGATAGAAATTCATACATTAGTTCAATCTTTAATAAAAGTCATAGATAGAATTACATTCTGTTCAGTAGAGGTGTTCAGCAGATCTACTTTTGTCCAACCAAAGCAGAGGGTTCCAGTCACCAGAGTCTCATATAGATGGACCCCATGAACTTGTGAGGGTGTTTGTGTCTCCTTGTG
>NC_056522.1:173273186-173276624 GCF_019175285.1 Sceloporus undulatus | reverse complement strand
TGAAATTGTGCCTTCATTATCTTCCTTTTGAAAAACTCCCATCCCTCATGAACTGCCTTCTCTTTTACTATTCCTGACCACAGGATCACCCTCAGTTTTCCTAAACTCTAGAACAGGGGTAGGCAACCTTTTTGAGCCGGGGGCCGGGTTGCTGTCCCTCAGACAACTGGGGGGCCGAACTCAAAATGGTGCCTGGAGCGGCGCAGAAGCTGCAGCGGGGGCGGCAATTGGCGGCAGGACTGGGCTGGAGCCGGTCTCAAGGCCTCGCCGGGCCAGATCCGGCCCACAGGCCCTAGGTTGCCGACCCCTGCTCTAGAATGTGTGCCTGACTATGCTTGGCATCTCCTTTCCATTGTATGACAAACTCCAGGAGAACATGGTCACTCCCACCTAAGGATCCCACAACTTCCACCCCATTAACCAGGACATCCCTGTTGGTTAGGATCAGATTTAAAACAGTTGATCCCCATGTTGCCTCTTCTACTTTTTGGACAATGAAATTGATGAGAGGAATTTGCTGGACCTTAATTTTTGGCTGAGTTTAACTTCCAGCAAATATCAGAATAGTTGAAATCACCCATCACTACTATTTCCCCTCCTCTTTAATTTTTATCCAGATGCTCTCTGCCTGGCTTCCAGGATTTAAGTCCTGGATTTCTTCACAGGTGTAAACATCTCTGACATATAATGCTATTTTTCTCCTTTATTGTTTTGCCTATTTCTCTTAAAAAGGTTATATCCAACTATTCCTACATTCACCCCACCAGGTTTCACTGATTCCTATTATATTTGGTTTGCTATTCCAGGAGTTTAAATTTTGATTTAACAGATTTTAAATTTCAAATGGAAATAAAAAGCATATAAATGATATTCCAGAAAGTAACACTGATGTGAAAACATCACATAAAACATCAGAAATTTGGAATAATAATTAAGGAAGATCAAAAAAGAAAATGCAAAGGCAGGCTGACTGCTCAACATAAAGAAAACAAAAATAATGACCACGAAGGATCTATACAAATTCAACCTAGATTATGAGGAAATCAAAATAGTTAAAGAGTTTGGTACTTTGGATCAAACACTGATCAGAAGAAGGATATCAACAAATTCACACAAGCCTGAGGAGTGGGAATATTCTGAGTTGCTCCTGGGATATTCCAGATTGGCTAGTGCAGTAGATTACTAGGGATACATTGAAGAGGAACCAGCAGGTCATTCTGAGCCCCACCCTTTCCCAGGTTTTCCTGCAAATATAAAAGTCTTTGTGTTTCACAATAGTCTCTTCATCCTATTTAAATTCATTTAATGCCTCTACACACTGGTCTTGCCACTTTAACTGTAACAAGAGTGAAAAATGTTTGAGAAAATCAGTACTAATAATAGGAAGTACTGTAGGTGCAACAAAGATAAGGGTTTCATGGCACACTTCATGACTATACACTACTCCTCAGAACTGCATGTGTAATAAAAGAAATCTCTCCAGGGAAGGTCTTGACCATAAGGGACCTGATTTTTGATAAGCAGACATTGCTTTCAGAAATCAATACTTATTGGCCCCAATATGTTATGCCCAAGATTGTAAGGGCAACCTGTTTATCCTGAGAGCGTGTGATGAGAACCTCTCCCTCTGTGGACCTGTTCACAGCAAGGCTGAGAAAGACGTTGAGACACCAAATTTGGTTTTAAACACCATGCATGTAACATTTATTGAATCACACAAGTAACACAACCATTGATTATCAAGAGCTCTTTCACTCACACATTCATACAATACTCACACACACTTTCCTTCCGCCGAACATTGATCAGTTGTTCTCGAAGGTTGGGGATGACACCGTTGCCGCGGTAGATGCCAACAAAATGGAGATGAAAGTCCAGGGTCTTTATACTTTTTTCTTCTCTCTGGCTTTTGGCTGCTGAAGTCTTGCAATATTGCAGCCCATTTAAATGATAGCTCTTTGCTGTGGTTACTCATTTGATACGGCGCTGAATTTTAAAAATTTCAAAATTCAAAAAGTTCACGCTGACCACTGGTGGCGCTTAGGAAGGATACCATAACAATAATAATATTTTGAGTTACGAGTAAGAAAACTAACTTGTTATAGCTGGCTGTGTTTCAGTGGGGTATCTCATTTTGTGCGACAGTCCGATAACAGTTTGAACTCATGGATAGTTTCAAATGAGGTTATATGCATGGCTTCCTTAAGGAAAGCATATTTTAAAAGAAGTTCGTGCATGTCTGGAAAAAGGACTGAGTATGATGCAGATCAAAAGTACCAATCATACATACAACAGCATGCACAGGCAACCAGCCCATCATTTTCATATATAACTGCAATTTTTCTCAACATTTTACTGAAACAAGAACTGTTAGCGGTGGGAACAAGAAATGTCTGAGCCTAACAAGCTCATGCACTCACTCTGTCTTATATTGTACACTCACCATTTCACTTCTTTTCAACTTGCTGCACTGGAAATCGGTTAAGTGTTTCGCATCTCTTGTAATTGTAGGACTGCCAGCAAAATACCCAAATAACAGGGGATGATGCTTTATTGCCTGCAAATTTGCAGAAATAAACATGCTCAGGATGAAGGAACCCATTGAATGAGTTGGTGGAACGGCCCCAATTCTATAGTGCAAGAATGCCGATGGTTTCATGGCCATATGCATTTGCCCACAGCCTACAAGGCAAAATGGACCAAAGAAGTTCATATACAACAATTAGGTGTAATAGAATATGATTTCTGTTCCTGTTATTTTATTACCTATGCATGGGGAGAGAACACATAAGAGTGATGTTATATACAAAGCAGCATTTCATTAACATAGAAACATGGCCACACAACAGTGAATACACTCTATTCATCTAGCTCATACTTTCTGCTTCACTAAAACGTTGAGTTTTTGCACTTCCCACTGAAGCAAATCTGGAAATCTGTGACCTCTGCATCAAAAATCGAACAATATCCGAAGTTTAAAATAGATTTTATAACATAGAAAGTTCAATATAAAGTCATAATACAGGTTAGCTCTTTCTTAAATTGAATGTCATACTAGACACATAATTTGTAGGTGAGATTAGGTGACAATTTTTAATGTCAAGGAAACACTGTGTTATGATTAAATGTTTGTATAATTAGATTTTTGTGAGATTTGATGTAACACTAACAGCTGTAAGTAGAAGCATCAGAATAGAAATGTCATACAATTATGCTTCACATTTTTTATAATACAGGCATACTTCAACCAAATAATAGACTACATGTATTCTTGGAATTACAATATTTAAGAAAACATTTTCCTTTGGTTTTATGCCACCAAAGGTAGAATTAATATGAAAGAGTAGGATAGGTTCTTACAACTCCATCTTCCACTTTGTAACTTGCTTAGCTTAAGTGCACTGATAAGCGGTATAGAAATGTACGAGTCGGCCCTTG
>NC_056522.1:173259604-173273161 GCF_019175285.1 Sceloporus undulatus | reverse complement strand
GCCCTTCTTATACACGGATTTTTTATACACGGATTCAAGCATACACGGTTTGAAAATGTTCAAAAAAGTATAAATTTCAAATATCAAACCTTGATTTTCCATTTTTTATAAGGAACACCATTTTGCTATGTCATTATTTTTAATGGGACTTGAGCATCCATGGATTTTGTTATCCACGGGGGATCTTGGAACCAAACCCCAGCAGATAACAAGGGTCCACTGTACTTGCTATTGCTACACTCCAAAAAGAAGATAAATTTAACATTTCAGCAAATGTTTTAATTCAAAACTAATTGCACATAGAATCATAGAATAATAGAGTTGGAAGAGACCACAAGGGCCATCCAGTAAATCTAAATCAAAGCATCCCTGACAGATGGCCGTCCAGTCTCTGCTTAAACACCTCCAAGGAAGGAGACTCCACTACACTCCGAGGAAATGTGTTCCACTGTCGAACAGCCCTTACTGTCAGGAAGTTCCTCCTAAAGTTGAGATGGTATCTCTTTTCCTGTAGCTTGCATCCATTGCTCCGGGTCCTAATCTCTGGAGCAGCAGAAAACAAGGTAGCTCCCTCCTCAATATGACATCCTTTCAAATATTTAAATAGGGCTATCATATCACCTCTTAACCTTCTCTTCTCCAGGCTAAACATCCCCAGCTCCCTAAGTCGTTCCTCATAGGACATGATTTCCAGACCTTTCACCGTTTTGGTCGCCCTCTTTTGGACACGCTCCAGTTTTTCAACATCCTTTATAAATTATGGTGCCCAGAACTGGAAACAATATTCCAGGTGGGGCCTGACCAGAGCAAAATAGAGTGGCACTATTACTTCCCTTGATCTAGACACTATACTATTGATGCAGCCTATACTCACATTGGCCTTGTTAGCTGCCGCATCACACTGTTGACTCATGTTCAATTTGTAGTCTACTTGGACTCCTAGATCCCTTCATTCAGCCAGGTGTCACCCATCCTATATCTGTTCATTTCAATTTTCCATCCTAAGTGCATCTTAGGATGGAAAATGGCTTTGGCCCATCTTTCTAATCTATTAAGGTCATTCTGTAATTTGATCCTGTCCTCACGGGTATTAGCTACTCTTCCTAATTTGGTATCATCTGCAAATTTGATAAGTATACCCCCAATTCTGTCATCCAAGTCATTGATAAAGATGTTGAATAGCACTGGACCCAGGACAGAGCCCTGTGGGACCCCACTGGTCACTTCTCTCCAGGATGAAAAGGAGCCATTATTGAGCGCCCTTTGGGTTCGGCCAGTCAACCATTTACAAATCCATGTAACAGTTATGTTGTCTAGCCCACATTTCACTAGCCTGTTTGCAAGAATGTCATGGGGAACTTTGTCAAAGGCCTTACTGAAATCAAGATATACTATATCCACAGCATTGCTTTCATCTACCAAGCTGGTAATTTTATCAAAGAAAGAGATAAGATTTGTCTGGCATGCTCGTGTGCACAAGTTTTCCTTTCAAAACAAGGTGTGAGCAAGGGTTGAGGGAGATAACAAGCCCAGATCATGCTATGAGGGAGGGATCAGACTAAGTGGACGATAATTGTTGGGATCCTCCTTTTTCCCCTTTTTGAAGATGGGGACAACGTTTGCCCTCCTCCAGTCTGCTGGGACTTCTCCTGTTCTCCAGGAGTTCTCAAAGATTATTGCCAATGGCTCTGATATTACATTTGCCAGTTCTTTTAATACCCTTGGATGTAGTTCGTCTGGTCCTGGAGATTTATATTCATTTAGACTAACCAGATATTCCTGTATTATCTCTTTACTTATTCTGTGCTGAAATTCCCATATTCTGACCTCTGCTGCAAATAGACAAAAACTTTCTGAACGTTCTAATGGCCACTTGAAGGTTTCTTCCAGAATGCATCAAGAATGGCTTTTTCTTTTACCATCCTCCACTATCCTTTGTTTTCCATTTTGGTGGCCAAACATATAGATATCTGCTTTTTAAAAACTTGGTGGGGCTCTAATGAGGTAGGCATACCTGCTTCTACATTTTCTCTGTTTTTCTGTTCATGCATGCTCAGTAAGGGATTCTGGAGGCAGCTGCTATTTACCATGCCTGTTGTAAACAGGCATATTAGGATCAACTAGAGTTAAATCCTGTTTTTTCTCAGTTCAGGCTTTATTGCATCATTTTCTGCAGGCATGCTGTTGCAACATGACACTGAAAGTCAGTGTTTGCCCAGTCTCCCAGTGCCATTGATGATTTATTTTAATTAAAAACAACTCTTTGCTAGATGGAAGATGAGGAAAAAAAGGATGACTGAACATGTAATAAAATAACTGAAAATGAACTTTTTTGTCAGATGCTTTTTTAAAATTGAGGTATGTCTGTATTAAGAGTTTGAATATATTTATTGGTTGATGGTCGTTAATAGAATAAAATATTCCTGTATATGATAGCATTCTTTTATTATAATGCCTGGCTTCTTGCAAGGAAATAATTTGTGAGTTCAAACTCTATTCAGTTCTGGGTGGTTCATTTTACAAAACAAAACAAACGCAAGGTTGAAAGAAGGGTTAACATGATCTCCTAGAGAGATGGTGTGGCTGCCTCAGAACATCTTCAAAAAGAGGCTGATAGCTACCTCCTGGGCATGAAATAGATAGAGATCCTGCACTGCGCAGTGGGATGGACTCAATGACTTGTTAAGCCCCTTTCAGTTTTAATTCTGTGATTCTATAAACTGCAACCTGTTCCAGTTGATTTGAAGATGTTAATATTTTGATACAGCAGCATATTGTGGCTAGACTCAATAGACAGACTTTATTCCCTTGAGCTAGTTCGGAAGTCCAGTCTTGCCACAATACAAGGTCCCCCATGATATTCTTGCAAACAAGCTAGTAAAATGTGGGCTAGACAATGCAACTGTTACATGGATTTGTAATTGGTTGACCAGCTAAACCCAAAGTATACTCAGCAATGGGTCCTCTTTGTCCTGGAAACAAGTGATTAGTAGGGTTCCACAGGGTTTTGTCCTAGGCCCAGTGCTATAACATCTTTATCAGCAACTTGGACAAAAGAATTGCAAAATAAGTGATAATGAATGGGATAAAATTTGGGAACAAACACACTTAAAGAATTTATCAGTACAGATGAAAGAAAATTATTATAAATTGATTTGGAAATGGTATTTGACACCAGTGAGATTACATAATATTGCTAAGAATAATTTTTAAAAAATCAAAAAATAGCTGGAGAGGATGTCAAGAAGTAGGGGTCATATATGCATATGTGGTGGCAATGTAAATATGTACAAAAATTTTGGGAAAAAGTAATAATAGAAATAGAAGGCATTATGAATATAAAAATAGATAGAAGTCCGAATATAGTATCATTATATAACACAGAGAAATGGAAAAAAAGAAGAAAAAATGGTAACAAATTTAATTACAGCAGTGAGACTAATTATAGCAAGATGTTGGAAAATGAAATAGCTGTAGAAATGTAGGACTGTTATAAAGAGGTATAGAAATTAGCAATTAATGATAAATTGACAGGTAAATTGAAAGCAAAAAAGGCGTATGGAAAAGAAGTGATTTTGATGGAATATGGGGGTGAAAATGGCTCCGGGGAAGGGGAGCGCTGAGGTGGGATATTAAAGATATTTAGACAAATTGTAACAGAATGTAAGAAAGATATATATAGAATTAAGTACTGTACAATAATTAAAGTTTAATGCATGAACCTTTATACTATATTTTTTTAAAAGACAAAAGAATTGGGGGCATGCTTATCAAATTTGCAGATGACACCAAATTATTAAAAATAACTAATACTCCAGAGGCCGGGATCTAAATTCAAAATGACCTGAATAGATTAAAAAGCTGGGCCAAAACTAATGAAATGAATTTCAACTTGGAGAAATACAAGATACCGCACTTAGGCAGAAAAAAAAAATGAAAGTTCGGCTTAGATCAGATCTCATATGCACACCTATGTTAATTTTAAAAATCTATTTACTTCTGTATTTATTTAAAAATTATATCTCACCTTATAGTATAAGATTGTAGAGCCCCAACAAAGAGCATTTTAAAGTAATTTCAGTTTGTGAGCAGCAATTTAAAACAGTCTAACAGTCTATTTTTACACAGAGATATGTAAAACCATATGATGAAAACTATATCAAATAATGTGGGTAAATTCCACAATGTTTCTTTCACCTCCCCCATTTCAGACCCAGGAGAGGTCTTTTCTAACCAGGGAGCAAACTGATTAGCAATTCCAGAGGTTGCAAAGAGGTTCTTCCAAGGAAAAATACCCAAGGATGGGATGCACATGTGGGGAACTAATTTTAGCCACAAAGAATCCTTCCCAATAGTTTTGAAATATCTGAAGAGGGAAGGGTGCCGCAAGGGTTGCAGCCCTCCAGCTTTCACTGGGCTCAGTCCTTGTTTTAAAACATTTAAACCAGAAGGAATACGTAAAAGATGAGAGAATATGGCAAGGGAGATAAGCAAGAAAGCTATCGACATTATAAGTTAGAGTCACAAGAGATAAAATATGTTAATCATGTATAAGATCGTCCTGGTTTTATTTAGGGGGGTATAGGAAGTTGTTGGAAGCTACAAACTAAATATATTGAAGTATGTTATGCACGTGGGGGAAGATATGTCTAAAAAAACATTTAATAAAGAAAAATGGTTCTTTTTATTTGTGATTGCTCTTGAATGGTAGTCATGAAAATGGAGAAAACAATATCAGCGCAGTACAGTCAGTCGACAAAACTATCCCCTGGAGCAGATGAGTAAGAAGGAGTGGACCAAGGCTGCTGGCCCCAACTCTACCAGGAGGTGGGTTATCTCAGCTCCTTTTTCTCTAGTCTAATGGGCCCTTCTTATTGATGGGCTGATGAGCTGTGGGTTTGAGTGCCTGCAGATCACCACAGCCTGCATTATTTAATGGCAATGCAGACACACGGATACTCCGACGCATCTGCACACAAGTCATCGTCATTTATTAATATATGGGGCGTAACAGTTCACATTTGTTGCCATCTGCAGGGATTCCAGAAGCAAATGGGAAGAATCCAGTGTGTATCTAGTCCTATTGTTAATTGCATTATGCTGAACAACAATATTGTCTCCATAAATTCCCTGCATTCAAAGTCAGATTATCCTTTTTGCCAGTTCCTTTTAGAAAAAGAAACCTTTGACAAAGCCTTTGTTTACTTACTATTAGATTTTGATGAATGTGTTACGAGGAAACGGATTATAGCCATTACAGACAAGGTCATCATGCTGGAGACACCAAAAAGGAAACCCATCAGAGCATAATAAATGCACGTTGCATCTCCACCTAGCCAGGCATGGTTCCAGGCAGAAGCAATGGCCAAAGGATACATGCTGATGGCCATTCCAAGATCCGTTACTGCTAAATTGACTGTGAGAAGCTCAGGTGACCTGAGATGGGAGAACCGCTTCACAGCTACTGCTAGAACAACAGAATTCCCAAGAATTGTCAAGATTGCTGAAAAAAGAAAGACAGTAGCATGGCTTAGAAGTCATAATGTTGTCAAAACTCAGTGCAGTACACCTGCAACGCGAAAAATACCACTGAATTTCCAAAACTATATAACACTACGCTCTATAGGTTATAGCTGGATAAACGTTTAGAGTAAACCTACCAATTGTAGTCCAAATGAAAGTGTTTTATCTTGTTAACCTCAAAAGTTAAATCACAGTCATTATCCTTCTAGTTAAAGATTTCCCCTGTGGTGGCAAAATTTGGTATCTCAAATCCAGCAAACATAATTAGGGAGAGTCATGTTGGTGCTGCAGCAAAATATACAAAATCCACAAAACAACAATGCTTTTATTGCAGCAACTAAAATGCACAAGATACATCATGTAAGCTTTCAAGCTCACTGGATTCTTAACAAATAAGGGCCTGTCTGAACTAGTTTTTTTAATGGAAATAGCCAGATGCAGATATAGCAATAGTTGTTCTGAGCTTGTTATTATTTAATTTTACAAAATTAAAATAAGATCTGTTCGATAGCCATCTCTTCTACTTTGTTGTATATTTTTGTTTCTAAAGAAGTTAGGTGCCATAAATCAAAGCTAATATATATGAACACTAGCTCCAATATCCAGGGGGGGAAATAAACAAAAATGCAATTAAAGTTTTGAAATTGGTTTCGTACAAACTTAGTTGACTTTTGGATTTCTCTTCGCATCTGGAATATGCGTAAAATTTGTACTTCTTCCATATGTGTTTTGTATTTTGTTGTTTTCTGCGCTCACAAAAAGAAAAGTATATAAAGATAACCCCAAAAGATAAATCTGCTCTTGTTTTCCACAGATCGCAGTCTAAATTGATATCAGTCTGGAATATGTTAAGTGAATGCAACTCAGACTGAAACTATCAGTATAATGACGGTTTTGTCTAAGGGAAAAAGAGGGAGAAAGTCAGAACATTCCCACCATTTCAATTATTCTAAATTTTTCACTTAACATTAGCATTTAATCATTGCTCCCCAATATCCAGAGCTTAAAAAATTGCTAGCTTAGATAAGTGTAGGACTGTAGGAATTAGACCAAAAATAACTTGCCAAGGTCTGAATATCACTAATCTAAGAGCCATGAAAATACAATATTAATAAATCGTACATTTTAATGCTGCATATCATTATAACTAAGCAGATGATGGAGAAAATACAAAGGTAAAGCTGTATGTAACCCACAGTTTTCCTAAATGTACATGTGAAAAAAATTTTATTTAACAATTGGATATCTCCACAGTCTTGTGTGTTTTTCATATAAGAGTGGCAAGAAGTATCTATATTTCTCTGCCACAATCTATTTTTCAGCAACATTTGAAGCTTGCTTTGTTGTACTGTATCTGTTTCCAAACTGCATGTAAGGATTGCATGCGGCTGTTAATTAGCAAACTGAATTTTAGACTGCCTCTATATCAGTGTACGCTTTCAGTAATGTATGAAATTATGCAATTTGGTTGAATATGCAACTTAAAAATCTCCAGTTTTTTACATGCTTATTCTAATAAAAGCAAACTAATAAGTAAAGAAATAAAAACTATATGTAACATACAAACTGCTATCCACACATTTACCCCCCATTTGAAAGCAACGTAAGACTGTCAGCTAAAGAGCAAGTAGCAAAATAAGAAACAAGCAATCTAGTTTATATCAAGAATTTTAGGAAGAGTACAGTAGCTACAGACTTTGCAGCAGCAGCAACAGCTGTACTGTAAGTTTTCTATGTGCAGCCACTTACCTATAAAAAGAAAAAACACACAACTCCATAATCCCATGTTGGGTGAAGTTTAGAGAGTGTACTGCTCCTCCATGTTCTCTTATGGAGAGGGAACCAGTGCTGAGGCAAAGGCAAATCACACTCTGGTGTGCCTTGGCTTGGTTGCTGAGTGGCGAGGGGGGGCAACATCCCAGAAAAGAAGAAGGGCTTGAAATGCTGCTGGTATTTCTTTTTCTGTGGTTCTAAGGTGTTTAGAGCTGTCATCACTAGTGACTCATATAGCTGCTATTTATAATAAGCTCCCAGCCTCCGTCTTCCAGTGCTTTTCTGCCACCTTTGCTTATCAGTGCAAACCCCTTGCAGCTCAATAAGTGGCAAAAAGTTTCTGGCAATAAGAAATGATGACTGACAATAACTTGACTGTTATCAAGGAGACAAAGTTCAAATCTTCACTCAACCATGAAGCTCACAGGGACCAATCTTTTTTCTCTCGCTCAATGTACCTTACAAGAGTTATATTGTGATGTGAGAATAAGGGAGGACAACTACATAGATACTGGACTATAAGGTGAGAAATGTATGCCCGAAATTGACCTAAAATCCGGGGCAACTTATAGACAGGTCAATAACTAGTACTGCTAGAAAAATCTAAAACAAGCAAGCCTCATCCCCCCTCTTGGTGCCTTGAGGCACATGTTTCTCTCTCTGTGTGTGTGTGTGTTGTGTGTAAGTGTAAGAGGTTCCCAGTCCGAGCGCAAGCCTTTTCTTCCTGTGGAAGAAACTCCCCATAACATCACTTGCTTCCATTCTCAATCCAATGTTAGAACCTCTCCTCCAGCACTTGGGAATTGGTTAGGTGATCAGGAGAGGTCCAGTGAAGGAGAAGGGGGAAAGAAGTGGTATTTTCCCCTTTCAATACTTTCTTAGTCCCCTAATTTTACCTTGACTTATCCACAGGTCCATATGCCTTCTTTGACTCTCCCTTAAACCGCCTCATTGCAATGGGGATGAAATATTATTGTGATTTTAGTAACTGATTTTGGCTGTTGTTTTTAAATGTGGTTTAGGACAATTTGTTATATTTCAGTTTATTTTTGGAACCCACCCCGTTCCCCCCGGGGAGAGTGGGCTATAAATAAATTATATTTATTATTATGGTTTATCATCACATCAGCTATCATCTCTCATCAAGGCAATAATTTGCCACTGTATCGCTCTTGCTCAGGTCTCACTGGAACACTGTGTCTTGTTCTGGGCACCACAATCAAGAAGGCTGTTGACAAGCGGGACGTGTCCAAGGAAAGCGACTAAAATGGGAAGGTCTGGAAACCATGCCCTATGAGGAAGGATTAGAGAGCTGGTCATTTAGCCTGGAGAAGAGATGATTAAGAGATGACTGATAGTCCTGATTAAATATTTGAATATGAGGCTGGAGCAAGCTTGCTTCTCGGCTGCTCCACAGACAGAGATGCACTAACATTAGAGGAACTTCCTGACAGTAAGAGTTTGTTGATAGTGAAAGACACTCCCTCAGAGAGTAGTGGAGCTCCTCCTTTGGTGTCTTAAATAGAGGCTGGATAGCCATCTGTCAGATATGCTTTGATTGAAATTCCTGCATGCAGGGTGTTGGACTAGATGGCCCTACAGTCTCTCAAACTCTATGAGTCTATGATTCTTTCCCATTTGTTGTGAAGTCCAAAAGAATGATAAGCACCAGGCCATATAAGGAAATGACAGCCATTAACTGTCATTGATTCTCAAGGAAGGGCACAGGAGCTCATTATTAAACTGTGTAAATGGACCAGCCAAAACCTGGGCATCCAGACTCAGATCCAAGTCCAAGAGCATACCAAAGCTTGACCCACATCCACCCCAGACGGATTCCCTATTATCTTCAATGTTATCTCTCATCTAGTCCATTACTGATAAAACACTGGTTTAGTACAGAAACAGCTTCCTTGAACGAAATGAAAGAGAGATAGAGTTATTGGTCATCAGCATACTGATGACATAGAGCCCCAAACTTTGATTACCAGTGTTTTATGTAAATTAAACAGCATGGAAGGCAGAACCAAGCCCTGAGGACACTGCGGGATGATGGCCAAGGCATCTCACAGCACCGCCACTTGAGTCCCCCCCTCCAAGAAGAACCAGGCCATTGTAAACAGTGCCTCCAAGCTTCATCTCAAAGACAACTCAGAAGGGTACTATGGTTAATGGTATCAAAAGCCTACACCCCGATCATGTTACTTGTGTAGGTCAACACCAAAGTTTTTTTGTCCATAGGCAGGCTGAAGTGAGACTGAAATTTATCTAGATAATCTGTTTAATCCAGGAAGCTTGGAGCTGGAGGCCACCACACAGTCCAGTACTTTGCCCAAGAAGATATTGCAGACTAGCCAATGTTCTCCAATATGGTGGGATCCAGGGACAATTTTTCAACAAACCTTACCACAGCCTCTTTTAGATACAATGGCGGATACAAACCGCCATATGTACGTCTTCTATACGTACTAGGGTTAGGAGGGGTGTGCTTCCGCCACCCCCTAACCCTAGTACGTATAGAAACGTACAACATGGCGGCGCCCCTTCACATGGGGGGCCACCATGTTTACGTACTGGACACATAGCGTCCAGAAACGGTCGCAGCGCCTATGACGTCTCGAATGCGCCAACGGCGCTCGCGACGTCATAAAGGCGCCACATAAAGAAAGCTCCGAAATGGAGCTTCTTTTTTGCTCCGCGCGGGAGCCGTGCGGTTTGGCTGCTGCGGCTCCCGCGCGGAGCAAATGGCGCCGGCGGGAGACCGCCGCAAAGCTGCGGTCTGTATCCCGCCAATGTAAATCTTTCTCGCTATAGTGAGGCCCTACCAATCCACCAGTCCCCTTGAGCTCCAGGAAAAGAATGGTCTGGTATGCACAGTGGCTCTCACCTCTCCAAAGGATTCCTTCCCAACCCTCAGGTTGCACAAAAACAACATATCCATAACTATACTAGACAGCAGGGGCCAAGGTTACATCCACTGTATCTAGTCACACTACAGCATCCAAGTCAAGTGGATCCAATGACTTTATTTTCAAAGTTTGTGCAACCTCTTCACATGGCTGCTATGGTTTATACTAATTTGCGGACAGAATGTTAAAGGCCCCTTACCATTAGGGTTGCCATAACCGGTTGCAACCGGGTTTTTTTTCCGGTTTGGCTGCACCGCCCGTCACGGCACGGGTGCAGCCAAAAACCGGGAAAGCCCGGGCAGCGGTTGCTGGCAACCCTGGGGCCTCGCTGCCCTCCTCCCCTCCCCTGCGCATGCGCGCGGAGGAAAAGGAAGGCAGCGAGGCCTGGTGCGGAGAGCTGCAGGGAGGCGGCGCCTCTTGGGCGCAGCTGCGCCAACCTCTCCGCTCCCTGCCCTCCTCCCTCTTACTGGCCTCCACTGGGCCAGAACAGGAAGGCTGCGGCGATCGTGCGGCCTCCTCCCCTCCTTCCTGGTCCCAGCCGGGGCCAAGAAGGAGACAGGCCGCGGCCATCGCCCCGGCGTCCTCCCCTCCTTCCTGGTCCGCGGGGGCCAGGAACGAAAGAGCTGCGGCGATCGCTGCAGCCTCCTCCCCTCCTTCCTGGTCCCAGCCGGGGCCAAGAAGGAGACAGGCCGCGGCCATCGCCGCCGGCGTCCTCCCCTCCTTCCTGGTCCCAGCCAGGGGCCAGGAACGAGGGAGGCGCGGCCATCGCCGCCGGCGCCTCCCCTCTTCCTGGTCCCACCGGGGCCAGGAACGAGGGAGGCGTGGCCATCGCCGCCGGCGTCCTCCCCCTCTTCCTGGTCCCAGCCGGGGCCAGGAACGAGGGGAGGCCCCCGCAAATCGCCCGCCGGCGTCCTCCCCCTCCTTCCGGCCCAGCCGGGGCCAGGAACGAGGGGAGGCCCCCGCGATCGCCGCCGGCGTCCTCCCTCCTTCCGGTCCAGCCGGGGCCAGGACGAGGGGAGGCCCCGCGCAATCGCCCGGCGTCCTCCCCTCCTTCCTGGTCCCACGGGGCCAGGAACGAGGGGAGGCCCCCGCGATCGCCGCCGGCGTCCTCCCCTCCTTCCTGGTCCAGACGGGGCAGACGAGGGGGCCCCGCAATCGCGCCGGCGTCCTCCCCCCTTCTGGTCCCAGCCGGGGCCAGGAACGAGGAGTCCCCCGCGATCGCCCTGGCGTCCTCCCTCCTTCTTGTCCCAGCGGGCCTGATGAGGGGAGGCCCCCCCGATCCTGGCCTCCGATCGCGGTGAGGCCGGGCCCAGGCGGGAGGGAAAGCCCTTAAGTGGGCTTTCCCTCGCCGCTTGGCCTTCGCTCCCGCCGCGATCGCGCGGAAAATGTGGACAGAATTTCAAATGGAGGAAACATGTTTGTGTGTCCTACATTTGAAATTTTGTCCTACATTTTTCCCGGTTTTGAGGTCCGGCGCATGGCAACCCTACTTACCATTCAATAGCCTATTGGGCAGCACTGTGAGGATGCTGGGACAATGGTGAACAATAAAAGCTTTCTTCATGCTGTCACTGCCACGCATTGGCTTTGACAGTTTAAATCCATAATACACATGTTACTGGGATAGTGATGTAAGTACACTTATGACCTTCTATGCACCCATTTTTTATTTCTTATGTATTAATAGGTGTTTATTTACATTTAAGTTGTAGTTCAGTACTTTATGGTCATCTAATTGAAAGGGGGATGAAGGTATTACAGACATAAAGATTTCGTCTAAAGCAGCTGGCATACCCATATTCACATGAACTTTCACAAGACTTTTAATTCTCGATGAGAATGTTGTGAACAATAGATCTTCAAACAATATTCATGCAAAATAATTTTAAAGGATGGAAACTAGTATCATGGATGTTGTGTGTTTGAACAGTCACCATGAATCCGTTGCCCGAACTCAAACCCATTGTGGGCAAGAAAGGATGAGCAGCGGACAACACATTTCTAAGACACAATTCATGCAGTCATTTGGGGCTACATAATGAGCGACAAAGCTATGTGATAAACTAGTTGAAAAATTAAAGTACCACCGAGCTGGTGTGATTGACACAACAAATAGATTCTAAATTCCTTGTTTGAGAGACTAAGGCAGTACAGACTGCCAAAATAAAGCTGCTTGGGGTCCTCTTTGGAGGTAGCTATGTAAATGATGCCTGGGTCCTAAGAGTCTGGAGGTCGCGCCAAGCCACACTCCATCCTAAGCACGGGAGTGCAGCTTTTGGTGCAGCGTCCGGATTCTTAGGATGCATGCACATTTAAACAGCAATACCTCCAAAGAGACCCGAAGCAGCTTTATTTGGATGTCTGTAACAAGCCTAAGTTTTTTTTTTGGTTGTTTTGTTATTGATGTTCTACTGAGAGGGCTAGATAAGCTCCCCTAGGATGTGGAGCTTTGTAATCTTGACTGAAATTACAAATTTAATCGTCAACCATTCTGTGATCTGTTTTTGTCAAAGCGTCTTTCCCATATGAGGAAGACACAGATGGTGTTAATTTTTCAGGATTATTTTGAACCTTTAAGGAAGCTAATCTGGGCGTTGCAGAAATGCAATGTTGAACTGACTTTTCAAAAAAGTTATCTTCATGATTATCTTCTTCAGTACAATCAAAAAAAAAAAAAAAAGCATATAGCGACACACTATTCATTAGGGCACCTGCTGGCGAGAGATCTCGTCATAGACTGTAAAAACCTAGTATTAATCCTCCTAAGCTACAGCAATGTGTAATATAGGGAGCGCTTAGAGTTATGGATTATGGATACCATTTAGGAGGATGACCCTATATTAGAAGAAGTCATTGCTTCCCCAGGGAAATAAGTTTTCTCTGTCTTATGGATAGCGGATGAGGGCGTGTTGCTATCTTTCTTTTTTATACCAATAAATAAGGAGCAAAGTGAGAAAAAATGGCATACAAAGTGTTATTTAAAATAAAGGACAGCAAAATAGTAATAATTTTACTTCAAGCACAGAAGCTATTTATTATAGTTTTAAAAATCTGAAGTGAAATAAAGTAAAAGTAGGAAAAATTGATGTGCTCAGAGGTAATGCTGTGAATTCATGTTCATTAAATATTCAACGCAGTCCCTTATTTTCACTAGCTCCAAAAAGGCAGCACTGATTCTTTGCAATAGATGACACCACTGCTTAAGTAAGAAGAAGAAAATATTATTTTTTTATTTGAAATCTTAGATTCCAATATTCCTTAAAATAAGATGCAAAAGTAGCGGTGAAACTGTGCATGCAGCAAAAGGTGATCGTCCTTTGGGAAGAACGTGCTGGAAAAAAAAAAAAAAAAA
>NC_056522.1:173245492-173259579 GCF_019175285.1 Sceloporus undulatus | reverse complement strand
GTGTGCATCACACTCCTGTGGAGGTTTTTAAACAGACGCTGGATGGCCGTGTGTCGGGGGTCTTTTGAATGTATATTCCTGCATGGCAGGGGGTTGGAATGGATGGCCCTTTAGGTCTCTTCCAACTGCAATTTCATGATTCAAACATTTTCTTCAGTACAGGAACCCCAATTGTTTTGAACTACAGCTTCCTCCATACTCGGCTAACTACATCTCCCATTGTAGCCCAACCCAGTTGGAGCATGCAACAAGGCACCCGTTTTACTGGATGGCCCTTGTGTTCTCTTCCATCTCTGATTCTAAGTGCGTATCTGTTTATGACCTTTTACTTTATTGTGAACACCTGGATCAGTTGCACAATAATAATAATAATAATAATGATGATGATGATGATGATGATTTATATTTTCCCACCTCTCCCAATGGATCGAGGCGGGATTACCTGTAAAATAGCCACAAAACAACATTAATATCCAGTTTACACACAATAAAACACCTAAAAAATCAATTCAGAACAATAAAAACATCACTTAAAATGCACAATTGCGATCAGAAGTGAGATTTTTTCCCTTAAGGTCTTTATAAGAGGTCAGGTGGGTAAGCCGGCCGGAAGAGATCTGTCTTAAGTGCTTTCTTGAAGGCATCTGAGGTGGTGATAAGACAGATCTCTTCCAGCAAGTTGTTCCATAGCTTGGGGGTTATGGCTCTGTGGGAAGTTGTTGTTAGCCTGACCTTTGAATAATCTAATAGATTCTTCCCAGTTGTTCTGAGAGTGGGGGGCGGATTATGTAGGGAGAGGCATTCCCTCAAATAGCTCAGGCCCCAAGCCATATAGGGCTTTAAAGGTAATAACCAACACTTTGTGTTGCACCCAGAAGCTAATTGGCAGCCAATGTAGAGATTTTAAAACTCGTGTTTTATGGTCCGACCTAGGTGTTCCAGTGACCAGTCTGGCTGCCGCATTTTGGACTAACTGAAGCTTCCGAACTTGGTACAAAGGTAGCCCCATGTAGAGCACATTACAGAAATCTAAACGAGAGATTGCCAGTGCATGTACCACTGCTTCAAGATCCTTTTTGTTCAGGTAGGGACGCATTTGGCATATCAGCCAAAGTTGATACCAAGCATTCCTAGCCACCGCATCCACTTGAGATGATAACTGTAAAGATGAGTCCCGGAGTACTCCCAAACTGTGAACTTTGTCCTTTAGGGGAAGTGTGACCCCGTCCAGGACTGGTGGACAGATCTCTGTCCCCGGACTTGGGATACCTATCACAAGTACCTCCATTTTCTCTGGATTCAACCTGAGTTTGTTTTTCCTCATCCAGCCCATTGCTGACTCTAGGCAGGCATCCAGAAGAGAGATTCCATCCTTAGTCAATATGTCAGAGACATAGAGAGATAGATCTAGGTGTCATCAGCATACAGATAACTTATCTCCATGTCTCCGGATGATTTCTCCCAGCAGCTTCGTGTAAATGTTAAGTGTCTTTTAGATTTCAGGATCTTGTTTTGCTTAAAATACCAGACTGGGTGATCAATCAGTTCCTAGATAGAGGAAATAGAATGAGGAGATAGAAATAGTGGAGGAAAAACCGATTTCACTCCAAAATGACATTGACTTGAGGCCAATTTTTTTAAAAAAAATCATATGAAGATATGTGAATCATATAAAGATTTTTGGTTACCAAAAAAAGTTAATAATAATAAAATAAAAATTTAGCCCACTACCCTGTGGAACCAAGTCAGGATATATTTATTGCTTTCCCAGAAGCTGGGCGACTGCACAGCCTTGGTCTACCAAATATGCTATTTTTTTCAAATTGATAAAAATATTAAATTGCTTTACAAAGTTACATTTTACTTGTTTAACTTTATAGTGTTAGATTGGTTGTTTTGAATTTGCAATAGAACAGTAGACATAATATCAAAAAATAGGCATGAGGAGGCGCTAGGGTTATTGCCTAAGAGGATAGGGGTTGCAGCCTGAAAATGTTTGGGAACCACCGGTCTCCCTGCTATGACAGAGTGCACAACTAAAACATTCCTGAGAGATGCCCATCCATCTTCTGTTGAAAGACTTCCATAGAAGGAGACTGTATCTATACAGCAGAAGTAATGCAGTTTGACACTGCTTTAACTTCAAGGGCTCAGTGCTATGGAATTCTGGAATTAGTAGTTTTCTGAGATATTTAGCCTCTGTCAGAGAGTTCTAGTGCCACAAACTACAAATCCCAGGATTCCATAGGATACAGCCATAATAATAATAATAATAATAAAACTTTATTTATATACCACCCTTCGAAACATCAGGGCGGTTAACAACAATAATACATACATCCAATACAGATTAAAAGCAGTGCAATTAAAACAATAAAAGAACTTGTGCCAAATCACAAGCTACTAACAGAGGGGGGGATGACAATTAAAGCCATGACAATTAAAGAGGCGTCAAACAGCTGGAGAGCTCACCATCTTTCATGGCAGTCTGTTCCACTGTAGAATCATAGGGTTGGAAGAGACCACAAGTGCCATCCAGTCCAACCCCCTGCCATGCAAGAAATAACAATCAAAGCATCCCTGACAAATGACAATCCAGCCTCTGTTTAAAGACCTCCAAGGAAGGAGATCCCACCACACTCTGAGGGAGACCTGCTTTTTTCAAATATCACTACTGAAAGTTTGGAAGTTTGTGTACTGAAAAGGTAACACATCTGATGTTTTATTATAAAAGTTAAGAAAGAGGCTTACCAAAGTATAGATTTCATTGTTCCCTAAGTCCAGCTCTTCTAGTTTCTGCAGTTAGGCAATTGAATCAGTAAAGCAGTTCTTCCTAATGTTTAGGTGGAATCTATTTTCTTGTCATTTTAATCCATTAGTCCATTGTCATTTTATTCCACTGTTGGCGCAGTGGTTAAATGCCTGTACTGCAGCCACTCACTCAGAACCATAAGGTTGCGAGTTCAAGACCAGCAAAAGGGCTCAAGCTTGACTCAGGCTTGCATCCTTCCGAGGTTGCTAAAATGAGTACCCAGATTGTTGGGGGCAAATTAGCTTACAGTTGTAAACTGTTTAGACACTGTAGGCGGTATGAAGCGGTATATAAATGAAGCTTGTTTGTTTGTTTTAGTTTTTTTCTAGCCTCTAAAGCAGCAGAAGACAAGCTTACTCCATCTCCTATATGACATTCCTTCAGATACCTAACTAGCGATATGATATCACTTCACATTATTCTCTTCTTCAATATACCCAGCTCCCTAAGCCATTCCTCATAGGACTTGGTTTCCAAGCCTTATCCTTCTCTGGGCACATTCCAGCTTGTCAACAACAACAACAAAAATGAAATCCACTAAGATTCTGGAAAAGATATAAGTTCTCAGTTATTTTAGGAGATTGGGAAACCACACCAACCTCTCTCTTTATTTAGCTGGGGGGGAGGCTCAAACCCTTCTGATACTCCTGAATGATTTGTTCGTTTGGACAGTTCACATAGAGTATTAAACATGGATCTCTAGAAAACAGATGTTTAGATTGAGTGTTTAAGCAAGACTAAAGGACACTACAAGTATTTGAAGATGCATGTAAACGTAATCTTTTCCTCCTTCAAGTACAAATTTCTAAGGAATTTGCTGTGCTAGTCAGTTCTCAAAAAAATCTTTGTAAAAATGAAAATCTGCCTTTTCTTAAGAGATAACAATCTGAGTTATGTTGTCATATTCATATGCCCCAGACTACTTGAAGACTACTTCAGTAGAAAATGTTAAAGACCAAGAATGGAATTCGTCGCATCTGGCCCTTCTGTTATAAGAAAGAAGCAGGGCCACAGCTCCAAGAGCATGTTCGGCGCTCACTGCATAAACAACTGCTTCATCCAGAGTGGGCTGCAATGGCCAAAAAGCAACTAAAGGGCAAGAATCCAGAGGAGTTGATATGGCACACCCCAGAGGGAATTGCCATCAAACCTCTGTACTCAACACAGGACACAAAAGACTTTCCTGAGGAATTACCAGGAGTAAAGCCCTTCACTCGTGGTCCTTACCCTACCATGTATACCTATAGGCCTTGGACCATCCGCCAGTATGCTGGCTTCAGTACTGTGGAGGAAAGTAACAAATTCTACAAGGACAACATTAAGGGTAAGATACAGCCCTAAAAATGAGGGTTTGGGAAAATATTTCCTAGTTCATGTGATAAAGTATCTTGTGCACACTGTGACTGCAATCCTATGTATGCCTATTCAAAAATACTAATACTGATAATTATTATTTCTTATCCGCCACTCCCAATGGATCAAGGTGGGGAACAGCAACTGTCTAATAAATACATAATATCAGTTAAAAATACATATCAATTAAAAAGAACAAACAAGACACATCATATTCAAACAATCCACATTTTAAATGCATCACTTACACTTTACAACTTAAAATCATCTAGAAAGGCCTGCTGGAAGAGAGTGGTCTTTAATGCTGTTTTATATTTGGACAGCATATTCAGCTGTCAAATCTCTTCTGGGAGGTCATTCCACAGTCTAGGGGATGCTGAAGAAAAAGTCATCTGGCTGACAGTTGCCAAACTAGTCCTGGCTGGAGTAAATGTCTGCCAGAGGACCTGAGTGTAAGGTGTGGATTATATGGGTAGAGATGAGCCTGAAGGTAACCTGGACCCTAACCATGTAGGGTTTTAAAGGTAATACCCAACACTATACCTTGCTCAGAAACTAATTGGCAGCCAGTGGAGTGAATCTAATACTGGTGTAATATGATCACTCCTGAATGCCCCAGTAACCAATCTGGCTGCTGTAGCTTGAACTAATTGAAGTTTCTGAACTTGGCACAGAGGTAGCCCAATGTACAACACATTGCAAAAGTCCAGTCTTAAGGTTATCAGTGTGTGCACTACTGTATTTTTCCACAAGTACAGTGTGCCCTTGCTTTACGCAGAGATCCGTTCTGGACTCCCTCACGTAAAGCAAATTCCACGTATGCTCAAGCTCGTGCACGTGGCGGCGCAGCAGGACACGCATGCCAGGGGCACACATTCCATCAGTCGTTATGGGACACGCTACCCCTTCCTCCCCACACGGCTTTTGCACAGTAATCAACAGAAATCACAGATAATGTCCCAGTGACTTGATTTTTGAGGCTACAGTTGGCTCTTGGTATCTGTTGAGGTTTGGTTTAAGTACCCTCTGTGCATACCCACATTCGTGGATACTCAAGTCCCATTAAATACAGTGGTGTAAATGATGTCCCAAAATCAAGGAGCTGTTTGGAATTTATATTGATTTTGAACATTTTCAATCCATGGATGTTTCAGTCAATTAATAAAAAGTCCGTGGACATGGAGGGTCAACTGTATTTCCCTTTTCCAGTTGGAATAATTGTTCTGTGCAAATAATGCTAGTAAATAGGTTGTATGTTCATTCAAAAGTTTGTGGCAACTTCTTTCTCTGTTTTACTTAATTTGTTATACAGTCCGCTCTCTTTATTGGTGGACTTGCCATCTGCAGATTTAACCGCCTGTGGATGGCAAGCCCCCATTTTGGTTAATGGTGGTATGTGTATGTGACTATGGTAGCAGCATGCCCATGCACTGCTCCACCATTACTTTTAATGGGACTTGAGCATGCGCAGATTCTTTTCTGGTATCTAGACATAAGATATTTCTTGCAATTACAATAAAAACTAGGACTAATGCATAACATTAACTTAGTTTTATTTTAATCTATCTCTTTGAGTACTTTGTGTGTTTTATTATTTATAGTCTGAATTTATTCAGGTTTAATATGAATAATAAGCAGTAAAAATTGAGGTTTCATTGAAAGATGTAAATCATGTCAAAGCTTAAAGTTTGAAGTTTTAATATAGAAAGCATTAAAACATGGTTGATCCAGCTTTCTAATATATAAAATGTTTCACAGTATTAATATAATAAGCAGGATTATTTTTTTCATGAAAACATTAATTTTAAAAATTTAAAAACTGATTTAAACAACAACAACAAAAAATCTAATACCTGGTTTAAACACAGGTTTTGAGGTGTGTATGTGCGTTCAACCTTGAATTGCAACTTTTTCCTTACTAATTGCTTTGTATTGTCTAGCTGGGCAACAGGGTTTATCTGTTGCATTTGATCTAGCAACTCATCGTGGTTATGATTCAGACAACCCCCGGGTTCGTGGTGATGTTGGAATGGCTGGAGTTGCCATTGATACAGTTGAAGACACCAAGATTCTTTTTGATGGAATTCCTTTGGAAAAAATGTCCGTTTCAATGACAATGAACGGGGCAGTAATTCCTGTTTTAGCTAATTTCATTGTAACTGGGGAAGAACAAGGAGTGCCTCAATCCAAGCTGACAGGGACAATACAGAATGATATACTAAAGGAGTTCATGGTTCGAAATACATACATTTTCCCGCCAGAACCATCCATGAGGATAATTGCAGATATCTTCCAATACACATCAAAGGTATTATTTGCTTAATAAAGAAATGTTAATCACTACAGTAGTATTCAAGTATTCAGGATTCTTATGATACACTTCTTTTCTTGTAGCACATGCCCAAATTTAATTCTATTTCTATCAGTGGATACCATATGCAAGAGGCTGGAGCTGATGCTATTTTGGAATTAGCTTACACTATAGCTGATGGCTTGGAATACTGTAGAACTGGACTGCGGGCTGGTCTCACCATTGATGAATTTGCACCAAGGTATGTTAATTCTAGGGGAAGTGACTCTTTAGTTTCAAGATGAAAACACACAGTAATTTGACTCAATAATTACCACAGAGCTACTTAGATTGTATTATGTGTTAAATAAAGCAAATTAGATAAGAAATGTTATACAATACTTTGTTAATGGTGCATTTATGTTAACCATTCTGTCCTCCAGTATGGATATATAGAATCATAGAGTTCGAAGGGCCATCCAGTCCAACCACCTGTTGTGCAGGTATTTAAACATAGAGCCCGTACAGCCAGGCTAAAATAAAGCTGCTTTGTGTCACTTTGGAGGTATGCTCTTTAAATGACAACACCCATCTTAAGAGGCCAGAAGTTGTGCTAAAGGTACGCTCCAGTCATTAGGACTAGAGTGTGACTTTGGCATGGCTTCTGGTCTCTTAGGATGCATGCGTAATTTAAACAGCAAACCTCCAAAGTGACCCAAAGCAGCTTTATTTTGGCCTATCTGTACAGGCTCATAGCTATCATATCACCTTTTAACCCCCTCTTTCTCAGGTTAAACATACCCAGCTCCCCAAACCACTCCTCATAGGGCATGTTTTCCAGACCTTTCACCATGTTGTCACTCTAATGGACACACTCCATCTTGTTAACATCCTTTTTGAATTGTGATCAGAAGTGGACACAGTATTTCAGGTCTGACTAAAAGAAGAATAGAGTGGTACTATTACTTCACTTGATTTTGATATGGTGTACAGTGCGCCCTTGGCTTACGTGGGGGATCCGTACCAGACACACACACACACCACATAAGCTGAATAGCACTTAAGCTCAAGTCTCATTCAACTAAATGGGGCTCGTGCTCGCGGCACACCATTTGTGACCTTTGTGATCTGTTCCAACACAATGATTCTTTAACAATTGGAAGCATACAATATGGCCCTATTTGTGCTGGCCAAATGGCTGTAATAAAGTTATTATAATATGTCCCTATAATGAAAACGTCACCCTGACAGAGTCACAAAATACTCTGGGAAAAAGTTGCCTTTTAAACAAAACAGTGATTGTTCACCATATTTCAGAAAATCCAGTGATTTTTCCTAATCCCAAAGACAATAAGGAGGATTCTTTTTTTTTAATCTTTGTTTGAAAAACTTTGTCATTTTTCATGTGTGGTACATAATCCATTGTATTATTTGTTCTACTCAGGTAAGATCCTATGTGCTCTTGTTGCAGGCTGTCTTTCTTCTGGGGAATTGGTATGAACTTCTACATGGAAATAGCTAAACTGAGAGCTGGAAGGCGGCTCTGGGCTCACTTAATAGAGAGAATGTTTCAACCCAAAGACACCAAATCGCTTCTCCTTAGAGCACATTGTCAGACTTCAGGATGGTCATTGACTGAGCAGGTCAGTGTAGGCATAGCTATGCATGCTCACCACTCCATTCACCCCCAAAATTTATTTTTCTAAGGTAGCAAAGAAGTAGTATTTGTATAACAGGGACAGGCAACTGTGGCAGGTCCAGGGACCAGTTTTCTCAATGTGACCTTCCATGGGCTGCATGGACTGCCAAAATGCCAAGAAAATTACAGGAAAAGAGATTCCATCTCAATATTAGGAAGAACATCCTGACAGTAAGAGCTGTTCAACAGTGGAACACACTCCCTCAAAGAGTGGTGGAATCTCCTCCTTTAAAGGTTTTTAAACAAAGGCTGGATGGCCATTGCCAGGGGTGCTTTGATTCTCTGTTTCTGCATGGCAGTGGATTGTATTGTTTTTTTTTTTTTTTTTTTTGGATGGCTCTTGTAGTCTCTTCCAACTACTGTATGATTCTATGAAAAGAAAGACAGAAGAAAGAAGAGGTCAAAAGTCACCTCTGATTTAGAAAAAAACATATTCTTTAATAATAATAATAATAATAATAATAATAATAATATAATTTATTTATATTCTGCCTTTTCCCAGAGAAATCAAGGTGGATTACAACAGAAACGATAATAAAACAATTAACAATATTACAACATAGAATAAAAATACAAAATATAAGCAACAGTCACAGTGCAAGGGTGTGATTGCAAAGGAAGACTGGAAAAAGAAACAGGGGAATTGGAATATATCAACAAACTGCAGTCCATCAGCAGTGGGTCGAACAGAGACAATGGTTTCCTGGCACACTATACACATTATAATACTAGTTAATCTTCCAGCCTTATGGGGGCTCTCTTGGCCAGATCATCACAGCTTCTTTTGGCTTCCAACGCTACATCCCAACATGATTCATATGGTTATATACTAACCTTGGCTTTATGTAACATCCTTGCCTTGTCCCCCAATGACCATTGTTAAAACTGAACTTGTCACCCCATCTCCACACTCACAAAGCCTTGTATTTCTATGGACATTCTCTCTCACACACACTGCTATATAGGTCAGAAATATTAGACTCTGCCAAGCTGCACTTTGATGAAAAGTGTTCTGTTTCTGAATATGTTGAGGCTTTTTGGACATAATGGACATCCAAGAAACACTGGATTTGCAAAAACAGTGTATGTGGTGCATTTCATCTTCTCTATGGCTTGCAAGTGTTTCTGTTTTGTTGTTTTGTTTTGTTTTTCCTGTTAGGATCCTTATAACAATATCATCCGCACTACAGTAGAGGCAATGGCAGCTGTATTTGGAGGTACTCAGTCTTTGCATACAAATTCATTTGATGAAGCTTTGGGATTGCCAACTGTCAAAAGTGCTCGAATTGCTAGGAATACCCAAATTATAATACAGGAAGAATCTGGCATTCCTAAAATTGCCGATCCATGGGGTGGTTCATTTCTGATGGAATCTCTCACCAATGATGTGTATGAAGCTGCTTTAAAGGTCAGTTATTAATCTGATATAGGTGGATCACAGAGAATAAAGATGCTGATAACTTTAGCCAGAACTTGACTCGCATTCCAAAATAGCAAGGAAATTTGGATGTCATGATTAACACACACACACCCAACAGATTGTGAAGATGGAGACATTCATGCTCTCTGCTTCTGACTGAAATTCATTCTTAAAAAAGAGAAGACATGTCTCTGTTATTGTAGACTTTTAACACTCTTTGTCCCAGTTGTTTCAGAACTGAAGGAAGATGGTTGTTTTATTTTCCAGTGGGGAATCTTTATGAATGATAAAGTGCAATATTTAATAAAGATTTCATTAACCTTATTTAATGTATCACTGAACATTGTTCTTGAAAAGAGGTTTGGATAAGAAGGGAAACCATTTACAGTTACAGAACAGACATGTAGGTGGGAATATTTATATCTAAGGCCTCAAGTTATACCATGTTTTAAAAGTGGAATCTCTGTATAGCTTAACTGGGAATTTGCCTATCAGACACTAAAGTGCCTTTCCACAAATGTAGGTCAGTTGGACTGGACTAATACAGATGTTACAATTCTGGGTAGGATTGTGCTACAAATCTGTGTATAGATGTTGACACTATGGAAATTGTTTAACAGGTGGTCATTTGTATCCATGGATTCTGCATCCACAGATTCAATCATAGTTTGAAAATATTTTTTAAAATTCCAAAAGACAAACCTTGATTTTGCCATTTAATATAAGAATAATAACAATGACTATTAACAATATTATATTTGCTGCCTGATAGCTCATTAATGAGATTGAAGAAATGGGTGGAATGGCCAAAGCTGTAGCTGAAGGAATTCCAAAACTTCGAATTGAAGAGTGTGCTGCTCGAAGGCAAGCCAGGATTGATTCCGGTAAGGAAAGTGAAAGAAAGTACTATTTCAGTGCAATGTACACCTCTAGACAAGCATCTCTCACTAGGGCATGCCATTCAGATTTTCATCACAATTACTCATTACTTTTAATAATAATAATATTAAAGTTTATTTATATTTCCTGCCTCACCCAAGGATCAAGGTGGTAGTCTAAATCTAAATAATTGAATATTTAGAGCTTGAATATAGTGTATGTAGAGAAGAGAAAACTAGCTATGTGTGTCTTGGTAGAAACAGACTAGCATACAAAACCTCTTTTGCCAGTTAGAAGGTTTTGAACATTCTATTTTTTTAATGTTTGGTAAATACACAGGTTCAGAAGTAATTGTTGGAGTAAATAAATACCAGTTAGAAAAAGAAGAGACTGTTGAAGTTCTAGCAATTGATAACACTTCAGTTCGTAACAAACAAGTTGAGAAACTGAAAAAGGTAAGTGTCAGATTTGTAGGGATTTTAAGAGGTGAGAGACTTGTTTTTATCACATTGTCAGAACAACTTGAATAAAGTATGTTTAATGTGTTCAGGACCAAATTAGTTAAGAATAATATTGAGGGTAAAATGTCCTATTGAAGTAAACCAAATGACTTTCTTGATTTTCATACACCAAAGAATCATAGAGTTGAAAGGCACTCTATGGGCCATCAGGTTCATCCCCCTGCTCAGTGTAGGTTCTCCAACTGGTGCATTCCCAGCTATCACTAAATTGCTCTCACTGTCAAAAAGTTCCTTCCAATGTTCAATCGAAATCTACCTGTAACTTAAAACCATTAGAACTTAATTCTACCCTTTGAGGCAGCAGAGAACATGCCTGCACTCTCCTCTTATTCACAGCTCTCGAGGTACTGAAAAAGTGTGATCATGTCACCCCTCAGTCTTCTCTTCATCAAGATGAATATTCTCAGACCTCTACTGATATAGTTCTCCAGAACATGTATCATCTGCAGTGCCCCTCTCTGATTTCATTCTCAGTTTGTTTGAATCCTTAAAATAAGACACCCATGACCGAAAACAGTACTCCAAGTGCAAAATATAATGGAACTGTTACCTCCCTTGACTTGGAAACTATGGCGTGGGACAGACCGTTCAAAAAGGACGGTCTCCCGGTGCCCAGCTTTGGTCCGCGGGGAAGCCGCAGCCTCCATACTGCGTGACTTCCCCACGGACCAAAAAGAACCCACAAAAAGCGGGTTCTTGTGGCACCATTATGACCCCACAGTGCGCCAATGGTGCACTCACGACGTCACAATGGCACTGCGACGTGTGGATGCTAGGCGCCCATCACGTAATGATGGCAGTGCCCATCTGTACAGAGCACCGCCATTTTGACGCCCTCGTCACGTGCGAGGGGTGTCTAGAAGCGCCGCCCCTTGCACGTGATGAGGGCACCCAATTGCGCCCGTCTGGACTGGGCCTATGATTCTATTAATACAGGCTAAAATAGCATTTTTCTACTTTGCTGAAGCATCACACTGCTGGCTCAGGCTTAATTTATGATTATCAATAATCCCAAGATCCTTCCGGGCTCCCCCGCGTTAAACAAATAACGCGTATGCTTGAGCCCCATTTAAATGGATGGGGCTTAGGTGCACTGTAACCATTTTATGGGGAAAGAAAGAAGAGGAACACTCAGTAGATACTCAAGGAGGAGTCCAAAACTCAACAAATGAAACAGAGAGAAACCAAATTCAAAACTAATTAAAAATAAATCAGGGAAAAACAAAAGAAAGAAAATTGGAGGAAAAGATAGCTCTCTTTCCATGATTTTCCAAGGCCAGTGACTAATGGGAGGTGAAAACCCTAATGACATTACAATAAATGTTGAAAGAAGGGTAATTATCTAACATAGGCTGAGTTAGGAAGTCAAGGAAATGAAAGAGGAATGAGTGATGGTAAGACTATTTGTAAAGCAGAATTTTGTAGGAGTGAATATTAAGGTATGAATGATGGGATAGCAGTTCCGTTTATTTCAATATGTCCTTAAGACTCAGAGTTGATAATACAATACATTATGAAGAATCTAGAAGGACATAATTGAGGTGTCGAAATCTAGATATGTACAGTTGGCGCTCCCCATAGGTGGGCTTACCTTCCGCGGCTTTGAGCTTACATGGAAGGCAAGCCCGACAGAAATAATGGAGCACATACCCGCGCTCTGAGTGAGCGTACACCCCATTATTTTCTATGGGGGTTGAGCATACATTCTTTTCCCCATATGCAAAGGGGGGGGGGGTCCAGAACAGATCCCCTGCGTATGGGGAGGGTGGACTGTATGTTGTATGTTTTTATGGTTTAAAAGGATTAATAAAAACATTTAAAAAGGAAAAAAAGAAACATTCAAATAATTACTTCCCAGTCAGTGTGACATCAAATACCAGGAAAGATTCTAGAGCAGATCATTAAACAGTCTGTAAGCACTTTGAAAGCAGTGCCTTTTTGTTGAAATTTTGTTAGCCTCCTTGAGTCCCTATGCTGTGAGGGAGGCAGGAAATAAATAAAGCATTGATCACTAAAAGTCAGCATGGGTTTCTTGAAAATAAGTCATGTCAAACTAATCTTAATTCTTTTTTTTAATAGAGTCATAAACTTGGTAGATGAAGGAATGCTGTGGATGTAGTGTATCTTTATTTCAGTAAGGCCTTTGACAAGATCCCCCATGATAATCTTGCAAAAATGCTACTAAAATGCTTACTAGACAGTATGACTGTTAGGTTCATTTGTAATTGGTTGACTAACAGAACACAAAGGATATTCAACAATGGCTCCTTCTCATCTTGGAGAGAGGTGACTAGTGGGATGTCACAGGGTTCTGTCCTTGGCCCAGTGCTGTCCAACACCTTTATCAGTAACTTGAATCATGGAATAGAGGACATGCTTATCAAATTTGCAGATGACACCAAATTAGGAGGGGTTGCTAATAACCAAGTCAGGGTCAGAATTAAAAATGACTTGAACAGCTTGGAAAGGTGCACCAATATGAACAAATTTAATTTCAACAGGGGGAAATGTAGGATATTACATTTGAGCAGTAAAAATTAGATGCACAGATATAGGATAGGCAACATATGGCTTGAAGGTAGTATGTGCGGAAAGGATTTAGGATTATTAGTGGACCACAAGCTGAATATGAGTCAGCAATGTCATGCATCAGCCTAGAAAGCCATGTATCCCCAATCCTATATCTGTTAGTTATTTTACAGTCAACCCTTAGTATCTGCAGGGGTCCCTTTCCAGTCCTCCCCAACCCAGCAGGAAAAAAAATTGGGACCTCAGGTCCTATGGTTTTCAGTGGCCGTGCACATGGTTGCTTTGTCACAGCTGCGTTCATATGTGGCCATTAGAGGTAGTGGGACTTGCCCGCCAGAGATTCTTAAATTTGCGGATAGCAAGCCATGGTTGGGGCAGGCGAACTGTTCAACATTTTTCTGATTATCATGGCAAAGTAGGTAATCTATTGCAGAAATGCTGACAGGAAATAATGGCTGAAGGTACAGTATTAAATATTACATGACTCCTCTTCAAACATGTTGAGTCTCTTTCTGTTTTCACAACGTTACAATAAGCGCCACCTGTACTGAGGAGCCCTTGTAGGTCTGTTTTGTAAAAATTGC
>NC_056522.1:173179586-173245482 GCF_019175285.1 Sceloporus undulatus | reverse complement strand
TATTATTATTATTATTATTATTATTATTATTATTATTATTATTATTATTACCCTGTCTTCAGCCAAAAGTCTATCAGAGCAGCTTACAAATTGTTGATTAGACATTTCCCTGCGCTCAGGCTTACAATCTAAAAAGACAAGACACAAAAAGGAGAAGGGAATGGCAGTGGGGAAGGTGGAATGTCCAGCAGATCTTCTCTCCCTCAGAGGCCTGGACCATGGCAGATGGACTGGAGGGAGGGCCTTCTTCTCCTACTCTGATTAGGCCTGATGGAGCTGTCCTGCCCTTTTCTCCCTCTGGATGATGGTGGATGGAGGGAGGGCCTTCTTTTCAGGCAAGGCCTGATGGAGCTGGCCTGCCCTTCTCTCCTTCTGGATGATGGTGGATGGAGTGGGGGGGCTTCTTCTTTTCTTTCTTCTTTTTATATTTTATTTTACATAAAGTTCTGTTTTATATTCTTATTTAATTTTATTTTGTTCTTCACCTTTTTAAAGGTGAAAGCTTGCAGAGATGAAGTAGCAGCCCAGCATTGTCTCACCACCCTAACAGAATGTGCTGCCACAGGACAAGGCAACTTGCTGGCCCTAGCAGTGGAAGCGGCACGTGCAAGGTGTGTGGAAAGTATGATAGGTGTCTTAAAATTTTTAATAAATAGTAAATTAATTTCAGTTGTTAAAACAGAAAGTTATTCCTAGAAATTGTAGCCATCTGAATCCATACAAATCTGGCTTGGGGTAAGCAACTGCTATAAAATCTGCACAGCTTCTCAAGATTAGCCAAATGTCTGCGGGCTTTGCTTCTATTTTTTAAAGGTTTTAGTGTTACAAACAATAGATTCTGTACTATTACCAGAGATGTTTTTGTTTGGAATTATAAAGAATTTAATAGTAAATATGGATTACTTCTTCAGTATATGACAACAAGAGCAAAAATATTGTTTGCTCATATTTGGAAATGGACTGAATCACTAACAATAAAAGAATAGATTGTTAAAGTTGTGGAGTGAATTCAAGTTGCCAAATTAATGTGGGCACGTTACACACGCGCCGAAAGTACGCACTCTGTACGTACTAGGGTTAGGAAGGGGCGTATTAGGGTTAGAAAGGGGCATCTATTTTAGACGTTCCTCAACCCTAGTACGCACGGAGCACGTAGAAAATGGCGGCACCCTTCCACACAGGTGCCGCCATCTTGATGTCGCGGACGCATAGCGTCTGGAAGTTGTGCAGCGGAAGTGACGCCACGAGCGCACGACTTCCGGGGTGCAGAAAGAAGCGCCATTTTCGGGCTTCTTTTTTCCTGTGTCCGGGAACCGCGCGGTTTGGCCTGTACGTCTGTAACGCGCCATGGATTCTAAAGGATAGGCCAATTGAAGACTTTTTGAAAGGCTGGAAACAGTTTGTGAATTTTTTGAGCAGTAAGAAATCTAATAATGTAGTAATCTACAGCTATGGTTATGAGTAATTTTAGTACTGTAGAATTATTTAGTTGGATATTTTTCTCTTTTTCATTTTTCTTTTCATTATAGTTAGGATTGGTGAGTCAGAGCCCTACTTTTTATTAGTCTTATGGTTTTTTTCTCTTGTTCTTTCTTTTTCTTTTCCCCCATTCCCCTTCTTTTTCTCTTCTTGCCCCTTCAGGTTCTTTATTGTATAATATTTTGATTGTAAATTCTATTGTTCATATTAAAAATTAATTTTGAAAGAATCTAAAAAAAAGAATTGTCTACCAGAGAGTTCTAGTGCCTTATCAAACTATAAATCCTAGAATTCTGTAGGATACACCTATGACAAGTTAAAGTGTTTTCAAGGTAGTATAACAAAACCCTACATTAACCTATTATGTTTAATTTAAAAACAACAGTGCTAGCAGCATAGGTAATAGGACTGCTAACAGATTCTGTCTGCTACTCTTTGAAATGTTCGAAAAACCAATCTGCAAATAAAAGGCTTCCTACGAATTTATTTTTAGATGTACAGTTGGTGAAATAACAGATGCAATGAAAAAAGTATTTGGTGAGCATAGAGCCAGTGATCGCATGGTGAGTGGTGCTTACCGTCAGGAGTTTGGGGAAAGTGATGAAATTGCTCAGGTTATCAACAGGTACGCTATGCTGTTTATATTTAAATACTGAAATCTCTCATGTAATGTTCACTTAGATTTTTTAACTTTTGTGTTTCTGAACTGGAGAAATTGCAATCTTTTTTTAGACATTACATGAGCCAAAACTATTTTGGTTTTCTTTTAATTCTATATTTATATTTAAGTTTTTATGTAGCCTTTGAAGGGCACTGAATTTGGATGCTGGGCTTTTTCCAAACTAAAAACAGCCACTCATTGAGAACTTGGAGATGAGTCCCTTCTTTCATTCTAATCTTTACTGATTTTAAAGCCTGTACATACCAATATGAATTCTAACTGCAGAAACTTCTGGAGCTGAGAATCTCATTCCATTTGCTGAACAGGAAAAAACATGTGAAGCAGGCTTAAAATTTATACACACACACACACACACACACACACACACACAGATGCGTAAGACAAAAAAGTAGGGGGTTTGGGGAAGTGAGATGGCCCTCGAGGAAGTATGCAAGCAGACTAGCAAAACATCTGAGAGAATTTACAACTGTGGGAAGAGATCAAATTCTTCATTTAATTCTCCAGGAACCAAAGATTTTAATTTCAAAATCCACTCTGCTTCTTTTTTAAATAGAGTCTTCTGATTATTATTGCAGTGGGTCCTTGGTATCCACTGGGGTTTAGTTCCAGTATATCAGTTCACACACAGCTTGCAGTACTCAAAGTTGTATAAGATATTTGAAATGAAAGACTTTTCTGTTGTAGTGACATCTACCAAGATCTCCTTTTGTGATAGTAATCAATGATGTCTAAATATTTTGAAACCCAGAGTAAACAAATTTATGGAATGTGAAGGTCGTAGACCACGCCTTCTTGTTGCTAAAATGGGCCAGGATGGCCATGACAGAGGAGCCAAAGTGATTGCTACAGGATTTGCAGACCTTGGATTTGATGTTGATATAAGCCCCCTGTTTCAGGTATTTTTATCATTTCAGTTAGATTAGATACTTATGTAGCCTTAAGTTTAAATTTGTTGTTTCATTTTAGTTGTAAATACTGAGTCCACGAATTTTTGTTAACGTAAGAGTTTGCTTTTCATTTAATTTCAATATTAACGTTTTATTATTTCTGGCCTAAATGGCCTAAATCCAGTTAGTTGCAAGTGGAGTAGGCCCATGAATGTGAACTTGATAAATTAACACTTTTGTAAGTTCCATTAGTTCTAGCTAGGAGTAGTAATTGGATTTAATTCTGTATGTTTATTACCTGTATCCATAATTATTCTGCTTTGGTGTAGGTACAACAACAACTACTACACTTTATTTCGGTCATTGACCAGTATAAAAAATAAGAATACAATTATTAAAACAAGAAACAAAATTAATTTCTGCCATATAACATCAGTTATTACTAACAATCTGGAGACTAACCATTTGGAGACAATTTTTGCTACTTTAAGTATAGAAGTTTGGTTCTGACTATCCAACAGATAGCGTAAATAAAAAACATCAATGTGTCCTGGAAATTTAAGTTAAAAGAGGGGTAATCAGCTGGTGGTGAATGTCCTTATAAAATTGACAATACAGAAGTACTTGAGCTGTAGTTTCCATAGCACCAATATTACAAGGACAGAATTGAAATTCATAGGGAATTTCCCCATATTTCTCTTCCAATACTGCTGTTGGGAGAACATTGAATCGATAAATGATAAAGCTGTCCTAAATTTAGGCACTGTAACATAAGTTGATTGTTTGCAAATGAGTAATTGGAAAAGGCAGCAATTTCTGTCTGACCTTCAGAATCTAGAATCCTTTGTCTTACAACTGGTTACGCTTGATCTAATCCTAAATTTAGAATGGTATCACTCGAAAGTCCATAAAGTTTCTTATAGATAGCTGTTTCCCAAGAGGATTTATAGTTGTCTACCAATATTACCTGGAACAATCCACCAGGGTTTTTATGGCATGGTACACACAGCGCTAAAGTGCCGTCCTGGCACCATACTAGGTTTAAGGGACCACGCGGCAACCGCATGCTCCCTAAATCTAGTACTGTATACAAGCGCCACCATTGTGACATGACGGACGCATAGCGTCCACACGTCACACCATGTCTGTGACATCATGAGTTGCCATTGGTGCACTCGCAACGTCTGCCCTGTGGGGCAAAAAGAACTTTTTGGAAGGTCTGTACCGCGTCTATGGAACTTTAACTAATGAGTAAAAATGGATTCGCGTTTACTGACTCCTGCTTCCCTTCGAAGTACAGCATTTGGTACATATCAGGCAATCTGAAATATGCTCCTCAAAAATTTTATTTGAACTCTTTCAAGTGAGGTCATATTACTGTATGGCCTTAATTGAGCCCCATATAACGGATGAGCCCAAGCTTTGGCCATGAAGAGCTTAATTGCAGCAGGAATGAACTGTGCTCCTTTAGTGAAAAAATAATTTTGAATGGCTGTAACAGTTCTCTGTGCATTCCAAGAGACATAATCTGAATGAGCAGGAAGTTCCTCCTAATGTTGAAGTGGAATCTCTTTTCCTGTATATTGCATCCATTGTTCTGAGTCCTGTTCTCTGGAGCAGCAGAAAACAAGCTTGTTCCCTCCTCAATATGACTTCCCTTCAAATATTTAAACAGGGCTATCATATCACCTCTTAACCTTCTCTTCTCCAGGCTAAACATCCTCAGCTCCCTAAGTCGTTCCTCATAGGACATGGTTTCCAGACCCTTCACCATTTTAGTCGCCCTCCCTTGGACACGCTCCAGTTTCTCAATGTCCTTTTTGAATTGTGGTGTCCAGAACTGGACACAATATTCCAGGTGGGGCCTGACCAGAGCAGAATACAGTGGCACTATTACTTCCCTTGATCTAGACACTATACTTCTATTGATGCAGCCTAAAATTGCATTGGCCTTTTTAGCTGCCTCATCACACTGTTGACTCATGTTCAACTTGGACTCCTAGGTCCTTTTCACATGTAGTCTTGTTCAGCCAGGTGTCCCCCATCCTATACGTGTGCATTTCATTTTTTCTGCCCTAAGTGCAGTACCTTACATTTCTTCCTGTTGAAGTTCATTTTGTTAGCTTTGGCCCAGCTTTCTAGTCTATTCAGGTCGTTTTGAATTTTGATCCTGTCCTCTGGAGTGTTAGCTATTCCTCCTAATTAATCAAATAAGGAATTAATGAGTTTATATAGTAATTGAATAAAATTGGAGCCAGTACACATCCATGTCTGACTCCCTTCTGAACTTGTATTTCCTTGGTAACATGTCCTTGAATGCTACATCTTACCTCAATCTGGTGTTCTCGTGGGTTTTAATAAGCAGCAAAAGTAGATTTTTTGTCTATGGAGGTGTTTTTAAATTTGTTCCACTGTCTAGATCTAGATACTGTGTCAAACACCGACATGAAATCAATAAATGCTGCAAAAAGAGATTGACTGGTTTGATGAGATTACTTCTCTACTAGATGTTGCAAAACCATTGCATGATCTATGGTTGATCTTCCTGCCCTAAATCCAGCTTGTTGAAGCAAGATTGTCAGGGCATATTGATCTAATGAAGATAATCTAATCACTTGTGACTGTAATGAGGTGGATGTTAGAATACTTAAGCCCCACAAAGCCTCCTATGGTCTGGTGCAATTGTCTTATACCCTTCTACATACAAATCTTCCACATACCAAGTTCCTTGAAGAAAAATAATAATATATCTGGAAATGAAGGACAGAAAAGAGGGGTCTCTACTTCTGGGTTTCCACCCTGCAATATTCCAGGAGATAAAAGTAAGGGAGATAAGATTTGTTGAATGTCAATCATTTTGGTCCAGCAGGTGCTGGCCTACAATCTCTGCTTTTTTGTGAAGCTAAATTTTCATCTCTGTCTCTGTAATCAGATTGACTGAGTCTCTGATTTGTTGCTTGAATGCTGTTGCAGTTGGGCAACATGAACTACATCGATACCTTTTGTTGTTGTTGTTCTTAGGTGACGTTGAGCATTCAGGAAGCACATGTATCAGTGGTCCATCTGAGAGGTGGAGGTTAACAAGGAATTAATAGACTCTGTTGTAGCAGTCACTAACTGTAACACTGATTTAACTGCCTCTAGTTTGCACAATATAAGTTGTTGTTCCTCAACGAGAGAATACCAAACATCTGGGCAAGTTCTTCCTCCTCTTCCTAAAAGTTGACTGATGTCTGTATCTTTCTCTTAATTGCATCAGTGGTGTTATATCTTTGATGTACAACATCTCCTCATCTTGTAGCCATCTGCTGTGTGGAAGATTGCTGACTAAGATCAGTCTTTGAGGTTTAAGACAGCCTTCCTCAAAGATTTGGCTTTCTTCCCAAAATTTAGCAGTGGCTGAACATTATTGTTGTGAAAAACATGTGTAGGTATGGTTAAGAATCTCCCTAGCAATCCTCCTTAGGATCAATGTGAGAAGGGTAGAATGCTTAAATGTCAATATTATTATTTCAAACTATTCCATCTGGGTAGCCTGGATATTTCTGTAAGCTCACTACTGTGTAGCCTTGGATGGTGGAGTTGTGAGAGTGAGTAAAGTACTGCTTGCTTGTTGTACCACCTACCCTTATTAAAAGGATTTATTGCAACCTGGAGCAGGATCCTGTTCTGCTGTAAAATTAACTTACCTCTGTTGACTACCCTGCGTGTTATATCTTGTGCAGCATACAAATGCTGGGAATGTTCTGGTTCAACAGAATTAGTGGCAAGTTTCATGGATAGTTTTGTTACAAACTTTCCCACTGTGTCCTTAAGTTCATTTATTTTCCAATTAATGCCTAACAGCTGCTCAAAAATTGCAATAATTGTTTTAGTAGTTAACATGCAGTTCTTAGCAACCAGGTCGGTCCAGATCAGCATTTGTTTTAATGGTGGTTTTTAAAACACTCACCCCTCTGGCATCTAAGGAACCCTCCTCATCAGAAAGAGGGAAATCATCAACCTCCCAGACAGATGAGGCATAAGATTTATCAGAAGGATTTGTGAGGAGGGGGAAAGAATGGAGAAGTATTATTCATTGCATCTTTATGCTGAAACAAATCCTCCAATCTTAGCTGTCTGAGATTTGCTGCAGCCTTTGTAATTTCAATAAGCTAGGAGTTTTTTCTGTTTCTTCTCAGGCTCTCTCCCCCTTTCAGTCTTCGTGTTGTTCTTTCCTTTTAAGATCTTCCTCTTCCTCTTTAAACTTTTTTTTCATTCCTGCCTTGTTGGCTGCTTTGTTGCAGTCTTCAGCATTCATTATCTACATAGGTCCACACAGAGTTTAGTGGAAATAATAGGGTCTAATAGCTTAAAGTAGCCATAGGCCCTTATCATACGAGCAAAATTTGAAGTTATCCCAGGGTCAATGTGAAGGCAATACAGGGGCAATCATGAGGTTTCAATCAGGAGCCATCTTAAACACAATCGGGGGTCATTCCAGGGTCCTTACAGGGTTAGGTAAATCCTCTTTTCCCCCAAATTTACATGACCCTGGAATGACTCCCAATTGCGTTTAGGATGACTCTTGATTGCATTTGGCGTTCTGTGATAAACAAACTTGAAACCCCATGATTGCCCCTGCATTGCCTTCACATATAAGATGACACCCAGCATATAAGATGACACCCGACTTTTGAGAAGATTTTCCTGGGTTAAAAAGTAGTCTTATACACCAGAAAATACAGTATTTTAATGATCAGATTGAATAGTACCAAAGCATTCCTTTTCCTGGTTTATTTAGATAAAGTAAGAGCTAAGTAATTTTTAATGCAAGAGGATATTTCTTGCTTATTTTCTGGTTTATTAGGTCATAATTAATAGCTTAAAGTAGCCTTAAAATAACAGCTGAAATTGACCTGACTTAGCCTAAAGCAGGAGGATAAGACTTTGCCCACATGATCATTTCTTAGTGAAATCACTGGAGCTGTAGAAAGAATGAGCAGATAGATCTTCATACTTCATATTTCAAAATATTGGTAGAATAATAGGAACTAGAGCCTAGTATTGATATGAATGTATACATTATCTTTCAGTTTTCTACCAGATCTAGTGTAATAATCAGTATATTGTGCTTTGATATTTTTACAGCATTCCTGAATTCTAAAAGGTATACTGAGTAGGGATATACTGTTTTCTTCATGATACATTGACACTTTCTAAGAATTAGATCTCAACACCCATACTTATTAAAAGAAATGCCAGAAGCAGCCTTAATTAATTAATGTAATGAGGAAATGTGGTGCATTTTGTCATTGTTATTTTGTGTGAGAAGATACTTGGTACTGAGTTTTATTTTTTTCTCATCTTTTTTGTTACTTCATTTGCTTTTTCTCCTTAGACACCTAGTGAAGTAGCCCAGCAGGCTGTAGATGCTGACGTACATTGTGTTGGTGTGAGTACTTTAGCTGCCGGTCACAAAACACTCGTTCCTGAACTCATCAAAGAACTGGCTGCCCTTGGCCGCCCAGATATACTTGTCATGTGTGGAGGTGTGATCCCACCTCAGGTACCATCCACCATCTCTTTTCCAAAGATACTATAAAGCCTAAGATTTCTTGTTTGTTCTTGTGTCATTTATTTTGAGGATGGTGAGTGTTTATGTCTGCATTATAATTTGATCTGTTTGTCTGTCTTATGCTATGCAAATCCATTTGGCTGATCACTGTTTTCTAAAATGGGTATGTAATGGAACCAAAATGAAGACTTGGGTTTGAATTTGGTACTTTAGCATTACCATAGCAGATTTCTGTATAAACCGTTTTTCACAAAAGTTGCATTTAGATTGATTTTACAGGCTGTGTGCAAGTTTGATATGGATGAGCAAACATCAGAATTTTTTTCTTAAAACCTGCTGGGTTTGGCTCATTTTGCAGAAATCTGGTATGAAGTGGGTTATAAAGATTGTTCCTATTAAGGTTTTTTATTCACTAATATTTTTTCACTAAGAGAGAAGTCAATATCAGCCAGGGCAACGCCATTAAAATTCATTCTCTTCTATAAGCAAGTTATATCAGTGAAACAAGCTTTGCATAAAATCTGTCTACTGAAGTTTGTGAATCTGCATGTTTACAAAAGTTCAAGGAAAAGCTGTGCTGCAAAAGTACCTTTGTCCTAACTTAATAAAAAGGGTATTCAGGATTACAGATATAAAATTTCCAGAAATTTTGGAGCCACAGGGAAAAAAAGGTTCTCTACTCTTTCACATGTCAGTTTATTTCTTGATTTAGTGTGTTTTCAAACATAGACTACCATAGATTCTTTCAGTGCCCCCTAAAGGAAGAAATGCATCTTGTTCTTTCACTGGAGAATTCAGTTTGTAATTTAGGATCTGCTTGTGCACAGAAATGAGAATCATCTGAGACTGTATGTGGTTTTTAGAAATGATTTGGAGAATATATGAACACCTTGTCTTAAAGATTTTATTCATCTTCCTAAAATAAAACATTCCATAATCAGTTTTCCTCCTTTTTTCAATTTCTCAGAAAAAAAAAAAACAAAAAAAGCTTCAGAAAAAAATGGGGGAAAAGGTTTTTTTCTGAACTTTTCCAGTTTTTTTCTGGGCCTTTCCATCTCTATTCAGGATGATATGTTGCAACTAGGTTCAAAGTCTGCCACTGTAATGTATACAATTTTGAAATATCCAATAATATTTGAAGAAATGAAACAGTTTAAACTAAAAGTTGTAGCTTAAACACAGATAAGAACATTTTTCAGCCTTTGCTATTCAATTTTGGAATTTATGACTTATATCAAAAATGGTATGTAGAGCTACAGATCCTGATAATCTTGGGTAGGTCATAATATGTATCCGGATGATCTGATTGTTCGCTTTCAGTAAAGGTATTACCTACAACAGAATCTACAAACTCCCCCTCCCCATTTTAAGCAAGCCAAAGTCACTAAGGATATTGCACAAGTGACTGGATTTGAGCTACATAAGTCTTTGCTGTTATGGACCATACTTTAGTATATTACATTTTCCCCCACTGCTACATTACTATCAGTGAACCCTAGTCCTGTACAATGTGTTCTGCATGACTTGAATTAAGGTTTGAATGTATTTTATCTTTTTTCTCTCTCTCTTTTCTCCTGATAGGATTATGACTTCCTGTTTGAGTCAGGTGTCTCCAATATATTCGGCCCTGGAACTCGAATCCCAAAGGCAGCTCTCCAAGTTCTTGAAGATATTGAGAATTGCATGAATAAGAGGCAACAGTTGATGTAAATTCTTACCACTTAATGGTAAACCTTGTAATATGTTATAATGTAATGTGATTAGATACTAATGAAAACAATTTATATCAGATGAGCTACAGCTGTTGCAGTTATACTTTCTAAGAAGATAATGCTGCCTGTTTGAAATATAGATGAAATATATAACTGCATAAAGTTGAAGACAGAAGAGAAGATCAGATGCACAGATTTTCAATAGATTCTTGCATATGTTGTCTTCAAAATACTTCAGTATACTTTATTACACTGAATTGTTACAACTTTGCTGTTTTGTTTTTCAAATACTAACTTAGGGGTGAAACAGACGGCTAATTTGCAGCAACTTGGAGCTGCCCCTTTTAGGATGGATTGGGGTGCAGGAACAGATGCTGTGGCCCCAATCCAGCCAGCTTCTGCCACAAATAGGAGCAGAAAAGATCCACTCCTATTTGGGGCAGATTTACCCCAAAAGTTTGTTCTGCCTTGCATTGTCAGTTTTCAAGGAGATTTCAGTGACCTCAGAAGTACGAGTGGAGAGTTTGTTTCTGGCTTGCATTACCAGTTTGAAAGAGACCTCGGTTGCACAGAAGTGCAAGTGGAGAGTTTCCCTCCAAAACCAACTGCATCCTCTTCCTGCTCCTCTCCTTCCTCCATGATCCACTCAGACTGGTGCACCTACAGTGCCTGATCTGTTTCAGTTAATAGTTTGGCATAAATATGAGGAGCCTAGAGTGGTTCCTCTAGCTATTTCAAAAATAGATGGTACAGATAAATCACCGGTTCTGACATATGTCCCGGGTCCTGGATGGCTGGGCATGTTTGAAGCAGCAGATCCCAGATTCATCTTTTGTTCCAGATTGCATTTTGTCAGAGACCTCAGACTCCAGTTTTTTTTACTGGAACTGACACCTGAGCAAGCCTTCACCTCTCCTCACCCCTCCTTTTATTCTTCTGTATGGAGACATAGAACTGCACAATGAAAAGAAAATCCAGGTGATGATAGCCCTATGGGGCGGGCGGGCAGGCGGGCTGGGAGAGGAAAAGGGAACCAGGGAGAAGGTGAGGATAGCCTGCAGCTATCTTGAATGGGCAGTGAAGTTGTCTCTCTCTCTCTCTCTCATTTTTTATCCCTCTCCTATTGGACTCTTTCTGCCTCAGAGAGAGAGAAGGGTTTTAAAAATAAACAAAGGCACCTTTAGTTTTGGGTGAAGCTCACCTGAGACAGGAGGGTTGTGTGAGGGGAGGAGGGGAAAGAAGGGGGGGAGAAAAAGAATAAGAAAAAAGGTGTATGTACAAAAGAGCTACTTCTCTGCACGGTACAAAGTGAATAGATTGTGCTGCCTACAATTCAGATGGCTTAATATATGGAATAGTGGTTTGGATTTTGGATTTTGGACAAGGAACACAATCCAGAAATGGGGAGTGGGGTTAGTGGGGGGCATGCAGGGACTAAAGATCGGGGGGGGGGGGGAATCCTGGAAACACTTGAGCCTTAAGGAGATGATGAGGAGAGAGAGAGGAAGGTGGGAGAGCTTCAGGATCTGGTCTTTCACCTGGCTTTTCACTGTCTGCCTCCCACCAGAATGAACAAATGAATAAACACACCACAAACCTAAAGAGGACTACTCAGAAGCAAAATTAATTTGGGTTTGCTAAAACTTGCTCTGTGTGCCCACACCAAGTGACCCCTGCTAGTCTGGTAGAATAAAGGATTTTTTAATCAAGCCTAGACACATTACTCAGAGGACTATCCTATTGCTTTTAACCAGATTAGCAGGCTTACCCATCAGTAAGTGAGTGTACTCCACTTACCTCAGAGTAAATCCCACTGAATGCAATGGAATTGCTTCTGAGTAGTCACTATTGGTTATATCTTGAGGAAGAAGACTAACAAAAATGTAATTAATAGTTTCAGCTATCTTCCAAGTTTTCCAGAGTTTAGTCACATGAGCAAGGACATGATGGTAAGAATTCAAATGCCTCCATATTAATAAAACATTTCTTCTGTTATGTATCATGTACTGTACTATTAAAGCATGGAGGGTTTTTTTTTATGTATCTTTGAATTCACTTTTTCAAAACGTTTTTGTCTAATTAATTTTTGCACAACACTTGGCAGCGTTCTGTAAAAGACAGCTATATTAGGGTAAACTTCCAGATCAGTAAATGTATTAATCACATGCAACAAAAGCCAACTGTAAGATTCTCTCCTCGAGTATTTAAAAAAAAACAATAACTGGGTGACCTTGGGTAAGTGACAATGTCTCAGGACCCTCCCTCTTTTTTTTTTGTTTATGTCAGATCAGTTGTAACTTTTTAAATGGTGCAAGGGTTAAACACAGTAGAAGAAAAAATGCAACCATTAATGTGCTGAATTTGCATAAGTAGAATATAAATTAGAATTGATTGCATAATTAGAATATTTTCATAATATGTGAATTAGGTACCCAGATTTTAAGAAGTGGAATATGGCAACCCTATTTATTAACTAAGTAGTGAGCTGGAGTCATTTCTGGTGTTGGTAAATGCATGACTGGAGATACATTCGAGTGAAGAAACCATTTGTTGCCAGTGTTTTTATATGTGATATTTCTTGTTGAAGCTTCTAAACTTGATGCTATATACCAGATTTCTGTGACTGTCTCCCCCTACGTTGGCTGGGTTTCACTCATGTGCAGGTATTCATACAGGAGTTTGTCTCTTGTAGTCTATTGTTTCCTTTAGAAAATGATCTCCTAAATTCATCCATGCCTAAAGGAACTAAACAGCTAATGCATTATCTGGCTATTGTAAAGAAGGAACCAGGCAACAGCTGAGTTGATTATATGGAAATGGTTTATTGAACATAATCATAGAATCATAGAGTTGGAAGAGACCACAAAGGCCATCCAGTCCAGCCCCCTGCCATGCAGGAACTTTCAATCAAAGCATCCCTGACAGATGGCCATCCAGTCTCTGCTTAAAGATAATACAAAAGCTAATAGCAATAATGACCTAACAGTAACAGCATAATACACTAACAGGATTGTACTTTGTACATTGTTCCCAAAATCCTTTACCAACTGCCTTGTGGCCTTGTGTCCCTCATTGCAGCTCTCATCTGACCAATTGCCTATATCTGGATAATGGCCTCATCAGTTTGAGGTAGCTTGGCCACAGGTCCATTAATTTGTACTTTCTGCCCCCCCCCCCCCCTAAAACTTTGCATGCCTGACTGTTTTAAGCATTGTATATACAAACTGGTTGCAAGTTGTTCTCTGAATGTTCTTTTCAACCAGATTAACAAGGCTAAACCAGCTGTGCCTTAGGGAAGACAAAGATATGCTGAACACTGGTGTTAAATCAGTTAACATGGGGAAAATTGCAGCTTTCTGAAGAATGGCCTGCTACAGTCTAAGGCAGACCCAAAAGAGAGAGGATGGAGGATCATTTACCTGCTAAAAACAGCATAATACATGGGTGTGGGCTCCTAAGCACTATTACATTAAGGACTTATCACATGTGGGGGGTTGCAGCTCAGATCCGCAGTCACTCCTGTTCTAGCAATGCAAAACATGATGTTTTTTCACACCAGATCCAGAGTCGCTCCTGTCTAGCAATGCGAATTAAGGTTAAAACATGACGTTTTACCACACCTGGTTGCCTTTTTGTTGTCCTTCTGAACTGAGAGGGAAGCGAAGTCAGTTAGATTCCAAGCAAGTCATGTGATGCGGATTCAAGCAAAGGGGAGTGTGTGCACATTGTATTACCACACCAGAGCATACTTTGCGGGGTCAGCGATTCGAATGCTTCATGGGACTCTGGATGCTGCCCTCCTTCCCTGCCCCCTCCTTAGCTGTCATCCTTCATCAGGGTCTAGGAGAAGGCAGGGGATGATGGGATAGGTGGCAGGGTGGGAAAGGGGGCGAGAAGGGGATGCAAAAGCAGTAGGGGATGATGGGATAGGTGGCAGGTTGGCAGAGGGGGCGAGATGGGGATGCAGGAGCAGTCAGGGGATGATGGGATGGGTGGCAGAGGGGGCAAGATGGGGATGCAGGAGCAGCAGGGGATGATAGGATAGGAGGCTGGTTGGCAGAGGGGGCAAGATGGGGATGCAGGAGCAGCAGGGGATGATAGGATAGGAGGCTGGTTGGCAGAGGGGGCAAGAAGGGGATGCAGGAGCAGTCAGGGGATGATGGGATTATAGGCAGGCTGAAGGGGGGAGCAGATCGGGGTCTAGGAGGACACAGGGGACGCAGGGGATGATGGGATCAGCTGGTTGGCAGAGAGGAGTAGATGGCATGAAGGAGGAGTAGGAGGGAAATGACGGAGCAGGATGCAGGGATCCAAGTGGGGTGACATCAGAGTGCTTATCCACACCAGACCAATTTGAAGTGCAATCGAAGTGAGCTTCAATGCGAATTCTATGAAGTCACTTTTTTTTCAGTTTTACCAAAATGAGGAGTCACTTTGAAATCACTGCAGAAGCACCTCGCAAGGAGCTCCCATAGCGTCTGGTAACACTTTCACTTTACGACATGAATGTGCATCGTTGGAAGTGCAGTCACTTCAGAAATGAGTCAGAAAATCCCCAAAAAGCTCTGCGTGATATACCTCTAAGACCTCCCAATGGTACTGAACTGAATTATGAAATTGCTAAATTATCTAAAACCATTTGTGAATACTTCTGTGCATCTTTGTCACAGAAAGCAGAATTCCTTGGTAAAGAATAAATGTTTACAACAATGAAGCTACTGGGAGGGGGAATTTAATTGTAGTATAAATAGATATGAAAAACCAACACAGCCTTAATGTTAAAGGAGGGGAAAATAATGGCTTAGCTCAATGCTTGAAAGCAGAACCCTTTCAAGTGGCATAGGGAGGCAATACAGTGGTCCCTTCTTTTACACAGGGGATCCATTCTGGACCCCCCCCCCCATAAAAGAAATTCCGCATATGCTTGAGCCCCATTAGAAGTAATGGGGCTCATGCTGGTGGCAGCATTGTGGTGTGGTGGCGTTGTGGCGCACGTGTGCCGTGGGCACACATGCCATTGCTCCTTCCAGCGCATGGTGCCGCTTCTTCCATTGCTGCTGAAAGCAGTGTATAATGCATATGATGCGGTGCACTGTATTACAAACTTAAATGAATCTCTTGGGAGACACATTGCATGAATAATAATGTATGGAGAGAGTAGGAGGGAACAGGTTTGCCTCTGCTGATATTTCTACCTTTCCATGATAGAACATGGAATTTTATTGTCATTTTTTGTTTTGTAATCCACCTTGATTCCTTCATGAAAAGGCGGAATATAAATAATAATAATAATAATAATAATAATAATAATAATAATAATAATAATAATAATAATAATTATTATTATTATTATTATTATTATTATTCAGAGCTACATTCTTCAGAGCTACATTCTCAGTCTTGCCTGTGAGCCTGGACAACTACCTGCTCTAACTGGAGTTCCTGCATGGAGAGTGGAGTGGTGGTGGACTTAGTGGTCTGTACAGCTCTATGTTTTGGACTCTGCAATAATTCTTCCAACTTGAAAATCTCTAGGGCTAGAAAAAAGGGAGTGTGTACCCATGGAGGCTTTAATCCTTTTCCTGAGATTGCTAAACCTTGAATATATACACAACCATTCCCTATAGAGCCTTACAGTTTCTATACAGGTAGGCTGATCACTGTTATTGTCCCTTTCCAAAAATATCACTGATTACATCAATTCCTGAAATTAAGCTATAACAATACTCATTCTAGACAACTGTTTATGGCGGAATGTATGCCTGATGAAAGACAGCTAGCTTTTATTCCTATCTATAGTGGGTTTCTATCGTGCTTTCTTGCCTCATATGGTTTCCTCACAGGTCCTTCTGTTTTGATATCATACTCTCATTGCTTCATTTCTGCTCGTATTTATAACAATGGCAAGAAAAATCCACTTCACATACTGCTATCCCATGTACTTTACTTTTCTATCCTCTTGGTCTTTCTCCTGTTCATTCCATCTCCTTTCTTTGTTTGATATTTCTTCTGCAGCAAATAACTCATATTTAATTCTCTGCTGATTCTCCAACATAGTTCTCAAAGTGAGAGGCTGGTGGCCTTAAGGGAAGTATGGACTCAGTGTTCTGTGACCTCATTTATTCTTTGCTGTGATAACTTGAATAAGAAGTGAGAAGTGCAGAGCAACCTTTTCATAAAAACTCCATTTCTTATTTCAGTGCTGAGAATAAGAAGTGTGGAAATGGTTTTAGCATGTAATTCCATACAGGATTTACACTTGTCTTGACACATGGGGGGGGGGGGGGCTGAGGCTCTTCCATAAGAGATTCAAACATTCAAGCATTTAGCACTGATGCTGTATATATTTCATTTGGGTCTGATATTTCCCTGTAGAGTCTTTCATAATTACAACATTAAGCCTTCTGGTGGGTGGAAGAAAAGAAATGATGGGGATGTTAATAGCAACAGTAGCAGCACCAGAAGCTAAAAGATATCTGTAAGGGTTATCATCATCATTATTAATATTTTGGCATAGAAGGCTGAAGAGAAGCTGTGAATAAATACAGACCAGGATGGGAGATTACCAGGTGCCATAGGCTATATTTTAGAGGAAGGAACTGGCAAACCCACCTCTGGATATTTCTAAGAAAACCCTATGAAATTTATGGGGTTGCCATAAGTTGACAGGCAACTTGAAGGCACACACAGTATAGGATACATCTTCAAATTGCCCTTTTGTTGGGAGGCATGTGGTATTAAATCCCTTCAAAGAAAGCATGAATTTCCCAATTGTTTTCTAATAGTTATCTGGCAAAAATCATATAGCTACCTAATAAGATGTTGCCTTTTCTTAATGACTTTGTAATGCCTATAAAATCAAGTCACCTGTTGACTTATGATAATTCCCTAGGCAAGAAATATTCAGAGGTGATTTTACCAATTCCTTCCTCTGAAATATAGCCTACAGTACCTGGTATTCCTTGGCAGTCTCCCATCCAAGTTCTAACCAGGGCTGACCCTTCTTAGCTTCCAAGATCAAACAGGATCTGGCGCCTTAAGAGCAGTGGTCCCCAAACTGTGCTCTTTAAGGGATTTTGGATTTCAGCTCCCAGAATCCCAGACTATTGGCCAACATAGCTGAGGCTTCTGGAAGATGAAGACCAAAAGCTCTTAAAGGGCACAGTTTGGAGACCAGTGCTTTAGGGTATTTAAGCACTGTAAAATCTACTTTCTTTAAAAAGGTTATTTCATCATTATTATGTAAATTTTCACCTGAAGCTAAATTTAGAAGCAAATGTAGTCATGATATATTAATCTCATGATACATAATATTTCTAGATGTCCTTTTGTGACATCTCCTGCATGTTGTGGTTTGATCCTGATTTGTTCAAAAGATGTCTAAACAGTTGTAACAGAAATTTGGGCTGAGTGGCAGTCTGTTAAGAAAGTGTGTTTTGTAGCCATTACTATGGCTGTGGAGTCCTAGTTCCTTGTCTTTGACCCCTGCACTCATCAAACAGGCTAACATAAAAACAAAAACAAATGAAAAGTACATGAAAGTGTCCGTTCTCTTAACTCCATTAGTACTTCTTGTGGCAGTGTTATTGATATTACAAACACAAATTTTGTCTATATGCTGGAAGTTCTTAAAATCTTGTTTCTTGCTAGTAACATGGTTTTCTTTTCAAACAGTTCTTGAAATTTGTAATTGGAATCCTGAGAAAAGTATATTATAGCATAGGATTTATTCCATTTACAAAGCTTTGCCATGAGATGTTCCAATCAAGACTTCTGAAACACATTTTCAAGAAAAGTCGTTGCTACTTTTGCTTATTGATTTGGAATATCCCCACTGTCTCTCTTTGGGGCTGAATAAATATGTATATCACCTCCGGCTGGCCATATTACCGATACATGGCTATTGATGGTGCTCTTTGTGTTAAAAAAGTGAACTTTCTGGCCACAACAACATTGGAGCTGTTTAACTTCATGCCGGAATGTTTTGCTGAAAGTATAGTAAATGAAAGGGTTGTAGGCTGTTGATGACTTAGCAAACAGACAAGGTAATAAGGTAACAATGTATGGTATTGACTCACTGGAGTGAAATATTGACCAGAAGCTGACGGTAGCATATGGGGTCCATGCGCTGAGGAATCCTACACTGATCAGTATAGCCATCTGGAGGAAAAAATACCACCACAATATATTAGTAGTCATTGGTGCTTGGTTTTTCCCCCTCCATGTCTTTCTTAATCAGTGAGGGAAATGGATCTATATCATGATATTTAATGATTAGCTCTTGCTGTGGTACTCATTTGATACTGCTGCTGAATTTAATTCAAAATTCAAAAAGTATCCTCTGAACCATGGTGGCTCTTAGTAGTATACAATAACATATAATATTTTTATTAGATATTAAGAACAACTTAACTTTGTTATAGGCTGCTGTGTTTCAGTGGTGTATCTCATTTTGTGCGACAGTCCTATAACAGTTGACCTCATGGATATTTCACATGAGGTCTATATACATGCTTCCTTAGGAAACTCATATTTTAAAAGAAAGTTCTTGCATGTCTGGAAAAAGTACTGTAGTATGCAGCTCAAAAAGTACCCAAATCATACATGACAGCATGCACAGTCAATCCAGCCCATCATTTTCATATATACACTGAAATTTTACTCAACATTTTTACTGAACAACTGTTAAGCTGTGGGAACAAGATAAATGTCTGAGCCTAAACAATCACATTCACTCACTCTGTCTTATATTGTACACTCACCAGTGTCAGCTTCTTTTCCAACTTTGCTGCACTTGAAATTCTGTTAAAGTTCTGCATCTCTTGATAAGTTTTATGAACCTTCCAGGCAATACCCAAGTAACAGGTGATGATGCTTATTGCTGGCAGAATTGTGCAGAAAATAAACATGCTCAGGATGAAGGAAAACCCATTTGATGAGTTGTGGAACTGGCCCCATGCTATAGTGCAAGAAGTGCCGAATGGTTCTGGGCCATAATGCCCCCAGCCTAGCAATGGCAAAATGGACCAAAGAAGTGCATATACCCAGATTAGGGTAATAGAAATATGTATGGCTTTCCTGTTGATTTTATTACCTGCATGGGGAGAGAAACACAAAGGTGATGTTATATACAAGCAGCATTTCAGTAACATAGGAAACTGGCCACAACAACATTGAATTACACTCTAGTTCATCTAGCTCCATATTTTCTTCACTAAAACTTTGAGTTTTTGCACTTCCCCTGTCAAATCTGGAAATCTGTGACCTTCTGCATCAAAAGCACAATATCCTGAAGTTTAAAATAGATTTTTATTAACACAGACGTTCATATAAAGAATACAGGTTGAGCTCTTTCTGGAATGGAATGTCAGAAATAGACACAGAAATTTGTAGGGGAAATATATGACAATGGTTGAATGTCAAGGAAACACTGTAGTTATGATTAAGTTGTATAATAGATTTTTTGAGATATTGAAGTAACACTAACAGCTGGAGTAGATAAGCATCAGAATATAAATGTCATACAATGATGCTCACATATTTTATAATACAGGCATACTTCAATCAAAGAACTACATGTATTATTGGAAATGACATATTTAAGAAAAAAATTGTCTTGATAGGGATAGGCTCTTATACTCCAGCTTCCACTTTGTAAACCGCTTAGGCTTAAGTGCACTGATAAGCGGTATAGAAATGTATAGTCGGCCCTTCTTATACACGGATTTTTTATACACTGATTCAAGCATACACGGTTTGAAAATGTTCAAAAAAGTATACATTTCAAATATCAAACCTTGATTTTCCATTTTTTATAAGGAACACCATTTTGCTATGTCATTATATTTAATGGGACTTGAGCATCCATGAATTTTGTTATGGACGCTGGAACCAAACCCAGCGTATAACAAGGGTCCACTGTATTTGCTATTGCTACACTCCAAAAAGAAGATAAATTAACATTCCAGCAAATGTTTTAATCAAACTAATTGCACATAGAATCATAGAATAATAGAGTTGGAGAGACACCAAGGGCCATCCAGTCCAACCCCTGCCATGCAGGAAACTAAATCAAAGCATCTCTGACAGATGGCCGTCCAGCTCGTGCTTAAACACCTCCAAGGAAGGAGACTCCACTACACCCGAGGAAGTGTGTTCAACTGTCGAACAGCCTTTACTGTCAGGAAGTTCCTCCTAAAGTTGAGATGGATCTCTTTTCTGTAGCTTGCATCCATTGCTCCGGTCCTAATCTCTGGAGCAGCAGAAAAACAAGGTAGCTCCCTCCTCAATATGACATCCTTTCAAATATTAAATAGGGCTATCGTATCACTCTTAACCTTCTCTTCTCCAGGCAACCATCCCAAGCTCCCTAAGTCGTTCCTCATAGGACATGATTTCCAGACCCTTCACCGTTTTGGTCGCCCTCTTTTGGACACGCTCCAGTTTTTCAACATCCTTTATAAATTATGGTGCCCAGAACTGGAAACAAATTACAGGGTGAGCCTGACCAGAGCAGAAAGAGTGGCACTATACTTCCCTTGATCTAGACACTATTTCTATTGATGCAGCCTAAATCACATTGGCCTGTTTAGCTGCCGCATCACACTGTTGACTCATGTTCAATTTGTGGTCTACTTGGACTCCTAGATCCAGGTGTCACCCACCTATATCTGTTCATTTCAATTTTCCATCCAAGTGCATCTTAGGATGGAAAATGGCTTTGGCCCATCTTTCTAATCTATTAAGGTCATTCTGTAATTTGATCCTGTCCTCACGGGTATTAGCTACCTTTCCTAATTGGTGTCATCTGCAAATTTGATAAGTATACCCCCAATTCGGTCATTCAAGTCATTGATAAAGATGTTGAATAGCACTGGACCCAGGACAGCCCTGTGGACCCACTGGTCACCTCTCCAGGATAAAGGAGCCATTATTGAGCGCCCTGGGGTTCAGCCGGTCAACCATTTACAAATCCATGTAACAGTTATGTTGTCTAGCCCACATTCACTAGCCTGTTTGCAAGAATGCATGGGGAACTTTTCAAAGGCCTTACTGAAATCAAGATATACTATATCCACAGCATTGCTTTCATCTACCAAGCTGGTAATTTTATCAAAGAAAGAGATAGATTTGTCTGGCATGCTCGTGTGCACAAGTTTTTCCTTTCAAAACAAGGTGTGAGCAAGGGTTGAGGGAGAAACAAGCCCAGACATGCTATGAGGGAGGGATCAGACTAAGTGGACGATAATGTTGGGATCCTCCTTTCCCCTTTTGAAGATGGGGACAACATTTGCCTCCTCCAGTCTTGGGACTTCTCCTGTTCTCCAGGAGTTCAAAGATTATTGCCAATGGCTCTGATATTACATTTGCCAGTTCTTTTAATACCCTTGGATGGAGTTCGTCTGGTCCTGGAGATTTATATTCATTTAGACTAACCAGATATTCCTGTATATCTCTTTACTTATTCTGTGCTGAAATTCCCATATTCTGTCCTCTGCTGCAAATAGACAAAAACTTTCTGAACGTTCTAATGGCCACTTGAAGGTTTCTTCCAGAAGGCATCAAGAATGGCTTTTTCTTTCACCATCCCCATTATCCTTTGCTTCCATTTTGGTGGCCAAACATATAGATATCGCTTTTTTAAAACTTGGTGGGGCTCTAATGAGGTAGGCATACCTGCTTCACATTTTCTCGTTTTTCTGTTCATGCATGCTCAGTAAGGGATTCTGGAGGCAGCTGCTATTTACCATGCCTGTTGTAAACAGGCATATTAGGATCAACTAGAGTTAATCCTGTTTTTTCTCAGTTCAGGCTTTATTGCATCATTTTCTGCAGCATGCTGTTGCAACATGACACTGAAAGTCAGTGTTTGCCCAGTCTCCCAGTGCCGTTGATGATTTATTTAATTAAAAACAACTCTTTGCTAAATATTTATTGGTTGATGGTTGTTAAAGAATAAAATATCCCTGTATGATAGCATTATTTTATTATAATGCCTGCTTCTTGCAAGGAAATAATTTGTGAGCTCAAACTCTATCAGTTCTGGGTGGTTCATTTAAAAACAAAACAAAATGCAAGGTTGAAAGAAGGGTTGACATGACCCAGAGAGATGGTGGGGCTGCCTCAGAACATCTTCATAAAAGAGGCTGATAGCTACCTCTGGGCATGCAAGCTAGAGAGCCTGCATGCACAGTGGGATGGACTCAATGACTTGTTAAGCCCCTTTCAGTTTTAATTCTGTGATCTATAAACTGCAACCTGTTTCAGTTCATTTGAAGATGTTAATTTTGATACAGCAGCATATGTGGCAGACTCATAGACAGACTTTATCCCTTTAGCTCAGGGGTAGGCAACCTTTTTGAGCCGGGGGCCGGGTTGCTGTCCCTCAGACAACTGGGGGGCCGAAGCCAAAAATAAATAATAAATAATTTTTTTTAAAAATGAAAGAAAGAAATAAACCGGGCAAATGCAGGACAAAATTTTCAAATGGAGGGCACTTTTTTATAAAAATGGAGGACACGTGAAAAAATTTGCTGATTTTTTAAAAAATGTTAATATAAATGCATATTTCTGAGGCTTCTATAGAGAATTGCCCCCCTTGCCCGCCGCTGCCCCCCCTTGCCCGCCTCCTATGATAGGCCAAAGGCCCCACGCCCTTGTGTGAGAGGCCAAAGGCTCCGGCTGCAATCGGCGGCAGGATAGGGCGGGGGCCGGTCCCAAGGCCTTGCCGGGCCGCACCGGCCCGCGGGCCGCAGGTTGCTACCCTGCTTTAGCTAGTTTGGAAGTCCAGTCTTGCCACAATACAAGGTCCCATGACATTCTTGCAAACAGCTAGTAAAATGTGGGCTAGACAATGCAACTGTTACATGGATTTGTAATTGGTTGACCAGCTAAACCCAAAGTATACCAGCAATGGGTCCTCTTTGTCCTGGAAACAAGTGAAGTAGGGTTCCACAGGGTTTTGTCCTAGGCCCAGTGCATAACATCTTTATCAGCAACTTGGACAAAAGAATTGCAAAATAAGTGATAATGAATGGGATAAAATTTGGGAACAAACACACTTAAAGAATTTATCAGTACAGATGAAAGAAAATTATTATAAATTGATTTGGAAATGGTATTTGACACCATGAGATAACATAATATTGCTAAGATAATTTTTAAAAAATCAAAAATAGCTGGAGAGGATGTCAAGAAGTAGGGTCATATATGCATATGTGGTGCAATGTAAATAGGTACAAAAATTGTGGAAAAAGTAATAATAGAATAGAAGGCATTATAATATAAAAATAGATAGAAGTCCGAATATAGTATCATTATATAACACAGAGAAATGGAAAAAAAGAAGAAAAAAATGGTAACAAATTTAATTACAGCAGTGAGACTAATTATAGCAAGATGTTGGAAAATGAAATAGCTGTAGAATTGTAGGACTGTTTAAAGAGTATAGAAATAGCAATTAATGATAAATTGACAGGTAATTGAAAGCAAAAAAAGGAGTATGGAAAAGAAGTGTTTTGATGGAATATGGGGGTGAAAATGGCTCCGGGGAAGGGGAGCGCTGAGTGGGATATTAAAGATATTTAGACAAATTGTAACAGAATGTAAGAAAGATATATATAGAATTAAGTACGTAACAATAATAAAGTTTAATGTATGAACCTTTAACTATATTTTTTTAAAACAAAAGAATTGGGGGCATGCTTATCAAATTTGCAGATGACACCAAATTATTAAAATAACTAAACCTCCAGAGGCCGGGATCAAATTCAAAATGACCTGAATAGATTAAAAAGCTGGGCCAAAACAAGGAAATGAATTTCAACTTGGAGAAATGCAAGATCCCGCACTTAGGCAGAAAAAAAATATGAAAGTTCGGCTTAGATCAGATCTCATAGCACACCTATGTTAATAAAAAATCTATTTACTCGGTATTTATTTAAAATTATATCTCACCTTATAGTATAAAATTGTTGAGCCCCAACAAAGAGCATTTTAAAGTAATTTCAGTTTGTGAGCAGCAATTTAAAACAGTCTAACAGCTGTTTTTACACAGAGATAGTAAAACCATATGATGAAAACATATCAAATAATGTGGGTAAATTCCCACAATGTTCTTTCACCCTCCCCCATTTCAGACCCAGGAGAGGCTTTTCTAACCAGGGAGTAAACTGATAAGCAATTCCGGAGGTTGCAAAGAGGTTCTTCCAAGGAAAAATACCCAAGGATGGGATGCAATGTGGGGAACTAATTTAGCCACAAAGAATCCTTCCCAATAGTTTTGAAATATCGGAAGAGGAAGGGTGCCGCAAGGGTTGCAGCCCTCCAGCTTTCACTGGGCTCAGTCCTTGTTTTAAACATTTAAACCAGAAGGAATATGTAAAAGATGAGAGAATATGGCAGGGAGATAAGCAAGAAAGCTATCGACATTATAAGTTAGAGTCACAAGAGATAAAATATGTTAATCATGTATAAGAGCGTCCTGGTTTATTTAGGGGGGTATAGGAAGTTGTTGGAAGCTACAAACAAATATATTGAAGTATGTTATACATGTGGGGGAAGATGGGGGAAAGTTTATTTTTTGTCAAGATATGTCTAAAAAAACATTTAATAAAGAAAATGGTTCTTTTTTATTTGTGATTGCTCTTGAATGGTAGTCATGAAAATGGAGAAAACTATATCAGGACAGTACAGTCAGTCGACAAAACTATCCCCTGGAGCAGATGGGTGAGAAGGAGTGGACCAAGGCTGCTGGCCCCAACTCTACCAGGAGGTGGGTTATCTCAGCTTTTACTCTAGTCAATGGGCCCTTCTTTGATGTGCTTGAGCTGTGGGTTTGATTGCCTGCAGATCACCACAGCCTGCATTTAATGGCAATGCAGACACACGGATACTCCGACGCATCTGCACACAAGTCATCGTCATTTATAATATATGGGGCGGTAACAGTTCACATTTGTTGCCATCTGCAGGGATTCCAGAAGCAAATGGGAAGAATCCAGTGTGTATCTAGTCCTATTGTTAATTGCATTATGCTGACAACAATATTGTCTCCATAAATTCCCTGCATTCAAAAGTCAATTATCCTTTTGCCAGTCCTTTAGAAAAAGAAACCTTTGACAAAGCCTTTGTTTACTTACTATTAGATTTTGATGAATGTGGTTACGAGGAAACGGATTATAGCCATTACAGACAAGGTCATCATGCTGGAGACACCAAAAAGGAAACCCACAAAGCATAATAAATGCACGTTGCATCTCCACTAGCCAGGCATGGTTCCAAGCAGAAGCAATGGCCAAAGGATACATGCTGATGGCCATTCCAATTCTGTTACGCTAAATTGACTGTGAGAAGCTCAGGTGACCTGAGATGGGAGAACCGCTTCACAGCTACTGCTAGAACAACAGAATTCCCAAGAATTGTCAAGATTGCTGAAAAAAGAAAGACAGTAGCATGGCTTAGAAGTCATAATGTTGTCAACAACTCAGTGCAGTACACCTGCAACGCTGAAAAATACCACTGAATTCTCAAAACATATAACACTACGTCTCTATAGTGTTTAAGCTGGATAAACGTTATGAGTAAACCTACCAATTGTAGTCCAAATGAAAGTGTTTTATCTTTGTTAACCTCAAAAAGTTAAATCACAGTCATTATCCTTCTAGTTAAAGATTTCCCCTGTGGTGGCAAAATTTGGTATCTTCAAATCCAGCAAACATAATTAGGGAGAGTCATGTTGGTGCGCAGCAAAAATATACAAAATCCACAAAACAACAATGCTTTTATTGCAGCAACTAAAATGCACAAGATACATCATGTAAGCTTTCAAAGCTTCACTGGATTCTTACAAATAAGGGCCTGTCTGAACTAGTGTTTTAATGAAATAGCCCAGATGCATGATATAGCAGATAGTTGTTCTGAGCTTGTTATTATTTAATTTTACAAAATTAAAATAAGATCTGTTCGATAGCCATCTCTTCTACTTTGTTGTATATTTGTTTTCTAAAGAAGTAGGTGCATAAATCAAAGCTAAATATAATATGAACACTAGCTCCATAATCCAGGGGGGAAATAACAAAATGCAATTTAAAAGTTTTGAAATGGTTTCGATACAACTTAAGTTGACTTATTGAGATTTCTCTTCAGCATCAATGGAAAAATAATGCAAGTAAAATTAGTACTTCTTCCATATGGTGTTTTGTATTTGTTGTTTCTGCTGCTAACAAAAAGAAAAGTATAAAAGAAATCCCCAAAAGATAAATCTGCTCTTGTTTTCCACAGATCCAGTCTAAATTGATATCAGTCGGGGAATATGTTAAGTGAATGCAACTCAGACTGAAACTATCAGTAAATGACAGTTTTGTCTAAGGGGAAAAAGAGGGAGAAAGTCAGAATCATTCCACCATTTCATTATTCTAAATTTTTCACTTAACAATTAGCATTTAAAATTGCTCCCCAATATCCAGAGCTTTAAAAATTGCTACTTAGATAAGTGTAGGACTGTAGGAATTGTAGACCAAAAAATAACTTGCCAAGGTCTGAATACACTAATTAAGAGCCATGAAACCAATATTAATAAATCGTACATTTTATGCTGCATATCATTTATAACTAAGCAGATGATGGAGAAAATACAAAGGTAAGCGGTAGGTAACCACAGTTTTCCTAAATGTACATGTGAAAAAGTTTATTTAACAATTTGGATTATCTCCACAGTCTTGTGGTGTTTTTCTATATAAGAGTGGCATAAGAAGTATCTATATTTCTCTGCACAATCTATTTTCAGCAACATTTGAAGCTTGCTTTGTTGTACTGTACTCGTTTTCCAAACTGCATGTAAGGATTGCATGCTGCTGTTAATTAGCAAACTGAATTTTAGACTGCCTTCTATATCATGTGACGCTTTCAGTAATGTATGAAATTATGCAATTGTGTTGAATATGCAACTTAAAAATCTCCAGTTTTTACATGTTATTCTATAAAAAGCAAACTAATAAGTAAAGAAATATAAACTAGTATGTAACATACAAACTGCTATCCACACATTTAACCCACCATTGAAAGCAACGTAAGACTTCAGCTAAAGAGCATAGTAGCAAAATAAGAAACAAGCAATCTAGTTTATATCAAGAATTTAGGAAGAGTACAGAGCTACAGACTTTGCAGCAGCAGCAACAGCTTTACTGTAAGTTTTCTATGTGCAGCCACTTACCTATAAAAAGAAGAAAACACACCAACTCCATAATCCCAGTGTTGGGTGAAGTTTAGAGATGTACTGCTCCTCCATGTTCTCTTATGGAGAGGGAAACAGTGCTGAGGCAAAGGCAAATCACACTCTGGTGTGCCTTGGCTTGGTTGCTGAGTGGCGAGGGGGGGCAACAATCCCAGAAAAGAAGAAGGGCTTGAAATGCTGCGGGTATTTCTTTTTTCTGTGGTTCTAAGGTGTTTAGAGCTGTCATCACTAGTGACTCATAGAGCTGCTATTTATAATAAGCTCCCAGCCTCTCGTCTTCCAGTGCTTTCTTGCCAGCCTTTGCTTATCAGTGCAAACTCTCTTGGCACAATAAGTGGCAAAAAGTTTCTGGGCAATAAGAATGATGACTGACCAATAACTGTGACTGTTATCAAGGAGATCAAAGTTCAAATCTTCACTCAACCATGAAGCCACAGGGACAATCTTTTCTCTCGCTCTAATGTACCTTACAAGAGTTATATTGTGATGTGAGAATAAAGGAGGACAACTACGTATATACTTGACTATAAGGTGAGAAATGTATGCCCGAAATTGCCCTAAAATCCTGGGTCAACATAGACAGGTCAATAACTAGTACTGCTAGAAAAATCTTAAAACAAGCAAGCCTTGCCCCCCTCTGGTGCCTTGAGGCACATGTTTCTCTCTCTGTGTGTGTGTGTGTGTGTGTAAGTGTAAGAGGTTCCCAGTCCGATCGCAAGCCTTTCTTCCTGTGGAAGAAACCCCCAATTAACATCACTTGCTTCCATTCTCAATCCAATGTTAGAACCTCTCCTCCAGCACTTGGGAATGGTGTTAGGTGATCAGAGAGGTCCAGTGAAGGAGAAGGGGGGAAAGAAGTGGTATTTTCCCCTTTCAATACTTATTATATCCCCTAAATTTTACCCTTGACTTATCCACAGGTCTATAGCCTTCTTTGACTCTCCCTTAAACCGCCTCATTGCAATGGGGATTAAATATATTGTGATTTTAGTAACTGATTTTTGCTGTTGTATTTTAAATTGTGGTTTAGGGACAATTTGTGTTATTTTTTACTAGGTTTATTTTATTGTACCCACCCCGTTCCTCCGGGGAGGTGGGCTATAAATAAATTATTATTATTTATTATTTTATATCATCATCATCATCATCATCATCATCATCATCAAGGCAATAATGTGCCACTGTATTCGGCTTTGCTCAGGTCTCATCTGGAACACTGTGTCTTGTTCTGGGCACCACAATTCAAGAAGGGCTGTTGACAAGCTGGGCGTGTCCAGAGGAAAGCGACTAAAATGGTGAAGGGTCTGGAAACCATGCCCTATGAGGAGAGGATTAGAGAGCTGGGTACATACGTGGAGAAGAGATGATTAAGAGATGACATGATAGTCCTGATTAAATATTTGAATAGTGAGGCTGGAGCAAGCTTGCTTTCTGCTGCTCCACAGACTAGAGATTGCACCTAAACATTAGGAGGAACTTCCTGACAGTAAGAGTTGTTTGATAGTGAAAGACACTCCTCAGAGAGTAGTGGAGTCTCCTCCTTGGTGGTCTTTAAATAGAGGCTGGATAGCCATCTGTCAGATATGCTTTGATTGAGAATCCTGCATGGCAGGGTTTGGACTAGATGGCCCTACAGTCTCTTCCAACTCTATGAGTCTATGATTCTTTCCCATTTTGGGTGAAGTCCTAAAGAATGATAAAGCATCCAGCCCAATAAAGGAAATGACAGCCATTAACTGTCATTGTATTTCTCAAGGAATGGGCACAGGTAGCTCATTAGTTTTAAACTGTGTAAATGGACCAGCCAAAACCTGGGCATCCAGACCAGATCCAAGTCCAGAGCATACCAAAGCTATGACCCCATCCACCCCAGACTGAATTCCCTATTATCTTCAATTTGTTATCTCATCTAGTCCATTACTGATATAAAACACTGGTTTTAGTACAGAAACAGCTTCCTTGGAACTAGATGAAAGAGAGATAGAGTTATGTGTCAGCATACTGATGACATAGAGCCCCAAACTGGATTACCAGTGGTTTATGTAAATTAAACAGCATGGAAGGCAGAACCAAGCCCTGAGGGACACTGCGGGATGATGGCCAAGGCATCTCACAGCACCGCCACTTGAGTCCACCCCCTCCAAGAAGAACCAGGGCCATGTAAAACAGTGCCTCCAAGCTTCATCTCAAGAGAAGCAACCAGAAGGGTACTATGGTATGGTATCAAAAGCAACCCCTGATCATGTTACTTGTGTAGGTCAACTACCAAAGTTGTTTGTCCCATAGGCAGGCTGAAGTGAGACTGAAATTTATCTAGATAATCTGTTTAATCCAGGAATGCTGGAGCTGGGAGGCCACCACACAGTCCAGTACTTGCCCAAAGAAATGATATTGCAGACTAGCCAATAGTTCTCCAATATGGTGGGATCCAGGGACAATTTTTCAACAAAGACCTTCACCACAGCCTCTTTTAGATACAATGGCGGGATACAAACCGCCATATAGTACTTCTCTATACGTACAGGGTTAGGAAGGGTGTGCTTCCGCACCCCCTAACCCTAGTACGTATAGAATACGTACAACATGGCGGCGCCCCTTCCACATGGGGGCCACCATGTTTACGTACTGGACACATAGCGTCCAGACGTGTCGCAGCGCCTATGACGTCTCGAATGCGCCAACGGCGCCTCGCGACGTCATAAAGGCGCCACATAAAGAAGCTCCGAAATGGAGCTTCTTTTTTGCTCCGCGCGGGAGCCGTGCGGTTTGGCTGCTGCGGCTCCCGCGCGGAGCAAATGGCGCCGGCAGGAGACCGCCGCAAAGCTGCGGTCTGTATCCCGCCAATGTAAATCTTTCTCGCTATAGTGAGGCCCTTACCAAATCCACCAGTCCCCCTTGAGCTGCCAGGAAAAGAATGGGTCTGGTATGCACATGTGGCTCTCACCTCTCCAAGGATTCCTTCCCGACCCTCAGGTTGCACAAACTGAAACATATCCAATAACTATACTAGACAAGCAGGGGCCAAGGTTACATCCACTGTATCTGTATCAACTACAGCATCCAAGTCATAGTGGATCCAAGTGACTTTATTTTCAAAGTGTTGTGCAACCTCTTCACAATGGGCTGCTGAGTGGTTTATATACTAATTTGCAGGACAGAATGTTAAAGGCCCCTTACCATTCAAGATAGCTCTATTGGGCAGCACTGTGAGGATGCTGGTGACAATGGTGACAATAAAGAAGGATTTCTTCACTGCTGTCACTGCCACAGCATTGGCTTTGGACATGTTTAATCCATAATACACAGTGTTACTGTTATAGTGATGGTAATCACACATTTATGAACTTCTAATGGCACCCATTTTTATTTCTTATTGTATTATATGTGTTTGTTTAACAATTTAAAGTATTTAGGTTCAAGTACTTTATGGTCACCTAATTGAAAGGGGGATGAAGGTATTACAGACATAAAGATTTCTTCTAAAGCAGCTGCATACCCATATTCACATGAACTTTCACAAGACTTTTAATTCTCTATGAGGAATGTGGTGAACAAATAGTATCATTCAGAACAATATTCATGCAAAATTAATTTTTAAAGGATGGAAAATATTATCAATGGGATGTTGTGTTTTGAACATTCACCATGAATCCTTTGCCCAACTCAAACCCATTTTGCAAGAAAGGATATGAGCAGCGGACAACACATTTCTAAGACACAATTCTGCAGTACATTTGGGCTACATAATGAGCTGACAAAGTTATGTGATAAACTGATTTGAAAAATAAAGTACCACCGAGGCTGGTGTGATTTACACAACAAATATATTCTAAATTCCTTGTTTGAGAGACTAAGGCCAGTTACAGACTGCCAAAATAAAGCTGCTTGGGGTCTCTTTGGAGGTATGCTATTTAAATGATGCCTGGGTCCTAAGAGTCTGGAGGTCGCGCCAAAGCCACACTCCATTCCTAAGCACTGGAGTGCAGCTTTTGGTGCAGCTTCCGGATTCTTAGGATGCATGCATCATTTAAACAGCATACCTCCAAAGAGACCCGAAGCAGCTTTATTTTGGCTGTCTGTAACAGGCCTAAGTTTTTATTGATGTTCTACCTGAGAGGGCTAGATAAGCTCCCTAGGAATGGTGGACTTTGTAATTCTTGACTTAAAATTACAAATTTATCTGTCAACCATTCTGTGATCTGTTTTGTCAAAGCTCTTTTCCCATATGATGAAGACACAGATGGTGGTAATAATTTTTCAGGATTTATTTTTGGAACACTTTTAATGGAAGCTAATCTGGGCTTTGCAGAAATTCAATGTTGACTGACTTTCAAAAAAAAGTTATCTTCCATGATCATCCTTCTTCAGTACAAGCAAAAAAAAAAAAAAAAAGCATAGAGCACACACTATTCATGAGGGCACCTGCTGGCTAGGAGAGTCTTCTTCATAAACTGTATAAACACCTAGTATTAATCCCCGAATCTACAGCAATGTGTAATATATGGAAGCTCTAGAGTTATGGATTATGGATTCCATTTATGAGGATGAAACACTAGTATTAGAAGAAGTCAGTTGCTTCCCCAGGGAATATAAGTTTCTCTGTCTTAATGGATAGCTGATTGGAGGCAGTGTTGCTATCTTTCTTTTTATACCAATAAATAAGGATCAAAGTGAGAAAAATGGCAGACAAATTTTATTTTAAAATAAAGGACAGCAAGAAATAGTAATAGTTACTTCATGCACATTAATCTATTAATAGTTTTAAAAATCTGAAGTGAAATAAAGTAAAAGTAGGAAAAATTGATGTGCTCAGATTTATGCTGTGAATTCTGTTCAGTTAAATATTCAATGCAGTCTTATTTTCACTAGCTCCAAAAAGGCAGCACTGATTCTTTGACAATGATATTACACCACTGCTTTATTAAGAGAAGAAAAATATATATATTTTATTTTGAAATCTTATATTCCACTATTCTCTTAAAAATAAGATCAAAGTAGCGTGAAAACTGTGCATGCAGCAAAAGGTGATCAGGTCCTTTGGGAAGAACTTGCTGCAGCCAAGGAAAATCAGGTTGGCTACAGTAACCCAGAAGGCCTTTACATCTGCCACTCCTAGGCTGTGGAATGAGATCCGTCAAATTACTACTTTTGAGGCCTTTAGAATCATAGAGTGGGAAGAGACCGCAAGGGCCATCCAATCCAACCCCCTGCCATGCAGGAACTCTCAATCAAAGCATCCCCAACAGATGGCCATCCAGCATCTGCTTAAAGACCTCCAAGGAAGGAGACTCCACTACACTCCGAGGAAGGAATATGTTCCACTGTCAAACAGACCTTACTGTCAGGATGTTCCTCCTAATGTTGAAGTGGAATCTCTTTTCCTGGAGCTTGCATCCATTGCTCCGGGTCCTAGTCTCTGGAGCAGCTGAAAACAAGTCAGCTCCCTCCTCAGTATGACATCCCTTCAAGTATTTAAACAGGGCTATCATATCACCTCTTAACCTTCTCTTCTCCAGACTAAACATCCCCAGCTCCTTAAGTCGTTCCTCATAGGACGTGGTTTCCAGACCTTTCAACATTTTAGTCGCCCTCCTTTGGACATGTTCCAGTTTTTCAACATCTTTTTTAAATTGTGGTGCCCAGAACTGGACACAATATTCCAGGTGGGGCCTAACCAAAGCAGAATAGAGTGGCACTATTACTTCCCTTGATGTAGATACTATACTTTTACTGATGCAGCCTAAAATCGCATTAGCCTTGTTAGCTGTTGCATCGCACTGTTGACTCATGTTCAACTTGTGGTCTACTTGGACTCTCAGATCCCTTTCACATGTAGTCTCGTTCAGCCATGTGTCTGTCCCCCATCCTATATCTGTGCTTTTTTTCCTGCCCTAAGTGCAGTACCTCACATTTCTCCCTGTTGAAGTTCATTTTGTTAGCTGTGGCCCAACTTTCTAGTTTATTCAGGTCATTTTGAATTTTGATCCTGTCCCCTGGGGTGTTAGCTCCTCCTAATTTGGTGTAATCTGCAAATTTGATAAGTATGCTCCCAATTCTGTCATCTAAGTTGTTGATAAAGATGTTGAATAGCACTGGGCCCAGGACAGAACCTGTGGGACCCCACTGGTCACTTCTCTCCAGGATGAAAAGGAGCCATTGTTGAGCACCCTTTGGGTTTGGCCAGTCAACCAATTACAAATCCATGTAACAGTTACGTTGTCTAGCCCACATTTTACAAAGCTTGTTTGCAAGAATGTCATGGAGAACCTTGTCAAAGGCCTTACTGAAATCAAGATATACTATATCCACAGCATTCCCTTTCCAATGAGCCCTAGCCCATTTTCAGTTGGACTCATTCCGAGTCTTCTGCCATCATCATTCTAGTTTCCATTCCACTCATTTCATCACTGCAAGCTCCCTAGCGAACCAGGGAGCTCACCTGGCTCTATGTCGTGGGAGGGGACATTGAGGGGCAATCGTCTCCATTGCCCTGGTCATTTCTCTATTCCAGAGATCAGCAAGTGCTTCAACAGGATCACCTGCCAAGGTAACAGAAATCCATCTCGATTCATAAGCCTCCTGGGGCAGACCATCGTAATCCACCCTGCAGAAGCACTGAGTCTAAACCCTACCAGGTAGTCATAGAATCATAGAGTTGGAAGAGACCACAAGGGCCATCCAATCCAACCCCCTGCCATGCAGGAAATCCAAATCAAAGCATCCCCAACAGATGGCCATCTAGCCTCTGCTTAAAGACATCCAAGGAAGGAGACTCCACTACACTCCACTACACGAGGGAGTGTGTTCCACTGTCGAACAGCCCTTACTGTTAGGAAGTTCTTCAGTCCATGACAACAGAACTACAGAGAGTTCTTCTACTCTCAGGTCACTGTTATCCTGCCCAGAGCAAAAACAAAAACAAAACAAAAAACAGGTCCAGAGTGTATCCTGGCCCCAAATATTACTTGGGAGAGCCCCATGGTTGTCATGGCAGACATGAATTCCTGAGCTGCTCCTGTCAGAGTAGTCTCAGCATGGATGTTGAATCGCCCCAGTACAACAATCTGAGGATACTCCAACAGCACTGGGGAGATCAAGTCAGCCAGCTCAGGAAAGGAAATTGTTGTGCAGCGGGGTGGGTGGTACATCAATAGAATCCCTATTCTATCCCACCTTTAAGTAGACACACTCATACAGTAGACTGTGGGACAGAGCACCTGGTAAGAGAGACTGAATCCCGATAGACCACTGAAACTCCACCCCTCGCCCCCCAGGCCTGTCTGTGGCTGAACTAAGAACCCAGGTGGACAAAGTTGGGAGAGATGGACATATAACACCGAGCTTCATACAGCCAAGTCTCCATGATACAAGCCAGGGTGACATGCTTGTCCAGAATCAGGTCCTGGATCAGATATGTTTTTCCATTCACCGACCTAGCATTGAGCAGCAACATTTGCTATTTCTCTTGTTTTGATCCTCACACATGGTAAGCAAGCTAGTTCTTTGCCTCCCTTCACAAAACTGGTACAGACAAAAAGATGTTGCCCTAAACCAAAAAAAACCATATGGCAAAGAAAAAAGTCTAGGGAAAAGTGACAATGCTGAAATGGATAGCTAGATTTTATTACATGAAGTATTCAAAAGATAATATAAGCAATGATTTTCTGACAAACAGGCAAGCAAAGCTGTGCGCTTTGCCTGAAGATGAAAACAGTCAATGGTATACAATGTCTGTTTGAATACAGAATAGAAATACAAATATTGCCCTACTTATGAATTGAGGAAGTAGACTGAAATCTACGAAAGCTCATGCTGACAATTTTGTTTTTTCAGTTAATCTCAAAGGTGGTACAAGATCTCTCTACATACTGATTCTACAGACTAACATGGCTATATCTTTGAATTCTACTTATGAATTGAGTGGCTTCCCTGAGCCATGCTTCGCTCAGGGCTGAACCTTACTGAAAATTACTCCAAGTTTGGAAGATAGGGCTGAATATTTGAGAGAAATGCCAATCTCCTGACTAAATTCAGAGCCCCTGTCACAAGACTAAATTTCTTCAGCAGTAACACACCATAAATGATTGAAAACAGAACAAGCTAATTTTGTATAGTTGCTAATGCTTTCTATAACACTAGGGACAGTCCTGGAAAAGAACAAGAGTATAGAGTCGTTTATCACATAAGCAAAAAGTGTTGTCCACATCCTAAGAGATTACTAAATGCTCACTGTTGTGCTCATATGCTGTTTGGGGAGATAAAAAGAGAGAAGAGAGAGACGAAGCTAAGAGGAAAATAAGACATCAGTGATGTCAAAAAGTGGAGCCCAAACCACTTATGCACTAACAGCCCTACACTTGTTGAATAACTCCCAAAGCTAAAGTCATCAGGGGATTCTTTAAAATCTAGTAAGAGCTGTGTTTCAGGAAGATGGAGAAGCCAGACATGGATATTTGCGTTGCTATGATTTATTTTTAATTCCTCCATTTTCCTCTCCATTTTTCTCCCTTAGCTAACTTCCTTATATGTTTGGCAAGCTGCTCAATCTTTTTGTTTCAATATCTGTGTGGTTGATAGTTTACTAAACTATCAGAGGGCTTAAACCTGAAGATTTTGAATACTGAATCATTTCATTCATTTATTTACCACCAGAGACCAAACATATAAGTAAAATATGTAAAGATACACACAAATATAGCTAACATTAATAAAACCTGCACTAAGTACACATTTCTAACAATTTCTAATACCCAAAAAATAAAAGCTGAGGAGGGTAAAGTTACATAGCTAGCACATTTAAATATATAACTTGGGTGTTCAGATTATAATTTCTCCCTTAATATTTGTCTGTAATATTACTAATAGCAAATCTCTGTGATTTGAGAATTCAAGTCACCAAGTAGCAGGGAAAGAGAAAAGCTTTCTGATCTCCCTGGAAATTTTTGTAAAATTGGAGTGATTAGTCCAGAGCAAGTATCTTGATAAAAGGAGCAATACAACAGAACATGAATGCTGCTGAATTTAAACATGGGCAGGTGCATTTGTCATATGGTATTTTATAATTATATATATTTACATTCCAGCACAGTTGATGGCAGCACGGTAAGATGTGCTGCAGTAAAAACGCATCTAAATTTAGGATTTTTTTTTAATTTGATTTTTATTGTTGCATTTTCACACAAATACAAAAAACAAGAAGACACATTATAACATCACATCACATAACATACCCTTTTACAACAATAACAATAACCCTAACAATACACATACCACTACAAGATATGACCTATGTCTAACTATTCTTATACTAAAAAACATATAACATAAAAAGCAAACTTCCAACCACCTGAGTCTTTTCTTTTTGTTCCTATGGGCAGGTTACAAACCACCATAAAGTACGCGCTCCACGCGTACTAGGGTTAGGAAGGGCTGTATTAGGGTTAGGAAGGTTCTTACCTTCCTCATGGCCCTTCATCCCAGTACGCGCGGAGCACATTGTAAATGGCGGTGCCCATCCACATGGGTGCCGCCATTTTGACGTCTTGGACGCTGTGCGTCCAGACGTGTCGCGGCGGAAGTGACACCGCGAGGGCGCGCTCCGCCCCTCGCGGCGCCACTTCCGAATTTCGAAAAGGAGGGCCATTTCAGCGCTCCTTTTTCGCTGCGCGGGGAAGCCTCGTGGTCTGGCTGCTGGGGCTTCCCTATGCAGCGAATGGTGGCAGCGGGAAAACGGCCCCTTGAGGGCCGTTTGTAACCTGCCTTAGTATTAATAGTTGCTTTGTCTATATATTATTCTCACTGCTGACTTTACACTTTCTGATCCAATTCAAGATTATATAGTTCTCATTGCATTTAAATTTGGTTGCTTAAGCTACTTTTGTGCTTTTCTTTTGAGTAAACTCAATTTCTCTCCAGTTTACATAATTGTATATATGATCTCATTTTCTATGATTAAACTATATCATCCTCCTATAGTTACATTCTTTCCTTACATTATACAGAAATTACGATCTTATTTCTCAATTATTATCTCTTTCCATCTTTTTTTCTAGATAGTTATAAAAGTCCCTTTCTCTCTTTGCTTTGTCTTCATATTTATCCTTGATCCAACTTGTCATGATGTCCATTTCTGCCATCTCATATGTCTTAAGCAGCCATTCATCTGTGTTTGGTGCTTTGCTTTCCAATGTTTGGCATAAATAATTCTAGCACATGTTAACAGGTAAAATAACATTTCCCCATATTTCTTCTTTATCCCTTGTTCTACAATTCCCAACAGAAAGGTTTCTGGGTAAAATGATATCTGTATATTCAATTCTACTGTTAATATATTAAAGATTTCTAACCAATACTTCTTTGCTATCTTACATGACCACCAGATATAGTAGTATGAACCTATGTTATCTGCACATTTCCAACAGTTCGGCTTGGGTTTTTTATACATTAAAGAAATCTTTTATGGCGACAAGTGCCACCTGTAAATCATTTGTATACATTTTCTTTTAGTTCTTGACAGACAGTGTATTTCATTTTCCTTTCCCATATCTCTTCCCACATATGATATTCTATATTATGTCCTACATTTTGTGTGCATTTTGTGGGCAATTAGACATATACTATGTCTAATTATTTCTTCTTCAGAGTCCCATTTCAACAGCATCTTATAACAACTAGCAATCATTTTTCCCTTCTTTTATTTAGTATTTCGTCCCATTCTAATTTCTGACTTTGTATTCCTTCCAATTTTTATCAATCCTGAATCTTCCTCTTAATGGCCTGTATAGATAACAATGATGGTCTACTCCAGATTCCCTCAATTCTTCTTGAGATTTCATCACTATTTCCCCTTGTACCGTTTTCAATATGTCGGAGTATCCATTTAATTAGCCATTTAATTTTTGAAATACCTTCTCTTCCAAACAACGCTTCATGAGGGGAAAACCATTGCAGAATTTTCATACAAAGTCTGGTTTTATATTTCCTCCATACATTTAATAAAGCCTTTCTCACTAAATGATTTTTACTTTCTTTATGGATTTTATCTTTACCATATACCAAATAGCTGTGCCACCCAAATCTCAATTGGTCTCCTTCTAAGCTTAACAGTTTCTCATATTCTAAAGGTAATCCATACAAGCAAAGTAATAAAGCTTTAAATTTGGCAATCCCATTTCCCCTCTTTTTTTAATCATCACATAAAATTTTTAATTTTATTCTAGCTCTTTTCTTCTTCCAAATAAAATTAGTGATTTCTTTTTGCCATATGTTTAGAGGTTTAATATTATGTATTATTGGCAATATATCAAACAAAAACAAAAATTTGGGAAGCACCTTCATTTGTATTACTGATATTTTGCCAAGTAATGAGAGTTGCATCTTATCCCATTATTCAAAAGTCTTTTTTTAATGTCTCGCCATACTTTCTCGTAATTGTTGTGGTACAAGTCTGAATTTTTATTTGCAAGATTATACCTAAATACTTGACTTTTTTTCTCCACATTATATCCACTCATTTCCTCTAAATTCTGTTCCTCTTTCCTAAGCATATTTTAGTTATTATTGTTGTTTTTTCTCTATTCACTTTAAGACCTGAAATATTTTCAAATTCTGTTAACACATCTGTTAATGGTTTCATACTCTGTTGTGGGTTCTCTAAGGTGTAAACAATGTCATCAGCAAATATTCTCATCTTAAATTAGAATTTTTTAAATTTTTTATCCCCTTAATGTTTTCTTTTTGTCTTATTCTGTTATTCAAAGTTTCTAGGGCTAGAATAAATAAAAAGGGGGACAGTGGGAAACCTTGGTGGGTTCCTTTGGTTATTTTAATTTCCTCTGTTTTTTCCGGGTTTACAATTAACTTGGCTTTTTGATCTCTATATATTGCTTTGATCCAGTTTAAGTATAGGGGTCCCACCTCTAACTTTTCCATTGTTGTAAATAGCATATCCCAACTTAAATTATTGAATGCCTTTTCCAGATCTACAAAGATAAGTACAAGTTTTTTTGTTGTGTTTTTCAAAGTATTCTATTATGTTCAAAATGTTTCTTGTATTATCTCTGAGTTGTCTCTTCGGTAGAAATCCTACTTGATCTTCGTATATCCATTCTTTAAGTATTTTTTAATTCTTTCTGCCAAAATCATAGTGAACAACTTATAGTCCATATTCAACAACGAGATATGTCTGTAGTTCTTTACATCTATGACATCTCTGTTTTCCTTTGGTATCAATGTTATGTTAGCATGTTTCCATGTCTTGGGAAAATGGTCTTCTCTGATTGCATTCATTGTCAGTTTAAGTGGTATAAGTAGTTCTTCAAATTTCTTATAGTAGTCTGCAGGGAATCCATCTGGACCTGGTGCTTTTTGGTTTTTAATTTTTTTATTACTTCTATTATTTCCGCTGTTGTAATTGGGCCATTGAGCACATTTCTTTGATGTTCTGAGAGGGGTTTTAGTTTAGCTTTCCCCCCATAAAACTCTGTTATTTTTTGTTTGGGAATATGAGTTCCTTTATACAATCTAGTATAGCATTCTTCGAAACATTTTTTTATTTTCTTTTGATCTGTTGTTACTGTTGTATCTTTTGTTTTAATTTTTATTATGACATTTCTTTCTTTCAACTTCCTTAGCTTGTAGGCCAACCACCTTCCTGGTTTATTTGCCTGTTCAAAACAGTTTTATTTTAAATATTTCAGTTTATTTTGTAATTCTGCAGCTTCTTCTATTTCTACTTGTTTTTTAAGTGTTTTTATTTCTTTTAGTATTGTAACATCCATTATATTATCTTGGAATTCTTTTTCTTTTTCCTGAAGTTTTTAATAGATGGAATTTAGCCTTTCTCTTTTTTGCCTTTGTATGATATGGCTCTGTTGGATGAAGTATCCTCCTATTATGGCTTTTGAAGCTTCCCAGACAGTTATCTATATTTTCTTTCATGTTCTCTTCAGAATACCACATCAAAGTCTCTTTCCCTTTCTTGACTATTTCTTCTTTCTGTAACAAAAATTTGTTTAATCTCCATGAAAATTCTCCCTGTCTTGCCTTTTTTGTTATTACAATTGGATTGTGGTCCGATATTGTCCTTGGTTCACAGTCCATTCTTAATATGTCTTTGTGTAGTCATTTGGTTGCAAAGACGTGATGACCATGTCTGAATGTTGTTGTTAACTGCCCTTGAATCAACCCCCAACTCAGGGCAACACTGTGGATGAGACATCTCCAAGACCCCCTATATTGCACTGCTCTGCTTAGTGCCTGCAAATCCATGCCCGTGATTGCTCTGATTGAGTCTATCCATCTGGTGTGCAGTCTTCCTCTCTTTCTACTTCCCTCTACCTTTCCTAGCATCATTATCTTTTCTAATGAGTGATATGGCCAAAGTACAAGAGCTTCAATTTGATCATCTTGACTTCCAAGGAGATTTCAGGCTTTTAAGGACCATTTGTTTGTCCTTTTGGCTCGCCATAGTATCCTCTGCACTCTTCTCCAGCAGTGCATCTCAAATGGGTTGATACCGTTCCTATCCACTTTCTTCACTGGCCAACTTTCACATCCATGTGATGGTGATGGGGAATATGATGGTTTGGTGCTCAGTTATATATCTTTACTCTTTAGGACCTTATCTAGTTCTTTCATAGCTGCCCTTTCCAATTCTAATTTTCTTCTGATTTCTTGACTGTCATCTCCATTCTGATTGATGTTTGATCCTAGGTACAGGACTTCTATTACTATTTCAATTTTCTCATTGTCTAGGTAGAATGTATGTATTTCTTCCATGGTCATTTTGTGTTCTTTATGTTGAGCATGTAACAGTGAACAGTGACCAAATTATCAATGGGGAATTTAATTAGCTCAAGGTCACGAGAGGAGGCCTGTTACCACACCTCAGATGGGATCGCCCCTTCGATCTGTATACCAGGAACTAGAAATCCAGAAATGAGGCAGAGGCTCTAAGTACAATCATGTCTCTTTTATTGGAAAGAAGGATTCAAACATACAGGCACATACGCTCACACATTCATACAAGACTCAGGAAATAACGTGGTAAATGTGGAATAGATATTAGGCTTGTCTAACGGAAATGCTCACCTTATGTAGAAGTTCTGTCTTCCAATTTGTGTGTGTGGGTCTGCAATTCTGGTTAAGCAGGCCAGTCAGAGAGAGCGACTGACTTTAAAAACTGACTTAGCTCTTGGCTACCAGCAATGAATGACTGGCTGCAGTAGATGGCTGACCGCAGCTGAGAGTGACTGGTAGCAGCCCAGAGTGGCTGGTAGCAGCAGCTCGTGGCTGGCCGCAGCACCTCTCTAAATTTAGGAGACCTTTTTAAGGGTTTAACAGGGTCTCTAGACAAAGGGTAATCAAAGGAAACTGTTTGAAGTGTATTTCACATCCTAACCAAATGTTTTGATCTAACCCAAATGTTTCTGCCAGAGTAGGGACCTGAATGGCTACAAATGCCATTCCTTTGATTCAAATGGTTCCCCCTCAATCACAAAGAGAGACACTTCCTTAAGACATTTGATAGCATCTTTCCTGATAGCACTTAGCAGCTCCTTGCATAATCTCATCCAAGCTGGGAAAGGAAATTCGTTTACATATCAAAAACTCATGGCTTCCCTTGTTTCACTGGGAGATCACATGCTAGGGCCATTTGGCTACTCAGGTCAAGATGCACTTTTGATATCAAATTGCAGGTCAGAGATTATCATTTAGATATATTAAAAAGGTGTAGATCAATGCTTATCATTTCGTAGATCGATGCCTATCAAGCATTAAGTCTGCCTTTGCACTTTCATCTTTGACCTTCTTTAGTACAGTGGTACCCCGGGATACGAATGCGCCGCCTTACGAAATTTCCGGGTTACGAAAAAAATCCATTGAAAAAAACTGTTCCGGGTTACAAAGGTTATTTCGGGTTACGAAAAAATTTTTTGTGCTTTTCGGCGCTTTTTCGCACGAAATCGCGGCTTTTCCCCATTAGCGCCTATGGCTTTTTTGGCTTACGAAGCATTTCGGGTTACGAACGCGGCGGCGGAACGAATTAAATTCGTAACCCGGGGTACCACTGTAATTGTTCCAAGTCTGTGATGTTTTTCACTAGTAGTAGGTGTTGTCTACATATTTTACTGTTGATGTACCTTCCACCATCTTCACGCCTCCTTTTTTGAGTCTAAACCTATTATTTTTATATTTTCTGCACACAAGTTAAATAAGTAGGGTGACAATATGCAACCTTGCCAATTGGAAATCATTCTGTTCCACCATATTCTGTTCTAACAGTAGCCTTTTGTCCTGAGTACTGTCAGAACTAGTTGAACTCTTCCTTCAGACACAGTAAATAAGGCTTCTGTAGATGAACAGTAAGCTGTTTACTTCTGCAGTCATTAAAGGAATAGAAGTGTCTAGTAAGGCATCTTTGGACAGAACTAATGAACAAGGATACATACATCAAATAAAAGCATTTGAAGGCCTTAGTTTCATCTCCCCAAATTGGCGGGCTTATACATTTCACAGTTCTCAAAACAATTAGTTTTCCTTCAGTTATTTTGCCTTTTTACCCAGAGAGTTTCATTTAATGCAGGCCTTCAAAAGCCTATAGCAACCACAAAGGAAAAACACTCCCACATATTCTTTTATCAGGTATTCAGCAATCCTAATTAATACCTCTCTCTGAGGCTGTCTCAGACTAGGCAATTAACATATTTAAAACATAGAGCATCAAATATTCTGCTGTCTATATCACTATTAATCTAACCAATATCCTAGGTTACTTTTTTGTTAAACCCAGATAACTAATTCTACATTTTCCCCAAACTGTCACAACCAAGTTCTACATGCCATACCAACTAGTAGGAATAAAGCATCACATTGTCATAAATCTATAGCTATGTTGTTGTTGTTAACTGCTCTCGAATCAATCTCGACTCATGGCGACCCTATTGATGAGACACCTCCAAGGCCTTCACTGCTCTGCTTAATTGCTGCAACCCCATACCCATGACCACCTTAATAGAGTCCATCCATCTAGCATGTGGCCTTTCTTTCTTCCTATTTCCCTTCACCTTTCCCAGTATTATTGTCTTTTCTAATGAGTCCTTCCTTCTCAGGATGTCTCCAAAGTATGGCAGCCTCAATTTGGTCATCTTGCCTTCCAGGGAGGTTTCCAGCTTGATCTGCTCTATGATCCATTTGTTTGTCCTTTTGGCTGTATAAAGCTCTGCATAACATAATATATCATAACATTATATATACATATACATATATATATATATGAGAATATGATCATTCCAGGCATACACAAGTCAGCAAACCTAGTTTGTATCAAATGCATATCATTTAGCACACATATCATGTCATGTCACATACATCTCAGTTAACACATCAGAGATAAACCCTCCATTCTTTGTAATCCCCCAGCATGTTTGTATACAGCAAATGTCCAAGCCATACCACATGATACAAAACAGGACTGCCCCAGCACTTCATCCACCATCTTGAGGGAGAGAGAGGCAGGCTAGCTCCACCAGACCTGCCTGGAAGAAGAAGAGCCCTCCCTCCAGTCCATCTGCCTTGGTCCACTGCCTTGCCTCAGAGGGAGAGAAGAATGCTGGGCCTCATCCCCTTCCCCCCCACCATTCCCTTCTCCTTTTCCGACGTGTCTTTTAGATTGTAAGCCTGAGGGCAGGGAACCGTCTATTATCCCCTCTGTTGTAAACTGCTTGGATGCCCAGTGATTGAGTGGCATATAAATAATAATAATAATAATAATAATAATAATAATGTTTTATTAAAATAATAAATTTAATTTATTATTTTATTAAAATAAATCCTATTATTATTATTATTATTATTATTATTATTATTAAAAGCCGTGCAACTCAAGATGTCAAGGTTTTTATATAGTTTTAAATACATTTTTAATTATTTCATGTGTAATATTTTAAACTTTTTAAGATGTTTGTTTTTTAAAGTTTATACTTTTCAATGCTTTTGTGTTGTTTCTAATTTGTAACACTTTAAATTGTTGGTGCCGCCTTGAGTCCCGATGTCAGGAGAAAGGCAGGGTTTTAATAAATAAAGTAATACCAATAATAATAATATTAGCTACAATTTGCTCTTCTTTGGAGCAGAGCAGTGGATTAGTGGATACTTAACCACTTGGTTTGAGGCCTTAAAATTTTTTGCATGGTTCCTCATGGGATAATTACAAGATATCCCTGAAAGCAGTGTCTGGAGTGGGTTCCAAAACACATGTGGATTAAGGGGAAATCTGTGCCATTTGGTTATTGGCATTTAAAAAGTTAGCACTTCTTAGTTAAAGCAGCAGTATTGCTTCTGGTATTATCAGTCTTCCATTTGTACTCCGCTTGGGCAACTGACCAATGATAACTTCTGCTTCTTCCACATTCCTTGCAAACTCTGTGCTGAAACCAGGAGCCCTAACTGTCCCTTTAAGAGATTTTGGACTTCAACTCCCAGAATCCCACGCTATTCGCCAACACAGCTGAGGCTTCTGGGAGTTGGAGTCCAAACGCTCTTAAGGGGCACACTTCGGGAGCCACTGGTCTAAAGAGGAAAAAAAGGCTGAAGCCCCAATTGTGGCTTCAAGATGGAGCCAGCCCAGCCAACCATGTAACGATACGGGGGGAAAAAAACAAAAGTCACCCAACTGCGCATGCGCACTAATCATCGCGGCAAGTGAACGCCGCGCCCACCGAAGGCGCTTCTTCCGCTTCCGGTCCCCGAGTGCGCATGCGCTGCCACCTTTTTTTTTCCCCTCCGGAAACTGCGCCTGCGCGGGTTCCAGAGCGCTTCCCTTTTGCCGCGTTCCGTCCTCTGCGCCGTTTCTCTCCGCTCTTGCCGCCGAGGCTTTCTCTGCCGCCAAGATGCCGCGGATCATGATCAAGGGGGGCGTGTGGCGGAACACCGAGGTAGGCCCTGGGCTCCCCCCGGTGGCCCTTCCCGACGGAGGCCGCCTCCTCCTCGCCCTGGGCCCGGAAGGAGCAGGCAGCTCTGGGCGATGCTTCCCCATAAACCCTACAGACTAACGGAGCCCCCTCCCCGCAAAGGCCTTTTCCTCAGCGGGGCTGAAATGGCTAGCCCCCGCCGCCCCCTCGCCCTTCCTCTGCCCGCTTTCCTGGTCCCATCCCTACTCTTCGTTCCCCGACCCCTCGGTCAGGTCCCCAAACTGCACCCTTTATTAAGACATTTTGGACTCCAGCTCCCAGAATCCTCAGCCATGTTGGCCAATAGCTTGGGATTCTGGGAGCTGTAGTCCGAAATCCCTTAAAGGGCACAGTTGGGGGACCACTCCTTCTCTATATGTACCCATACCCACACTCATTTATCTATCCATATCTCCATATCTATAATCCATATATTTGTACATAGACATACCTATATATGCCCTTTAAGAGCTTTTAGACTCCAGCTCCCAGAAGCCTCAGCCATCTTGGCCAATAGCCTGGGATTCTGGGAGCTGTAATCCAACATTTTGTTAAGGGCACAGTTGAGAGACCACTCTTTTTCTATATATACCCATACCCATCTATCTATAATATCTGTATGCATATATATATATATATATATATACACACACACACCTCTATATCACAGAATCATAGAGTTGGAAGAGACCCCAAGGGCCCTCCAGTCCAACCCCTTTATTCTGCCATGCAGGAACTCTCAATGAAAGCATCCCCAACAGATGGCCATCCAGCCTCTGCTTAAAGACCTCCAAAGAAGGAGACTCCACCACTCTCTGAGGGACTGTGTTTAAGATATTTTAGACTCCCATCTTCCAGAAGCCTCAGCCATCTTGGCCAATAGCCTGGGATTTTGGGAGCTGTAGTCCAAAATCCCTTAAAGAAGAGCACAGTTTGGGGCCCACTGATTGAATACCAGGCCAGAGGGCTCTACCTTTTCTCTCTTTGGGACTGTTAGCTGCTCTCCAGTCAGCTCTGGCTCTTGGTTGCCCCCTGCTTCGCTCCTTCTAGTCTTGTAGATTCAGGCCTGTGATCTCCCTAATGGAGTCTCTCCATCTGGCGCGTGGTCTTCTTCTCTTTCTGTATCCCTCCCACCTGTCCCAGCATCATTGTCTTTTCTCATGAGCCATGCCTTTTCCTTGTGGCCAAAGTACAACAGCCTCGGTTTAATCATCTTTGCTTCAGGAGTGAGTTCAGGCTTGATTTGTTCAGCAACCCATTTGTTTGTCTTTTTGATTGTTCGCAGCACTTTTCTCCAGTACTACTTCTCAAATGAGCTGATGACTCTTCTGACCCACTTTTTGCACTGGCCACCTTTGTTTTTATTTTCCCCCAGTTAAATTCTTTTATTTATTTTAAAAAAAGCATTTTTCCTCACACATGACATACATAACTTACATAAAACCAAAGAACGTCATCCCTAAAAAACCCTTTCAAGTAACTTCATTCTATTGTCTATATTTTTATTTTTATCATTTTTAATTCATTTATCCATCGTACTCTTCTTATTCATTTCTCTTCTGTTTCTTATTTTATGATTTACATACAGTGGCCCCTAGTTATCCGCTGAGGTATGGTTCCAGGACTTCCCAAGGACACCAAAATCTGTGGACACTCAAGTCCCATTAAATACAGTGGCATAGCAAAATGGTGTCCTTGATATAAAATGGAAAATCAAGGGCCTGTTACAGACTGCCAAAATAAAGCTGCTTTGGGTCTCTTTGGAGGTATGCTATTTAAATGATGCATGCATCCGAAGAATCCAGAAGCTGCACCAAAGCTGCACTCCAGTGCTTAGGAATGGAGTGTGGCTTTGGCACGACCTCCAGACTCTTAGGACCCATGCATCATTTAAACAACATACCTCCAAAGAGACCCAAAGCAGCTTTATTTTGGCAGTCTGTAACAGGCCAAGGTTTGCTTTTTGGAACTTATACTTTTTTGTTGATGAGTAAAATAGCTTTCTTTTCCTAATAACGTCAAAATGTTGAGTTATCACAGTATTTGGTTGCTTAGTATTTGCTTGACCAGCTGTAGGTAAACTCCTTCCAAAGCCAAAGACTACACATAGAATATACAGAAAGTTTGCTGAATGTAATTTATTGCCTCTTCACTCCCACAAAGAGCAAAAAATAACAATTTTCAGTTGCTAAAATGCATCTAGGCATTTGGTATTAAGCGAAAAATCCAGTGTTGATATTGGGGGAAAAAATCCAGCGATGTTGTGCTGGAAAAAGGTGTGAAGTGCCTTGATTTACACAGTATTGTGATGGAGTTTTGTTACACAGCCTAATGGAGGCTTGCCCACTGTTATTCACCATGTAATAATAGCGTAGTGTAAGGCTGAATATGTTTGTGTTGTCGTATTTTTCTTGTTATCTGTGAAAATACTGTAAGGAATACAAATAAATATTTATTTATTTTTTTAGGATGAAATCCTTAAAGCAGCTGTAATGAAATATGGCAAAAACCAATGGTCTCGTATTGCCTCTTTGCTGCACAGAAAATCAGCCAAACAGTGCAAAGCCAGATGGTATGTAATAGGATGTAATACCTTGTGTGTGGAGTGATTAGAGATGCTTTTCCTTTTTTATCAAACCATTTCTCTGTTCTCTCTTACCACACCAAGGACCTTGAGGTGAAGTACAGTATTTAAAATATTGAATACAGTCAGTCGGTCAACTTTTATTAGGCATAGAAAAACGACATGCATTTACTATAAAACCTTAGGATCGTTGTTAAAATTTAAGCCATAATTTTGTTGCCTCCACCAGAAAATTGGCCATTTAAACTCCTTAAAATTGTTCAAAAGCCACAGACAAAACAGCCTTTGTAGGCATCCCTGATTTTAAGGATTGAAGGCCATATAAAGTAGTTTTTAATAGTTGTCAGAAGTTCTAAAAGGTTGGAGACCTTGGGAGGAAATTCTGTAATTGGAGTACAGTGGGCCCTCAGTATCCGTGGAGGATCTGTTCTAGACCCCCACCCCGCGGATACCAAAATCCATGGATGCTCAGGTCTCATTGTCCTTAATGGTGGCGTGGCCATGTGGTTGCACCACCATTAGGAAGAATGGGACTGGAATCCTCCCCCCCCTTCCTTATCTCCTTCCTTACCTCCTTTCTTCCTCTCTCTGTCTCCAAGTCTTCTGCCCCAGCTTGGCTTTGGGGGCGGAGTCTTGCGCCCAGTCAGCTGGGGCAGGGCTTGAGTCTCAGAGCCCCTGTGCCGAGCACCTGGAATGGAGCCTCTGGGCTCCGAGGCCCAAGTTCCAGCCCTGGCGCTAGCTCCTTGTGGCCAATGGGGCTTCGGAGACAGTGCTAGGTTTTGAAGCCCCTTTGACTGGAGGGAGCCAGGGCCGGGTCTTGGAGCCCAGGGGCTCTGATACTTGACCCCCAGCCCCAGCTGACTGGGTGCCAGACTACGCCTCCAAAGGCAAGCCGGGGCAGAAGCATCACCATTGGGGACAATGTGGGCTTGCCATCCACAGATGCACAAGTCATATCTGACATCCCAAGTCATATCTAAAGAGACTGCTGGCAAAAGCCTAACTGCCATGTTTTGTTTTAGCTCTGACTTCTGGGCACTTTTCAAGAACATTAGAGTATCCTCTAAGGCATTAAGTACTGTGGCCACATCTGCTTCCCCTTGGAAAAGGTTCAGCTGGTAAACAAACTGATACTGAACTGAGCAAAGGCCACAGCAGTTATGTGGCGTTCTGTGCGCAGCACTGGGTGCAAGCGCACACCCAAGCTACAAACCTGATATTTCAGATGGAGTACAACCCCATCCAGAACAGATTCTAATCCCAACTTTAGGTTAATTTTCTAGTGGCCAACCAAAATTCCATCTTGTCTAGATAGAACCTCAAATTATTCAGCCACATCCAATCCTTCACTGCTTCCAGATTGTGATTTAAGACTTCCACAGCCTTCTTGGTATCAGTTGTAAAAGAGAAAAAAAACAAACAAACTGGATATCATTGCCAAACTGTTAACTTCCTCCCCACAGATCTGGATGACCTCTGTAGCACCTTCATGTAGATGTTAAGAAGCATAGGGGCTTTTTAAAGTTCACCTAAAAAAAGCAAGGTTCCAGTTGTCTATGGCTAGCCTATACTAGTTTGGGGGGAAAGCAGTACATGTAAACATCATTTCTACTCTGATTCGTATTGGTGGAGAAGGGCAGTTTTGATACTGGAACTTAGGGACGTTGTTCTAATGCTAGAACAGTGTGATTCAGCAGATGTCATGCAGTCTTCGCCAAATATTGGTATCCTAAGACAAAGTTGTTTTTCCCTTTTCTTTTCACATCTACTGAAAATGTAAATATTTGCAAATGTATGAGTGAGTGTGCCATAGTCATATTGTATTTTTATATTGTTATAAGATATGTTGTTTTGAACTCTGCTTAATTGACAGGAGTCAATTGATTGTTTATGGACTCCTGAATTAATTATTTCCTTTTCACCATTTTGATAAGGTATGAATGGCTAGACCCAAGTATCAAGAAGACAGAATGGTCACGAGAAGAAGAAGAGAAGTTGTTGCATTTGGCCAAACTTATGCCAACGCAGTGGAGGACTATTGCACCAATTATTGGGAGAACAGCTGCACAATGCTTGGAACACTATGAATTTCTGTTGTAAGTAATTCCCTTCTATAAGGGAAACACTGCTTGTTTGATGTTGTTAGGCTCTCTAGAGCAGTGGTTCCCAACCTGGGGGTCGAATTACAGTTTCACAGGGGTCTCCAGGGACCCCCCCTCAGAGCACCACTTTTCAAACAAAGGGCCTCCAAGCTAAGCTCATTAAAGCAGCAGCCATCTCCAGGCCCCTCATTTGCTTAGCAACTGCCCACAGCCTCCCGTTTCTTTCCTCTCTCAGGAACAATGGGCTATGCAAAAAGGAAGAGAGACAGCACAGCCAATGAGTTCCAGTTTGACTTTGAACCACTACCCCTCTGCCCCTCTATGATGGGGCTTTCTGGACAGGTTTCTTTAGAGGGGGCTGGCCATTGTCACCCTCTGAGGCTGAGAGAGTGTGGCTTCATGCCCAAGGCTCAAGGCAAACCTGTCCTGGGACTTTCTGGACAGGTTTCTTCAGAGGGAGCTGGCCATTGCCATCCTCTGAGGCTGTTTTTGTGATTAATCACTATGCTTTAGTTACATTCAATTTGTAACAATGAAAATACGATTCATAACAGTAGCAAAATTAAAGTTATGAAGTAGCAAAAAAATATTTTTATGGTTGGGGATCACCACAACATCAGGATCTGTATTAAAGGGTCGCGGCATTAGAAAGGTTGGGAACCACTGCTCTAGATGCCTTCATGTAGCAGAAGTGAATTCAGAAGAAAGCTTTTAAATATTTGATGTTGGAGAAATGATAACCCTACTCAGCAGATGCTGCTAAGTGATGGGAGAACTGTATGAGAGCTACTGCTTTCTCTGGTGCCTTTTTGTCAGAATTACAAGGGACGTGTCAAGTTTTCCTAGAGTATATTTGATTCATATCTTAGTATTGCTGTTTTTATATCATCTTTGCAGGGATAAGGCTGCTCAGAGAGATAATGAGGAAGAAACTGCAGATGATCCCCGAAAACTTAAACCTGGGGAAATTGACCCAAACCCAGAAACCAAACCAGCTAGGCCAGATCCCATTGATATGGATGAAGGTATGCTTGAAACACTTTCTGTGAAATTGCTTCTTTTTGTTGCTACATCATCCCTTGACATATTAATCATAGCAACATGTGTCCTATATTTTATTTAATCTTATTTAATTTTATTTTCATGTGGCATATTTTCTTAACTTAAATTAGAGATGAGCAACTGTTTTGCTTTAGATGATTTTGGTATTCAGTTCCACTAGCCCTAGCAAGCATACATAGTGGTGAGGGATTATGGGAGACATCTGGAGGGCCACAGCTGTCTGAAATTTAAATGCATGGTATTGTTCTCCATTGGTATTGAGTATTTTTATACTATCCTATCTCTCTGTATTACAGTGATTTGCTTAAGTATTCATTTCCTTTTACTTTTATATGTTCTGCTGATAAAAATTTGTCCCAGAATACTTGTAGTAATTGCTACCTAAGGTTCTTCTACCAAATGTTGACTCAGAAGTGAATATTTATACAACCAACAAGTTATTTACTTAACATTTGTGTCACTTTGTACCTTCATAGTGTTGAGTATCTTGTGTACATCAAGTGAAAACAATGCCAGTTAAATCCATTTGATGCACAGGATGTAACAAAATGAAGTGTGGAAAAATCAAGGGGGAAGGGGTGAAAGCATTATGTACATTGTATATGCAAGTCATTGTATGGCACAAACATTCTCCCTTCAACAGTTTGGCTTTCTGTTTGTTGCTGAAAGTGTTGAGGATAACAACATTAGACAAAGATAATTTCAGTATAATAATAGTATTTGCAAATGTTTCCAGTTTTGCAGAAACCATCTTTCCCGGTTAAGTGTGTAAAGGATCATAGTCTAATGTTACAAGGACAAAAAAAGGTTAATACAAGGCTTCTCTCTTGAAATACTGATGCCATGCTATTGTATTATGGAAAGAGAGGGAGGGAGGGAGGGAGCGCATTGTCCAAAAGCAGTCCAGAAAACTTTCCAGCCCAGAAAACTCCCAAGGAGGCTGCTTGTGATCATCCTACAGCACTTCTGCATGGTCCAAACTAGGTGGGGGGAGTTTCCTGGGTTGCTTTTTGATTATCTGCTCCTTTGCCTGTTCCATTGACAGCCTGATCTTGGGTGACAGCTATAGATGATTTTCCAGGGAGCCCATGCTGCTGCATGAGGGGGAGTGAGGGAGCACATTATTCCAAAGAAACCCAGCAAACTCCTACCTGGTGGTTCTCTATAAATCAGGCCGGGCTGTCTCTCTCCATCTGTCCCAAGGGCAAGATATATTGTTCAACTTTGCATTCAGTAGTATTGTACCATTAAACATCTTGATATTGCTCTGTCTCTTTGCCACAGAAACTGAACCAAACAGTAGCTGAACCTATGGCTGACAAGAAGTCCCTAACTACTGCAGCCTCACATTCACCTGTCTGGTCTTTTGTATCTCTCCTGGCCGTATTTGTCATGACTTTGGACATTTTTGTGTGGCTTGTCCGTGCCCCCCTATAACAGGCTCATAATGTGCAACAGAGGCAGTTGGGCTCTGGGAGGGCTCATGAGGCTTGCAGAGAGATTTGGAACTTGAAATGAAAACTATGAATCCCTGTTAAAGATGGTATAGGGCAGCGCCCGACATGGCACCAAATTATCCATGAATAATCTAATCTGTGAAAGCCAAATGCATGAATATTGAGGAATGCTTGTAAAAGAAAATCCTGATAAATGTTCAGAGGAGTCATAAGTAATAAATAAATAAAATAATAATAAGTAACCTGGATTCTGTAGTAGTTTACAGATTTTTCCCATATGATGCCAGCTGTAAATGAGAAAGTGTTCATTTTGTACATATTGCTTTTCCAGATGAACTTGAGATGCTCTCTGAAGCTAGAGCCCGTTTGGCTAACACTCAGGGAAAGAAAGCCAAAAGGAAAGCAAGAGAGAAACAGCTGGAAGAAGCAAGGTCAGTATTGCTTGTTTTAGGGGTTTCTGGACTCAGTTACAGTGGTTTCTAATCAGAATTAGGTTGAGACAATATGCTTTTCATCTTTTCAAATGTCCTGTAGCTGATTTGTGGTTTCCTAATCATATGTGATTAATGGCAGTAGGGTGATAATTCATTCTTTGCAACCCCTGATTTTTGGGGCAATGGCATCTTAAAACTGGCAGCCCTCCTGTAGGCTTCTGAGCTAACAGACATCCTGTTGATATTTTGACAGGTTGATGTAAAAATACTGTGGGAAGAATAGGAAGAAATCATGAATATCAGTGCAACTGTGCCATATTCATATTTTCCTCCTGTTCTTCTCCGTTTTGTCGGTGATGAGTTTGGTTCATCATTTCCATGTATTAGAATAATAGGATCATAGAGGTGGAAGGGCTATCCAGTCCAACCCACTGCCATACAGGAATACACAATCAAAGCACCCTTGACAGATGTCCATCCAGCCTCTATTTAAAAACCTCCGAAGAAAGAGACTCTACCACTCTTTGAGACAGCATGTTCCACTCTTGAATAGCTGAAAGTCAGCGCATGGTGAGGCTAGCATTTTTAGTGGATGCAATGTTGAATTTGATGTGCAATTCCCAATTTCAAATTGTTTTCAGCAGTGAGGTTCATGGAAGTGGCCTGGAGCTTGTCAGTGCTTTTCTGTTTAGCATTCCACATTTATTATAAAACCATGTACAGTAGTATTTTGGAAGAGTGGCTGTTACTTTTTATGTGCCTTCCAGTTGCTTCCTAAGGCAAATCTATAATGAATAAATGGAAAATAGTTCTACAGCCAATGAGAATAGGTCCATTGAATGACTGTACATTCTAAGTCGACCTGTGTGTAGAATTCAGAGATATAGCCATATTAGTATGTAAAGTATTTTGTAGCACTTTTTGTGCAACTAATTGTGCAAAAGAATTTGCAGCAAAAGTTTTCATACTTGTGGTTTACTACTTGATATAACACATTAAATGGACATATATTAGGAATGAGAATACACAAAAATGTGTTGCAGAACATTTCAGTCTTCAGTGCAGGTGACCTTGAACAAAAGAACTGCAAAGGAAGATTGCAGTGAGAAATAGCTGGATTCAAATATCCACAAACTAACCCATCCACAGTGGGTTGAACTAAGACAGTGGCTTCTTGGCACACTATACATATTATAACACTGGTTAACGTGCCAGCCTCACAAGGATGCTCTTAGCTAGTTTATCATATTTCCTTTCTGTTTCCAGATTCCACATACCACATTAATGGAGCTCTGGTGGCTAAATGCCTGTACTACTCACTCACAAACCGCAAAGTTGTGAGTTCAATACCAGCCAAGGGCTGAAGCTCGACTCAGGCTTGCATCCTTCCGAGGTTGCTAAAATGGTTACCCAGCTTGTTGGGGGCAATTAGATTACACTTTGTAAACTGCTCAGGGAGTGCTTAAGTGCACTGATAAGTGGTATAGAAATTTACGTGCTATTGCACATTCCAGAATTCCCTCCACCATTCATGTGGTCATCCACCCACCCTGGCTTCAAACAACATCATTCCTCCTGCCTTTGTTCCTCAGTGACCATAGTTAAAACTGAACTTGTCACTTCATCCTCATACCTACAGGTTTTGCATGCTAAGGCTATTCATATAGTCTGATTATACAACTCCATGCATCTGAGGAAGTAGACCAAGTCTACTAAAACTTATGATACAACTTCTTTCACACAGTCTTAAAGGTGCTACAAAATTTCTTTGCATAAATCAACATATATAGAAGTTCCATTGATTCAGTGAGTCTGCTTTGGTTAGAGAAATGGGTGGTTTGTCCTTTCTTGCAGTTCGTAGCATTTTAAAATTTGGTTTAAATTATTCCACTTTGTTAGGCGGCTTGCTGCACTTCAGAAGAGAAGGGAACTTCGAGCTGCAGGGATAGAGATCCAGAAAAAAAGGAAAAAAAAACGAGGAGTGGATTACAATGCTGAAATACCATTTGAGAAGAAGCCTGCCCCTGGCTTTTACGACACATCAGAAGAAAACTACCAGGCATTAGATGCAGATTTTAAAAAGCTACGGCAGCAAGACTTAGATGGGGAACTGAGATCGTAAGTTGATTATTGAGTCAAGGTTGCGCTCAAAAGAGCAAAAAGATGCAAAATAATACTTGTAATATAAATATTTATGTAAAACATTAATGTTGTTGCTAACCTTTATGTCTTACAGAATTTAAATTTTATATTCATAACTTTTATTAAAACAAAAAAAAACCACATTTCTAACTATCAATGAAAAGAAAATACAGTGCACCCGCATTATACACAGCTTTGAGCATATGTGTTGAAGCCACGCGGGAGCGTGCGGGGCAGCATATCCCATTCAAATGAATGGGTCGCGTGCCCATGGCATGCGCTGCTGTGCTGCCACGCACACAAGCCCCATTCAAGTGAATGGGGGCTCAAACATATGCGGAATTCGCCTTATGTGGGGGGTGGTGGTGGTGGTGGTCTGGAACGGATCCCCCGCGTAAGGCAAGAGTCCACTGTAATCAAAATTTGTTTAGTTATCTGTTGAATATTCAGAACACAATGTTGGGTCTGATAATGGTAAAAGCTTTGGTGATTCAAATGAATGTGACAATTAATTTTTACCTTTCCCTTTTTATCTTCAACGGACTCCACACATAACTGTTCCGAGGAGGAGGAGGAGGAGGAGGAGTAATAATAATAATAATAATAATAATAATAATTTATATTCCGCTTTTTCTCAAGGAATCAAAGTAGCTTTGAGTATCCCATCCCTTTTGAACAGGGAGGTGGAGCTTGGTCTTCTGACAAATTGCAATTTGTCAGCAGATGAACATGATTAGATACAACCTTTAATTATAAATTCCTTGCTACTTTTGGCTGCAGTGTTATTCCAACATGGAGAATAAGCAGTGACAATTTGAATATTTTCAATTTTGACAATTTTGAATTTTTCCCCTTGAAAATTTAAACTTTCTTCTATCATATAAATCATATTATATGGCAGTTAAAAGTAATGGTTTTAGTTCTGCCTTGAAGCACTTAACATACTTAAGCAATTCCATTCCTTTCTAAATTTATTATTGTTTTTTAAATTTAGTTACTGGTATGTATTTAAGAGGGCTTTTAATTTTTTTCAGGGAAAAAGAAGGTAGAGAGCGAAAGAAAGACAAGCAACAATTGAAACGGAAAAAAGAATCTGATTTACCATCAGCGATTCTTCAGACTAGTGGTGTATCAGAATTCACTAAAAAAAGAAGTAAATTGGTACTTCCAGCTCCTCAGGTAAATTTGTTGTTCTTATCATCGGAGGGGCCACATTTGCTATGAATCAATCTTCTTTTCTACTTAAGCTGTAGATGTTTATATTTTGTGTGTTTTAAAATCTATGTTAAATTGTGTGTGAGAGAATCATGTTCTTTGCCTGTATATATCTTTGATAAATATTGGCCAAGGGTGCCTAAATTTTAGCCCTGTTTCCACATTTCAGAATTTCAGGAGACACGATCATTTTGTATTCGTACTGGAAGCTCTGTCTTCTTTAGCTCTGTAATATTGTACCAAATATCAGGATTCTAGGAAAGGACTTGAGTATAAAATAAGCAGTAGACATACCAGTTACTCCATTTAAATTGAAAGATAACCTGGTATTTTTACCCACATCAACTCCAAAGCATCTAATAGGATTGTTGGCCGAGAATGGCTGGAGTTCAACATGCCTGGGAACTGTGAAGTTGAGAGGTGTTGTCCCAAAGCATGGGATCTTATCTTACAACTTCTTCAGTTAGCTTTATAACTCATCTACAGCTTGCTTTCCCATCACCCCCACCCCCACTATGAGGAGCGACTTAGCGAGCTGGGGATGCTTAGCCTGGAGAAGAGAAGGTTAAGAGGTGATATGATAGCCCTGTTTAAATATTTGAAGGGATGGCATATTGAGGAGGGAGCAAGCTTGTTTTCTGCTGCTCCAGAGAATAGGGCTGGAACAATGGATGCAAGCTATAGGAAAAGAGAATCCAACTCAACATTAGGAGGAACTTCCTGACAGTAAGGGCTGTTCAACAATGGAACGCACTCCCTCGGAGGGTGATAGAGTCTCCTTCCTTGGAGGTCTATAAACACAGGCTGGATGGCCATCTGTCAGAGATGCTTTGATTGAGAGTTCCTGCATGGGAGTGGTTGGACTGGATAGCCCTTGTGGCCTCTTCCAGCTCTGTGATTCTAAGGAATTATTTATTTCAAGTTAGGGGCACTGATCTACTGCAGGAACAACGTTATCAAAATCTCTGAAAAAATGTAGCTATATAATGGGAAGGGTGGAACAGAGAGAGGATGAAGCCAAGTGAAAGAAATGTTTTGGAGGAAAATTTTCACTTCAAAAGCCTAGCATTGTGTGAATAATACACTGAAGAACTGGGAACTTAGAATGTTACATGAAATCCCTGGATAAATTAATGAGTTAATTGGCATATTGATTTTAAGCTCTATTGTAGTTTGTATTGTTTCACTATTACTGTATTTTCTGATGTCAGGTTTGGGCTTTTACTATGTTTTTGCCAATGCACTGGGATTTTTTGTGTGTGTGTGTGTGTGTGCAGTGCAATTACTAGATTTATCCTTTGTAAGATTTCAGACACAGAACTTGAAGAAGTGGTAAAAGTTGGCCAAGCAAGTGAGATTGCACGTCAAACAGCTGAGGAGTCTGGGATTACAAATTCTGCTTCCAGCACACTCTTGTCAGAATACAATGTTACCAACAACAGCATTGCCCTTCGAACACCCAAAACTCCAGCAGCGCAAGACAGGATCCTACAGGTATAGCCTAAATCTAATATAAGTTTGATTTAAAAATTCTCCTGGAATTATTGTATTGTATTCCATTGTGACATTTTATGAAGTAATTAGCTACTAAGATCTAGGATGACAATGTCCTGCTTCCTGGCATGTTATATGACTTGATGTTGTATGGCCTTCTCTTACTTGAAGCATAACCAGACTGGAGAGGAAGGAAAGATATAAGAAACAGTTAAAATATAGAGTAAGAAAGTTGAACCCTGATTAAGCCACATTTGCTACCATGTTTAGAGGTAGTTATATCTGGAAGGAATGGGGAGCCCAAGATATTAACAGAGGTAGTAACACTAGTTTCTTGCCATATTTTAAGACTTCACTTTTTGAAAATTGCATTTTCTTTGGTTTTGGCAGGATTTAATGCTTTCCAGGTGGTTTCAAAGGGGGGGGGGATATCGTATATACAGTGTACCCACGTCATACGTGGGTGCCTTTTATGCGGCTTTCAGCTTATGCTGAAAGCCGCTTGACAAAAACAGAATGGTGCCCACGTGTGCCGCATGCACGGGCCCTATTATTGTCAATGGGGCTAGAGCATATGCACTATTTGCTTTACGCGGGGGTGTGTGTTCGGGAACAAATCCCTGTGTAAAGCAACAGCGCACTTACTCAACTATAAGTTGACCTCATGTATAAGTCAAGGGCATGTTTGGGGGCTAAAATTATAGATTTTGATATGACCCATGCATAAGTCAAGGCTAAAATTTAAGGGTATGATGCCAAATAATGTAACAAAATTCCAGCAGGCATAACTGTGCTCCCACTAAAGGCTGCATAGATGAGAGAGCAGAGGGACAGTCTGTTCTTTCAGGACAGATTACATTTTTGTCTTTCAACAAGGGATGCTTCCCTTTTTATAAGAGTTAAAGTACAGTACTTACATTGGCCCATGGACAAGTCAACTCAGGGGTTTTTTTTTGGGGGGGGGGGGTCAATTTTTTGACTAAAATTTCTAGTTTTAAACATAAGTATATATAGTAGTGAATCTTTTCCTTTGGGTATTAGTTTAGATAGGAGGTTTATAATTTTGAGATTATTATTTCATAATTTGCACGTCTTGCTTTATAGGAAGCTCAGAACTTGATGGCACTTACCAATGTTGACACCCCCTTGAAAGGTGGGCTTAATACACCCCTTCATGAGAGTGACTTCTCTGGGATAACACCTCAGAGACAAGTTGTTCAGACTCCAAATACTGTCCTTTCCACACCCTTCAGGTATGTCAAGTTGCTTAAAATTGTATGTATATGAAAAATGGACTCAGGTTTTCCTTTACTGAAACCAAAAATTTGGTATACTTTTAAAATGATTATGCAATCACCAAAGGATTTTCTGTTTAGTCTACAGTTTTAGACTGACTAGCTAGCCTGGCCAAAAATTGTAGTTACCAGTTTCCATCTTTTGGCAGAATCCACTGCAGCTTCCCTCTGATGATACCACCCCTGCCACTTTTCTCAATGAGTGCTGATTCAAAACTAAAGAGTAAATAGAAAGCTGTTAACAAGTATTCTGACAGATGTATACATTTTTGTCATTACAGCGTGCCCGCGTCATATGCAGGCGCGCCTTAGGTGGCTTGAGCATACACGCTCAAGCCGTGGGGCGGCGCGTTTCATTCAATTGAATGGGCGCACGCGCCCATTGCACCCTGTGCGCCGCCGTGCACAAGCCCCATTGTTTACAATGGGGCTTGAGCATAGGCGGAATTTGCCTTACACGGAGGGATCTGGAATGGATCCCCGCGTAAGGCAAGGGCCCACTGTATTCTATGCTTTGAAGTTGATTCCAACTTATGACGCCAGTGTCCTAGAATTTTCTTGGCAAAATTTCTTCCACTGTTTTCCTCCAAGACTGAGAGTATGACTTGCTCAGTAGCCATGGAATTTGATCCCTGGCCTCCCAGGGTCCTAGTCTCACACTGCTTACACAAGACGTACACAAGAATTGTGCTACTTCATTCAGGTATATTGTAGCTGAGCAAAGATATATATTTTAGGACACCTGTTCATGGAGCTGAAGGCCTGACTCCTCATAGTGGAATGACTCCCAAGCCAGTGGTGGGAGTGACTCCAGGCAGAACTCCGCTACGGGATAAACTAAATATTAATCCTGAAGAGGGAATGACAGATTATAGTGACCCATCATATACAAAACATTTGGTAAGTAGGTAATTATTTAATAACATAGCCTTCCCTGTTTTATTTGCATGCAAATGGGCTGTTCCTGTATAGAATTGAGTTTGTAATGGTCATTGGCACAAAACAGGTGTGAAACAGAAAAACGTAGAAGACCTGAATCTTGAAAAATGGCAGGGAGGAGCTTTTTGAAGAATGGCAGAGAGATGACTCTAGGTTTTGTCATAGTACTGAAAATGGGAGGGCTATTTTAATCTCTTCCTTCTCCCTTATCATCAATCTAACCACCCTTCCAGTAGCTGCTAATTGCTTTTTCATTAAACTAGAAGGAGATTTGAGTAGAGTATGGCAAGGTTCTGTTGTGGGCTTGTGACAGTGACTTAGAAGAGAATGTGGACAGAATCCTTATTAATTTTTAGATGAAACAGAAGTGGGTGAATTGACTAATATCCCAGAAGATGAGAAAGAAATTCAAAATTACTTTGACAGTTGGAAAACTGGTCTGAAACTAGTATCATGAAATTTGACGGAGGCATCCCAGGTTTTACACTGGGCCCTAAAAGGGGAATTGCACAGATGCAGATACATGACTTGACAGTAGTGCATGTGAAAAGGATCTGAGTGCATGTGAAAAGTTATAAACTAAATGTGAATCAGTAGTGTAAAGGAGCTACAAAACCGAATAAAGACCTTTTAGACTAGTTTAATTGAACATGCATCAGTCTATGTTTCAAGAAATAATAGTTCTGCTTCATTTCACAGCAGCCAGAAGATACATGACTGCCATCTTGTTGGTTATTCCCAACTAGATTAGACGTATTCAGTCTTTTGAATGTCCAACCCATGTGTAGGCAAATCCCACTGATTGAATGGAATTTAGGCTGATATAGACAAACAGAAAAAGATTGAGAGGAGGGCAGTTAAAATGGTCAAGGATTTGGCAGCAAGTCCTGTGAGGCCAAGATGTAGAATATGTTTATGTTAGAAAACTTTAGAAAAGAGGAGACTCAGCAGACACATGGTAGCACTCCTAAAAACATGAAAGCCTGTCACGTGAAAAAGGGCAAAATTTGTTGTTTGCAATCCCAGACAGTTGGACTAGATTTAATTTAATGTATCTGCTTTGGGCTGTGTTGGGGACATGGCATTTACATGACGCACAGTTGGAAAGGCACCGAGCCCTCTCCAACCTGGAAGAGCTGGTACAAAAAGGAATGGCAAACAACTGCTCCTTGCCAATGCCTTGGTTGAGGGCATTGACAACCAAGTGGCCCGGATCAGGACTGGCCCCGTGCAGTTTTTGCAATCCTTGCCTCTGGCCACTACATAGGCCTCTGTTGAGAATTCAGTAGCTTTAGGTTTCCTTCATCAAGCAGGGAATTTGACTGGATGCCTCAAAAGCACCTTTCCAACTCTGTGACTGTCTTAAATATGATCTGAGTAGGTAGCAAATCTCTTGTAGAAGTTTGTTGCCTTAATCTTTGTATTAAAGATGGGTAATACTTTTAATTAGGACCACTAAAGTGCTACACAAGTCACACTTTTTTTTATTATACCTTCATGTTTCTAGTAGAAGATGATACATCTTAATCAAAGACCAGTTTGGCAAAAGTTTCTGATAAAAATTATTATTCCTCTGTGATTTTTGTTTTTCCAGGATAGATCATCCTTTGCTTTAAGGAAGCACGTGCCAGTTTAGAATAAGAGTAAACGCACAATAATTTTCCTATACGTGATTCTGGTTTTTTCTTACATTCTTTCATAGATATCTAAATTTCTACAGTTACAAATGGGCTATACAGACCGCCCCAAAGGGACTGGATCTGTGTCACGGCAGCCAAACGCTGCCCTATGATCCAACCTCTAGAGAGCACGAAAAGGAGCCTCAAAGGGGGCTCCGTTTTGCACTCTGTAAAGGGCATCACAGCTGCAGCATCACAGCTTCGTGACACCCTTTTGGCGCTGCATCATGATATTGTGTACCATCTAGAAGGGCACACAGCATCATGATGTGACAGGGTGGAGTTACTGCATCCAGTGTGGGGATGCTGTGCCATGGCTCTGCCTATAGGACGGCACAAAGTGCCAGTCTGTGTAGCCCCAAAGTTACTCGTTATTCGTTGTAGCTTCTTTATGTAGGTATATATAGCCTATGGATGTATACTGTGTGCTTCCTGCTGCTGTTATCATATATGGATAGCCGAAATACTAGCAATTACCTTCTCTTATTTTTTAGATTAGCCAATTAACATGGTTTGATAGGTAGCTCAGAGAAAAGGGAAAGTTATAAATAATGAATTGGTCTACTGTTAATTGATGGTCATGGAGAAGGCTGAAAAGTTAAATGGCTCTGTTATTCATGTTGGGAAAATGAATATTTGGCTTGTATTTAATTTATTAATTTGTTTTAACAGGCAAGAGAATCCCGTGAAAATTTGCGCTTAGGTCTTATGGGCCTTCCAGCTCCAAAGAATGACTTCGAAATCGTTCTACCAGAAAATGCAGAAAAAGAGCTCGAGGATCATAACACAGATGATACACACATAGAAGATGCAGCTGATGCAGATGCTCGCAAACAGGTTTTTATTTTTACGCATTTTTGTTCGGTAGCAGAATGATCAGTAGTTGAGAAGATTCTGAAAATGAATGGTTCATAGGATAAGAAATGAATAGGAGGACTTAACATGTAGTTCTGTGCTATTTATTTATTATATGCAGTAATATACTCTGGGAGGCTAAAAACAATAAAAAGAATTAAAATAGCAAAACATTTACACAACAGATATGGTTAAAAACAGGGGAACATAATGGTGGTATAATGTAGCCAGCCATTGCTGTGTGTCCAAAAACCAGAAGAATGATTAACAAGCAACCTTTTTTGGGAAGAGTATTAAAAGTCCTGCATCTGAAAAAGATTCCCCATCTACCTTATTTCAGCAGATTAGCAAGGCCTCCCTCGTTGAGCCTGGTATGCAGGCAATTCATGTGGGAGAAGATGTTCTCTCCAGACCATAAAAGACTTTAGTGCAGTGGACTCCAAACTTTTTCCAGCTACCACCCACTTTTGTCTTGGGTGATAACCCTAGCACCTTGCCTTCCCCCCTCCTTCGGCAGGCATATTTCTTATATTAGGTCTACTGTTCTACTGCAGATTCAAAATATCTTCCGTATTTTCTGGCGTATAAGACGACTTTTAAGCCCTGTCTTATATGCCGGGCTAAGTGTTTGGTGGCCTCCACAAAGACAGGCAAATGGCATAGCCACCTCTCCGTCTCCAGGGGGGATCCTTGCAGGCACCGCGGCTGGGCTCTCTTTCTTGCCGCCATTGCTGGTTTCAGGGGCTGGAAGCCAGAAAAGGTGGCAGAGAAGCAGATTCAGAGCCGGTCCAGTAGGGGAGGGATGGTCGGGCCGAGGGAAAGAGCCGGCCCCATATGCCCCGCCGCTGCTGCCTGGGATGCGGTGTTGAGTGCCCCTTTGGGCCGGACTGCGGGGGGCCCTACTGCTACTTCTGACATCCCGCCTTCCAGGCCTCCATAGAGGCCCCCTCAAGCCGGCGCCTGTGGGCACCAGACCCCCTTAATTCGGCCTATAGTAGGCCAGGGCACTGCCTGCATGCGAGTTGGGGGTCGTCTTATACGCCCAGTCGGAAAATACGGTAGTTGCTTTGTATGTGGTCACCCTGGGAACAAAACTGAGCAGCTGGGTTGATAGCAAAGAAGAAGCCTCTCACCCATGCCACCTCTCTAGTAAAGGCCTGAGTGGGCAAGGGACATCTTGGTCGCTGCTCAGTTGCTACTTCCAAGGTAACCAGGTGCGAAGGGATAAGCTTTTCCTTGGCAAAAAAGGACTCTCAATCTTTCTTCATTGGGGCAGGGAAAGATGCAGCCAATATGTGTGCCGTTCTGAGCCATAGAGGCAATGTCTTGTGCCCAAGCCTTGCAAGAGTTTCCCAACCGCCAGTGCCACCACCAGTGAAAGATGCAGCTAAGGGAGTGAGCTAGTGTGGGTAGGCAAAGGGTGGGAGACACCCCCATATGAAATGATAATTGAGTCTACATTGAGGTTTGGAGGGACCTTGAACCGATGTTTCATGCAACCCTTGTCCCTACCATGGTCCTAAAGGCTGTTGGTTCCCCTTGTCTTTTGTTTGCACTAATACTTTGACTGAATCTTTTCACTGCCCCCCTGGAGGAGGGGTGCGTACTGCCCACTTTGGGAACCACTGTTTTAGTGCAATGTACGTAAATTTTGAACTGTGTTTAGGAAACAGAGAGGTAGTCATTGTAATTGTTTTAAAATTGGCAAGATACATTGTTTTGGGCCTATACCAGTTAGTAGCTTAAGAGCTGTTTGGACTATGGTACAACATCTGTATTCATGGGACAGGTAATGGTACCCACAGATTCACTTATTTATGTCTGAAAAAAGGTGCAGAATGGCCTGAAAAAATTGAATTGAATATAATAAAAATTAAGTTAAAATTGAAGTAATGAAGGCAACACTTAAGTAAACATTAAATGGGATGGCATTTCCTGTGATGTATTCAGTGAGAAATGGAAGGGAATGTAGAGTGAGGTGCAGTTCTATTGTGCTCTCTCATTGTTTTGTGCTCTCGTGTCTTCTAGCAAGGTTTTTTTTCTTGCTGTATAGGTTTCTTACTGTATGCAGTACAATATGTGCTTAGTAGCCTTCTAACCTTGTTTTGATCTGATCTGATTGTAGTGTGGTTCTCTAAAGTTTTTGTCCATGTGTACAGTGAATTGCTTCTTTTTGGAAAGTGCTTCTTCTTTGAATGTGTCCTTTTTGGAAAATGCTTGTCATTGCAAAGTGCTTCTGCTTGCAAAGAGCTGGTGCTGTTAACAGTGGCCTCAAAGCACAGGAGTGGTGACACTGGCAAGCTTGATAAGCCTAAGAGAATCTGTAAAGTGTTTCCTTTAAGTGAGAAGGTGAAAGAGAAGAAATCGTGTGGTGAGGTTGCGAAGATCCTTGGAATGAATCAATCTTCCATCCATGAATTTGTGAAGAACAAAAAATAAATCTTTGCTAGTTTGGCTGGGGCACCTCAGACTGCAAAAGCCACACTGTATGAAAAGTATTTAATAAATATGGAGAAGGTCTAAAATTTCTGGATGGAAGATATGACCAGAAAACGAGTTTCTATCCAGAGCTAAGTGCTATGTCACAAAACTCTGAGTATATGGGAAGATTTCAGCAAGGCATCTCCTGAAATGAGTGACACCAATCCATTTATTGCAAGTAAAGGATAATTACACAGGATTTAAGCACAGATTTGGGCTTAAAAATCTAAAAATGACAGGAGAAGATGCATCTGCCGATGAGGTAGTGCTATCACATTTCCTGAAGAGTTTAAGAAGTTAATTGAGAAGAAAGGATCCAGTGCAGATGTTCAAGGGTGATGAAACTAGGCTCTTGTGTGGGGGGGGGTATGCCCACTAGAATGTGTATTCATAAAAATTCAAAGGTGGCACCAGAGTATAAAGCATGGAAAGACAGATTAATGTTGATATGATTAAGCCTGGAATAGGGTACCAATAAAAAAACCCATTATCTGCCTATGTTTGACAGAATAATAGGGTGTGGTTGATGGCCATCTTGTTTACAGAATGGTTTCACTGCATCCCAGAAGTGAAAAGAGAAAGGATTGTCCTATTGAAATTACTCTTAGCTGTAGTCAGTTCTCTTGGCTATGCTGAATCTGTATCCTATGAAAATG